>NC_139979.1:23122492-23722492 GCF_963993115.1 Abramis brama | reverse complement strand
TAACGGTCGCCTTAACAGGCCAAACTGACCTTAGATAAAAAATATCTGTAGCCATTTGAAATTAGAGGCAACCACTGAATTTAATCACAATCCAAACAAAGATGCTACACAGGTAGCATTAGCAGTAGTTTTTTATTTCAATTAGATTGTATAATTTCAAGATTTAGTTACCGATCATGTGTTTGGAGCAAAAAATGTCCAATGTTAGTATAATTTTTAATTAATTTTCATAATAATTTTGAAATAAATGGTAATTTTCTACCCTGATTTTAGCCCTCTGATTTGAAAGCTCTGTTTGAAGGGGCGTGTCTGCTGTGAGATTTCAGTGTAAACGCCCACCGCTGTGATTGGCTAACATCTTTGCGTATGAAATATTTGTCGCACATTAGTTTAGGGTCCCGTTCTTACTATTAACTAACTATTAAATATGACTTTTGCCTCAATAAACTTCTAATTGCTGCTTATCAATAGTTAGTAAGATAGTTGTTAAATTTGGCTTTTGGGTAGGATTAAGGGATGTAGAATATGGTCATGCAGAATAAGGCATTAATATGTGTTTTATATTTATAAGTACTAATAAACAGACAATATCCTAGTAATATGCATGCTAATAAGCAACTAGTTAATAGTGAGAATTGGACCCTAAACTAAAGTGTTACCGAAATATTACATGTGGAACTCTTTCAAAAACTTTTACTACGTTTTGACAATTACAGCTGTCAAGATTAACTAATCGTGAAAAGTGTTGATTATAGTGTTGATTATTATGAAAGGCATGAAAGGTTGCAGCGATAAGCATTGTTGTAGCCAATGACAGATATTTCTGTTGAGTGCATGAATGCAGTGATCTCGTCTTTGCAACTGGATTTCTGCACTCTTACAAATGCTTTCATCATAATTAACAGTGCAAACACAACGTAAACAAGTGATTCATTGTGCAGTGTAGAATGCGTCATTTATTATAATCGGAGTTTTGGCGCGAGTCCAGAACTCAGTCACGGATAAACTCGCGCTGTTTGATTGACAGCTCCAGCGATTATAAAGGGAGGGTTCTTTGATTGCTTTCTGTATATAATTTAATCACAGTTTAAATAACAGATTTAAATGCTACTAGAAACCATGTGAAGTTGATAGTTTAGTCACTGATGCATAAACAGCAATAAACGATTTTGAGACAAAGAACATCTGTATATGAATCATATCGGAAATCACTGATCACACAGATTAGGCATTAGAATTAACACGGTTGCTTGCATGTTGTGGCACTACTGTCGGGTCTGTATCTTACAGTGAAAGTCTGCAAAGCCTGCGCTGAAATTGCGACTGATTTACCAAATAATCCACAGTGAAATGTACCGAACAAACAAATAATGCTCTACTTAGACATTCACATAGTTGAAAATAAATAACCACTTTCCTAGCATTAGGATCCTTTGGAAGGTAATGTTATTGTTAGTCCAGTGACCCTGTATCGCTCTTCTCTCCTCGTGATCTCACTAACACGCCAGTGGGCAGGGCCAAAGACGCGATGATGTAGAAGTAGGCGTTGATCTGATTCTGCAGAGGTATTCTTTCGTCGCACTATTATGTCATAACGTTACAAAATCCCAAACGAGTCGTTTTCTGAGCTTGGATTCAATAAAAGCTGTTTTTGGACTAACAGGGAAAGTTTTGAGTTCTGAAACTTACAGGATGTTTTTATAGTACAATGACCTCTTACATGTCAAAAGGAAAATTTTATTTCTCAATTCATGACCCCTTTAAACTTAAGTTCAAAACCAAACATAATACTAAACTGAACTAGACAGCAATTTGCCAAATTTCTACAATAATAGCATATTGAGATATATTCTGAATCTAAAAAATGAAATGCTATCAAAACAATTAGATGTAGCTGAACACTTACACTGATGTTAGTCGTTATATTTTTAGTCTGTTAGTCTAAATATTTTTTTACAAAAGAAAACATTGTATAAAGCTACCTGTAGTCAGAGTTTTTTTAGTTTTAAGTGAGTTTGTTGGGTTTCAACCTTTGCTTGTGTTATGGAACAATGACTTGATTTGAGACATGTATTAAGTGTTTATGTAGTTTTATGTGGTTTTGGGCAGTGATTCATATTACACCCCTGACATAAATGCTCAATATTTTGGTAAATTTTCTTTGTTTATCAGATTGTTTTGTCCTCTATGTTGTTTAAAAATGTTGATTACATTTCCATAGATTGATGAGCCTCATTTTCAGTTCCCTATTGACTGGAACAACACCACACATAAATCCAAAGCTAGTACCCGGGTAGGTATTTTCTTTTTAGCTTAGCACCAGATTTTACACATAACTAGTGTGGCTAATGCTCATAAAACATTATTATACAGGCTTCTTTGATATTTTGGTAACATCTCTTTTGTTGTCTGTCTCTGCTCCTCTTTCTCAGTATTTGCGTCCATTCTTTTTGTCCTGTGGTCAGTATTTGGCTCTCTTGGGTGTTCCCTCCTTTAAAACAACTCAGCACTGTGGTCTTTACATATCTCTGTCCACAACTCTCGCTGTGGCCACGTCCCCTCTACACTACCGCCTCAGTCAGAAGTTACTCTACCACAGAATTACCATCCAAGAGCTACAGGTCTGTGTGTTTGTGCGTAATTTGGATTTCCTGTCTGACATACTGTGTATAAATGGGTCAATAACAAATAAGAGAAAGGGAAAATCCAATTTTTTTTATTACAATTGTTTTTTTTACCTGTTAACTGTCACCCCCTCACACACACACACACACACACACACACACACCCACCCCCCTTTTTTTTGGAGCATAGATCTGATCTTAAAGACCTAAGGTTGATCTCTTCTTAAAGAAGACACTCAGCAGATTATTGCAGAAGTGAAAGCACTTTAAAAAATGAAAGTGTAGTTATAGAAATTTACTGTGAAGCAAATGTACTGAACATTTACCAAAATAATTTGGAGTCTAAAATTGCTAGAAAATGGCATATGGCATATGTGTGATCCAAATTTGAAGTTGATATTTCAAAACTTCAGCATGCTAAAAGGTTTCCCAGACAGCAACATAGTGTCATAGTGTCGGCCCACATGTGGTACACGTGGAATCCACAGTACCAGATGTGAGCCGGATCTTGGCCCGGATCGGAAAAATTAAAAATACTTCTGAGAAAGCAATTCATGTCTAGAGGAGATGGGGGAGAACTACTGGAAATACCGTGTTCAGCTTTTAAAGTGTCAGTTCTTCCAGAAACCAATAACTTTTGTTCAGTTCAGTATGTGTCACTGCAGCTGGTTTGCTCTCCTTTGTCTATGAGCTATGTCCAATTTCAAAACTGTTTTCACAGAATCAATTTTGAGTGTTTAAGCTTTGGAATAATACCTAATTTATAATTATTACTATAATATGTCGTAGGGGGGAAAAGCAATAAAAAGCATGCCATGTGTGCCCTACACTGACAGTTAAAGGAACACTCCACCGTTTTTTGAAATAGGGCTTATTCACCTTCTTTCCTACATTTAGATAGGTGGTCAAATGGATTTTTGTCTCAGTGCATGCATTGTTTTAGTTTGACAGGGTAGGCGCTAGCTTAGCTTAGCATAATGAATGGAATCCTTTGTTGCCAGCTAGCATGTCCTGAATAAAAAAAAACACCTAATTACTTCTTGTGGCCTGCGTATTCACAATGAGTACAAATAGCAATGCAGATTAAGACTAGGCGATTTTCTAGGCAGATATTGACTTATATATTAAGGACTATATTAGGGGGAAGCACAGGCGAAGCACTGCTACTTGGGCGTGATATATCATATAAGTCAATATCTGCATAGGAAATCGCCTAGTGTTAATCTGCATTGCTATTTGTACTCGTTGTGAATACGCAGGCCACAAGAAGTAATTAGGTGGGTTTTTTTATTTTTTTATATTACTTTTACTCAGGACATGCTAGCTGGCAACAAAGGATTCCATTCATTATGCTAAGCTAAGCTAGCGCCGACCCTGTCAAACTAAAACAATGCATGCACTGAGACAAAAATGCATTTGCCCACCTATCTAAATGTAGGAAAGAAGGTGAATAAGCCCTATTTCAAAAAACGGTGGAGTGTTCCTTTAACAGGCTATAACAAACGTGCCACATTCTAAGAAATGTTCTCTTTGTATTCATATTTGTTTCATATGGTTTTAGAAATACATTATTATTATTGTTTTATTTCTCAAGAAAACTAACATTTAATCAGTGCTTAATTTGTAAAGTGGGAGGTCCCGGAGCGCAGAGGGGGGGTGGATCCGGCGACTCAAAACGGGGGTTGGAGGTAACGGAACAAAAAAAAAAAAAAAAAAAAAATTACACTGCCTAAGTATAGCTTCTATGCAGGGGCTGCGCCAGAGAATTGTTAACGCATGTGCTGAGGGGTTGCTAGATCATTGACGGGGGAGCTGCGCAAAACTTGGCCACTAAATATTTAATATTCAGTTATGTTAATGATCACAATTAAAGTTTTAATTTTATTAAATTGAACAAGCGCAACATTCAGCATTCAATCAAATATTCTAAAAGATGTAGGCTATTATTAATAATAATGTTATTTCAACACAATATCTCGTTATTTCGACATAATATGTGTGCGTGCAACAAGCAAGATGTGCATTTGTAAATCCGGTGACGCGTGCACTGATTTTTATTAATAAACAAGTGTTTTCTCTGACAGTGTCGACTCGGCTGCAAAGATGAAGCTGACGATCGCCATCTCCGTGTGAACGCGCCATAGAGAGAATTGCACATAATAAATAGGCCTAATGGATTACATAATCAGAGAGTAGCCTTTTTCTTTTTTCGTTTTGAATTATTTCGTTTAAAGACATTTCAAGCTTTGTGTATTTGATGTATTTCTCATGTCTGTGTGAGGCATACACTGAGTTTCGTTAAGTTAGGATGAGATGCGCTCCAGTTCACGTGCAGTGCAAGTGACCGCGCGGGCGCCTCCATGATTGTCTGTTATATTTGCTTTTTATTAATTAAATCCAGACAATTGGTTGATGAAAAATTGATTAAAATAAAGATACAATTTATACAAAACGAAATTCACTTAAGAAATGCTTTCTACAAAACAAAACTTGATGAAGTGGACAAAATCATGTCTGACCCGCTCCATGTCTCATATTGCGCATCCTATCTTACTCGTGCTGTTCACTTTTCATAAATCAACATAAATGAAAAAGATAAATAAATAACATTATAATATTTTAACAAATATGAAACTAAATGCGCTTTTTTAATGGCTACAACAGTATAGTAGGCCTACAGACTCTCTATTTGTACAAATTGCTGCACATTCATTTAATTCTGAATTTTGCACACACAAGTTGAAAGGCATTTGTTCAAATCAAGTTCACGGATAATTGTGCGTGCTTTTATTAATCATTATGATACTAAAATCATAACAAAGTAGGCTATGCTATGTACAAAAAAATCAGATGAGCCCAGAATATGAACGCAATTACACGTTAAGCATTTTCCTCCCATAGAAAACCATTATAAGAACGCTTAATGTGGCTTAATGCAGATTAGAATGTCCCCTTATTGTGTCGAAATAACGAGATATTATGTCGATACTACTGCTGTGTCCACCGTGGTCTCCACATTCTTGATCAGCGGAAACGATTTTTGCTGGTTTGGGATCTGACTGGCCAGCGTATTTGAAAAAGTTAAGCAAACTGTTCTGTCTTTTTGACATTTTTCCCCTGAGTGAAACGATCGAGGCTATCGAACAGCAATCTCAACTAGTAGTCTACAACAAGCGTGCAAGTCATGTGTCACAAACATTGAACACTACACAAACAGTAGGCTAATTTAATTTTTTTCATTTAGGCAATTAATTTTCCATAGTGACACAGGAGGTGCCGGATCCAATGTCGGAGGTGACGGAACATGTTCCGGCGTGTTCCGGCTCAAATTATTTCCCTGCATTTAATGACTCATGATGTCATGTGATATAAAAAGTATAAAGTATTTTCTTACATACATACATGTATGCAAGTCTTATTATTTTCGAAAATGTCTTTAAATAATCATTTTAAATAATAATAAAAGGTGAAAAGTTTTTTTTGAACAAATATAATAAATTATTTAAATTATATTAATTAACCATTTTGTGCAGTAGCTCTATATTACAGAAAAACTATATTTCTGCATGTTGACAATGTTATTTTATTATTATTTATATACTATTATAGTATTTATTAATATTTTGAATTGGCTTTTATTTTTAAATTTTCAGTTTAAGTTTTTGTAAATTGTTATTTGTTAAATTTGTTACGTGCTTTTGTAATTTTTTTAATCGCTTCAATTGAAATGCTTTCATGCATTTTATTCCAGTTTTAGTTAATGACAACTGCACCTATGATTTAGCTGACCACATGACTTGGATTTGGTGGACACTTAAAAATAATATTAATAAGCAGTGAGATTTTTGATTAATTGTTATTTTCTCAAAGAAATAATAATACAAGTGTATGCCAAACTACATAATAAGGTTTTCCTTTTAAGTATTCCATTCTTTTTTAACTAGGCTTTTTTCTTCATTATAATATCAGGGCAGTTGAGTTGGATCACCCTGATGTTTTCCCCCAAATTAAAAACATGCTCATCATAGACGTTGTATTCAAATTACTGTGTGAATAAATTAGATTTATGAGTACATTAATAGATCTGGACAAAAAATGAACATCATGTCATTAACCCAAATAATGTATGTAACTGATGCTGTTTTTGCTGTCCCTCACAGACTCAGGCTCCAGCCATTGATTGGCTTGCTTGCCTACAAGCCATGTTTCAGCCTCTTCCTATCAGCCAATCAGATATTGTTTTAGTCCACAATATCCGATACATTATCCACATGTCCCAGACAATCAGCCAATGGCGAGTCAAGCCAGAGATAATGGGCACGTAAGTCACTTTTTGGCATGGTTTCTTAAAATTTGATAGATTTTGATAAATGATACAAATGTTTTGTTTCTCCGTTTGTGCCTGTGTATAAATCTGCAGCATCCCTCTTCACACATACATGATCTTTAGTCTTTTGCAAACACTAATACCTGCGCTGGACTCGAGGTTCTTCCAAACAATGAGAAACTTTTCCATTGTGACTGGAGACACTCAGGAGGTGGGTCGGCATTGGATTCATTCCCCACAAAGCCTATTTGTGTGAAGTGAAGCAGTTCAGACTGCATTATATATTTCATTCGCGTATGTCTGTGATTTTAGGAGATGCCACGCTGGTGGCGATGTGTTCAGCAGACAGAGCGAGGATTTGACGCCTTACTCAGTCATGCAATTAGAGAACGACATGCACAGAAAGAGGTCTGGTTGGACCAAATGAACAAATAAAGGATTGATTATGCATGAACATGTATTTAATAGAGCAATGACGCAAGTGTTTTTCTCTCTCTGCCAGGCTGAAGAGTTGATTCATGATGTTTATTCATCCCTCAAGAAGAAACTAACAGATCTGAGCTGGAGGGACAACAAATCATCAGACTTTATTTTGAATAAGGTATGTTGTGAATCATATACAAAATTAAACTGCGGATGGATTTTGTTCTGATAATCTTGTGTGTTTTTCAGATAAAATCTCTTAATCCAAGACTCCCCACTAAAACAAATAATCTCAATCATACAGAACTCGACCATCTCTATGCAGAGGTAGCTTCATTTGAAGATGAATAAATGAACAAGCAGTGTAGTCGGGATGAGTGAATTAAATATTCTTCATTCGCTGTGTTTCTGCTCCTCTTTGCACTAGGTGGTTTTGAAAGAGGAGGATTTTTTCTCCAACTACCTGCAGATGCTTGTGCTGGAGCAGAAGAGCAGGTGCAGACTGCTCTCACACGGCACACGGGCTGAAGGAGGGTGAGTGCTCGCACATTAGCAATGAAATTTAAGGTAACGTTTTGTCACAGTGTCAAATATGAGAAAAATATTCTTTGGATTTGTATATTATTTCACGGTAATCTTCTTAAAAATCACAGTTTATATACACAGTACTATATGCGTTGTTTATAACAGTATATATGTTCTAATTTTTATTTATTTATTGTTTTTATATAAAATATTTTTTTATAAGATTTTATTGTTTATATATTTATATAAAGGTTTTACTTTTATTTCTTAACTAATATACTTTATTTTTTCCCCTTCCCCCAAAATAAACATTTGTAAATTTAAAAATTATACATTGTAAGGCTCATGTGACCTGAGTTATTTGCAGCACATATTATTTTATATCTATGGATTATGCAAATGGCATTTACCTTCAAAAGACACAACTAATTTGACCTGAATGTCAAATTTTAGTTCACATGAACTAAATCACCAATTAACTACTCATTAACTTATTCACTTTTTAGTCTCATCTTTTTGTTTTTCATATCCTTTTTTACTTAAATCTTTCCATCGGTTGTTGAAGGGATGGAGGAAGCTTGGAATGCGAGCTTGAGGTTGATTGAGGGTTTAAGCGAACTAAATGATTGGAAAAGTCTGTCATTTCACTGGCAGTGACATTTTGATTAACGAGTTTTTGTTTTAAAAGTGCACTGATTAACTGCATGCATTTTGAATATAGATAGGGTGAATATTCAATTCATGCCATCATCATCCATTTTACATTTCTGTCTTTCCTCTCCTATAGTTTGTCTATCACTCCATCCATCTCTGGTAATGACATCATCATCCCTGTTGGAATGTTTGTTTTGCCTTTCTTCCATTCCTCATATCCCAGGTATCTTATTACAACATAAACACAGAATATTCATTCAGCTGTAAAAATATTAACTTGGGTATATCCTGATATACTTTGCACCGCTGTTAGTAAAATGTTAATATGTTATTGTGTAATGTTACTCTGATTATTCCTCATTCTCCACTCCATTCTAGTTTTATATGATGAAGATGTATGATGCATAAATATGAATGTATGAAAGTTAGATACAAATGTTTACATAAGGAATAATCCTCAGCTAGCTGTGCTTTAAACGATTTTACGTGGAGGAAAATAACTTTTTGAAAATTGAATTCTAACATTTATTTGAATTAATTAACCTATCGATCGAGAGAGAGAGAGAGAGAGAGAGAGAGAGAGAGAGAGAGAGAGATGTGCGTGTGAATTACCTGTAATTTAATTACTTCAAAAACAGCGACATTGACAACAAGTTTCTGTGCTCCTGTTTTCGTGTGTGACGTATGCGTGTGTGCGATTTACTGCAAGCAAAGTAGATTTTGATAGTATATAACTAGATCAGTGATTTAACTGACTTGGAACTACCTGTGCATTAAACAGTATTATTGCACACCTTTCAGCCAATCAGAATCAAGTATTCAGACAGACCATGGTATAAATTACAATATTCTCTAGGGCACTGAATTATGGGACACTGGGATCTCTAATGGCTAAAGATCTTCTCCACCTTCTGCTTCCTGATAGTAAGTCGGTATGGATTTCAATATGAATATGCATATGTGATGTGTTTTTGAGTGTTTTGAACCCCCTTCTATGTTTCTCATCACTAGTCCACACACAGGCCAACAATCCAGAGTCAGAGAGTATGTGCGTGTGGTCTCATTATCTGAGTGTGACCAAGGGTCCGGGACAGGCTGGCACATTCTCCCTCCCCCCGTCTAAACAGCAGGAGGTTTGGGTGCAGTACTCTGCTCTACAGGTGGCACTGGATGTAAGTTAACTCACTGTAGTCTAGGGGTTTTCAGTCGTTTAGACGCCACAGACCCCCAAATATGATCACCCCATACTAAAAATGAACAGGCATCTTAAATAGTTTCTTATTCAAAGACCCAATTTTTACTGTGCAAAAATTAAATGATTTCTTTGTTTCTGCCCAGCTAACAGGGAACTTTGGGACATGAAAAATGGAATGTTCCCTTAATGATCGCATGACAAAAAAATACTGGACATTTTGGATGTTTGTAAAATATTCAGAAATAACATTTTCATAATTTAATAAGAATGTTAGAAATTGTATTAGCTGGGTATTAAGTACTATGTTGTTTTTGTACTCATTATAGTACTGTAGTCTTAGATTTATTATTTATTAATTAATTAATTTAAAGCTATTTTTTATTTATTTAAATCTTTTTTTTTTTACTTTTTTTCCCCACTGTTTTTCTTTAAACTTTTCAACAGACCCCCTAGCACTTCCATACGCCCCCCTATTTGAAAACCTCTGCTCTGGTAACCCAACATTTGTCTTTGTCAACCTTTTATATTCCATATTTGTTCCTTACAGGCTTATAAGATGAGTTTCACAAGACATCCAACGGACTCATCTCTATCAGGCCTCTCTTACATTCACCTGTTCCTCTCATCCTTTACTAAGGTACAGAGAACATCTCAAAGAGAATTACATAGACACTCAAGCATGTGTGCTAATCAAACATTCAAATCAAATGTTACAGGTAACGTGTGACGCTGACCCCTACCATGAGTTCATGCCCTTTGAACCTTCATTCCTGGTGACAGTCCTGTGTTCGAACTCAGGCTTCTGCCCCAAACTGCTGACCTGCCTGAATAAATCTCAGAGTTCTCCTCATGAGATGTGCCAGAGTCGAACGCTGCACTGAATCTGGGGGGGAACACCTCCAGTGAGACCTGTTGGAGCTGGTTTGGGACTGTTGAACCATTGGAGCTGCTCAATGTTTAGTGAAAATAGGAGAAAGACATTCCAGAGATCACTAACCTTTTTATATTCACTGGATAAGTAATGGGTTTAAAAATGTCACATATACATTTAGGCAACATAATCACATTTGATAAGTGATGTACAGTATGATAAACAGTTAAAAGCTGCTTGGTGGATATGATCTCTCATAACACTTTGAAAATGTACCGTGCTTTTAAAGAATTTGGGGGGAATTCATGCAAAATAATATATTATGGGAGGGAGGAAATATGTATTTTTTACAACACCTGTGGGAGTATTCCCTAGTTTGTTTATAAAGTTACACTGGTTTAATATGTGGTAACTATGGTCTTACTGTAAATACCACAGTTAAACTGGTTACAACAAAACTATGTTAAGTTTTAGAAAGGAAGGAGAGCGCTCTCACCTCGTAAAAGCAATTTAATTTATTAATGATGAATGTACCTGTACTCTCTCTAGTGTAATACAGTTTGAGGTCTGGAGTCGGAATGTATCATAAATGTCACTCTTATATGTGAAACTTATTATATTTGAAAGAAACGTAGAATTGTGTTTTGGAATGTGTTCTTTTCGGGTGTGTAGCCATCATGAAAGTTCAGGGTTTGTTTTGATTCTGACACAAGCATAAATCGATGATTCTTGGTATTTTTGTTATTTAAAATTGTGTTTATAAATGTATTATTGTTTTCATAATAACATAATGTCATTTAATTAATAGGTGGTCAAGTGTAGTAGTATTTTACAGCGACATTTTTAATTATGTAGAGAGACCGTCATCAGCGTGCGCCACTATGAACAAACGCGTTGTTGTGACGTACATTTGACGTGTCGTAGTTCTGTGTCAACATGGCTGCACGCGCTGGAGACAAGCGTGGTCTGAAGCATTTAGATGAATATGAACCAAAACCGGCAAAACACCAACGAAGTCTGCACGATCAGATGACGGAAAAGCGTCTTGTTGTTGTTTTAGAAGGAGCGACACTTGAAACCGTAAAGGTAAAAGACACGGAGGCTCGGTAGAGATATAAACTTTAGTGTTGGACCGGGTGTTGTTCACTTGACATTAATAATAATATTTTTCATAACCATATGTTTCAGCATTTAGATGTGAACGTGTTTCTGTTCAGGTTGGAAAGACATTTGAGTTGCTGAATTGTGATCAGCATAAGAGCATGATTTTGAAGAGTGGAAGAGACCCTGGGAAGATTCGCCCTGATATCACACATCAGGTAAAGCTCTCCAGTGTTTGAAATGCGCGTTCATGTTGTTAGTTTTCGTCATCTAAACCATTTCAATATTGCCATGCCCATATTAATCCCCATAATACACCGGAGTTAGTTTTTATCGATTTTTTTGGAGATGCATACAAATTCTATAGTTTTAGTAAAGCATAGTTTTTAAAGTTATTTAAGATATCTTACTATTTTAATAAAGTTACACCTTTTGCGTTGTTAATTTGGACCAGGACATCAACCGAGGCTTTACAAATGATGTCAATTATGCAGCAGAATTTATATATATATATATGCATTAGTGTTTTTTCTGTTGTAATGTAACAGTTCAAATTTTAAAGATTTTTTAAAAAGGGCGTAAATTTAATAATATGGTAATATCACGCTATCAGTCAAAACTGACATGTTTGCACATTTACTCATTAGTGAGAAGTTATTGATCAGATAAAAAATTGTTTTAGTTGAAAAAGGTATGACTGTTAAAAACTTACATTCCACGGTGTCCAAATGGTATGCAGGTTTTGAATGCATTATGAAGGTTAAAAGAAGAAAGCAAGCCATCTTCTGATGATTTTGGCTGTTTGAGATTTTTATTTGTCCCACATCTGTCTTCTGAATGTCACGTCTGCTTTCCCACAGTGCCTGCTGATGTTACTGGACAGTCCTTTGAATAGAGCTGGACTGCTGCAAGTGTACATTCACACTGAGAAGAATGTTTTGATCGAGATCAACCCACAGACGAGAATTCCTCGCACCTTTGCACGATTTTGTGGACTGATGGGTAAATTAACATGGAGGCTCCATTTGTACATTGACTGTAATGTCAGTATTGTAACGGGTTACACTATTTTAAGGTGATGTAGTTAGTGTAATTACACAAATAAGAACTGAGAAATATTAATTAACTACATGTATTTACTATATGATTAAGTTTAGGGTTGGTTACTTGTAATCAACATTTGGTGGGAGGGGGAGTCTTTATTTAAATAAAGAATTTAAGGGAATTAAAAAGTTCTAGTTCTAATTGTAGTTGTGAGCTGATCAATTTGCATTATTTGCAAATAATATTTAAATATGCATACATTCACTCTTATTAATATGTCGAATACGCAAAATGTTTCCTGTCTCATTAGAATCAGTTATGAATTACGTGCATCATGTAAATGATAGCATATTTTCAATTCAAACCGGCAAATTGTGATTTAACTAATAATGACCTGCACTTCTACAGCATTAATTAATCTTAGTTAATTTCAGCATTTACTCATACATTATTAAAATCAAAAGTTGTATTTGTTAACATTAGTTAATGCACTGTGAACTAACATGAACAAACATTGAACAGCTATATATTTTTATTAAATAACATGAACAAAGATGAATAAATACTGTAGCCACTCCTGGGCAAAAGAAAAATGGCAAAAAATGTAGTGGTCTTTTATTGGTCTTAACCATTTTAATCACTAATCACTAGTCAGGAAATTAGCAAAAATTGCACAAATACTATAGATAATGTAACTTAGCACGGAATAGCCTTCTCCAGCTTGCAGACAGCTTTTTACAGGAAGACTCAGTGTTGTTTCACTCAATGTTGATGGCTTCAAACAGTGAGTTGTTGAAAAATGTCTCCTAGTTAGTTAGTTTAATGTGAGACCAAATATTCTCTTTAGGGTTCAAATCTGGACTCTGACAAGACAAAACATGAGCCTGATGGACTTGTTCTCAAGCTACTTCTTGGTTGTCTTTGAAATTTGGGCAGGAGCATTGTCTTGTTGAAAAATATCTGATCATTCCTCTTTAGATAACAACTTTTTAATTGTGGGAAGCAAGCCATTCTGCAATATTCTCCAATATTTTCTTATAAGACACTTCTCTGGAGCATCACCATGTTTCATTGTGATTATTTACACCACACACAACTTCCCATATTCTGCCATAACTACATTCCGTCTTTGATGTTTTGCTTCGACAGCAGGGGCTTTTAAAGTAGTTAATTTGCTTAAATTTTTGGTAATGAAACAATAATTTGTGGTTTAGACAATTAATAGCTTAGTTTAGCCATTTTGGGCTTGGCCCATTTTTTTGCCTAGGAGTGTACTTTATTTACTATCATTACTATAGTAAGTACATGTGACTCGTAACAACACCTTAAAATAAAGTGTTACCTTGTAATGCAAAAAAAATCCTGTAATGCTGTATGTAAATTCATAGTAAATTTAGTTTCCTACAATTTGTCCTCCTATAGTCCAGCTCCTGCACAAGTTGTGTGTGAGAGCAGCGGATGGCTCTCAGCGTTTGTTGAGGCTCATTAAAAATCCAGTGTCGGACCACCTGCCACCTGGATGCCCCCGATTTTCCACATCGTTCAAAGCAGGAGATGCTGTATGTCCCAGAACAATCGTCCCTAAAGATGGACCTGCCGCTATTGTCATTGGAGCATTTGCGCATGGAGCAGTGAGTCTAAAATATACTCTCCATGCATAGAAAATGATTTCATAAACGTGAATTTTCATCACTAAACAGCATACTTAATTCTGTTTCTCAATCCTGATGTAGGTGAATGTCGACTACACAGAGAAGACCTTGTCCATCAGTAACTATCCTCTATCTGCAGCTCTCACCTGTGCCAAGATGTGTTCAGCGTTTGAGGAGGTCTGGGGAGTCTTATGACAAAACCAAACTGATATGAACTGTCATGTTTCTGCCTGATTAGGGAACAGACCTTTGGACCGCATTCTGTGTGTATGTGTTTCATACGTGACGTCACAACAGAGGAGATTATTTCATGTATTGTAACACAATTTTAACACGCTGAAGCAAACCGTACTCTTTAAATGTGGGGTATTAAACCTAAACCTTTTTGTATAGGTTTACACATTTAATAATAAACCCAGATTGTTAAATTGTTCCTGATATGTAAAACAACACTTTTCTTTTTCTTTTTCTCCTTGCAATAAAATGGATGTTTCAAAATCTCTTTTAAAATCAGGAACTTCAGCTTTATTCTTATGTTCTTCATTCCCACTAGACAGCTTCAAAAACAGTCTCTCCTCCTGAGTTCAGTCTCTCTGGACTCTAGCTTCCTTTATCTTCAACTGCTGGTTTAGATGTTACTTAAATGCTTTTTTTTTTTCTTTTCTTTCTAGGCTTGATGTTTGTTCTTTATTTCTTTCCACAGTTGGCACATTTCCTAGGACTCAGTTTTTTTTTTCATTTGAGTTCCTGCCTCAGATTTTGTATGTTGGCCATCTGTAGGTTTTGGCAAATTGCTTTTGTAGTATATATTATATTATATATAATATAAAATCATGGAAATGCTTATATGTTCTCCACCCAGTTAATAGATTTTTCTTCATGAACTTGTCATTGTCTACACTATCTGATTTGTGAGAAGCATTCTTTCGAGTCAGTTCTTTCCGTTTAACCTGAATAATTCAAATTCATTGAATTCAGATAGAACGATTGATAGATGTAACAATGAATGATCGATAGATAGAAAGTTTGAACAATAGATAGATTGAACGATAGATAGAAAGATTGAACGATCAATAGATAGAACGATATATAACAATAGATGGAACGATCAATAGATAGAACGATATATAACAATAGATGGAAAGATAGAACAGTTGATGAAAGATTGAATGATCGATAGATAGAAAGATTGATTGAATGATCAATAGATGGAAAGCTAGAACAATTGGTAGAAAGAGAACAAGTGATAGAAAGATTGAAAGATAGAACGATCGATAGATAGAAAGATTTATTTGAACTAAGATATAACGATCGATAGATAGATAAGATAAAACAATCAATAGAATGGTTGATTAAGAACGATAGAACAAATGATAGATGGAACAATAGAGAACTATCGATAGATAGAACGATCGATAGTTAGAAAGAAAAAAATATCGATAGATAGATAAATAGATTGGACAGACATCCATACCGGACTACAAAATACAAAACTTTTATTAACCAGAAAGCATATGTACATGACGCAGAATGTACATTGTCAGAAGTCAAGCAGTCTTTCAAGAGCTATCGTCCTTGTCTTCTACAGCCGCCAGTACAGAAGAGCTGCTGGCGTTCATCGGCTCCTCAGTGGAGTTCTCCTCCAGTTCAGCCGCTGATTCCTCGCTCATCTCTGGACCATGGCAATCTTTAGATTCGTCTAGCGCCGATTTCTCTGTGTCTATCGGATCCAGGTAGTGACAAACTGCGCTCTTGCGTCCGACCGACTCCTCATCGTGGAGAGCCAGCACCTCTATGCAGTTAGAAACGGGCTCGTCCTCCTTCCTCTCGGAGAGAAACGTCCGCTGCAGCATCAGCTTCTTCGTTGTGTGACATTTGTATTTAAGGGCTGGTTTAGAGTCTGCACCATTCTCTTCAAAAAACACACATGTTCCGATGGCGTCCTCGTATTCTCCAGCGAACAGATACCGGCCCACCTGCATCATGGGCTGCTCGCTGTCGATGTCCACAATCTTACAGGTGCTCTGCCGACTGGACAGTAAATCAGAGCCGATCATTCCAGACAGTTCCGCCACAACCAGCTGCTCCTCCTCCTCCCATTCGTCCTCCATGCCAGTTGTGTTCACTCAACCCTTTAGCTGAAGCTCTCTCCGACAACTTCAAGTTGCGAATTTCCTTCGCAGAATGTGCGCGACGGAAGTAGTAATGTGTGCGATTCATTTGCGCGAATCGGTTCTTTCGAACAGTTCGGTTTTAAGAACCGGCTCAAAGATGATAAATGTTTTACGTAACGTACACTCGCTGCTGATTGCTGGTTTAAAAGTTTTTAAATAAAGGCCTTTATTGCAGTTTCATGTGTCCCAGTTCATTTTGTTGCAACCATAATTCAGCTTGAACACTTAGAGCCTAAATATAATTTTAATTTTTACGTCAGTAAGTACTTCAATTATTTTGTCAAGAAACGTTCTTGTATATTTAAATACAATTTTAAACAGTGTTTGTGATATTCGGCTACTGAAGTAAATTCATTTAAACCTCCGTTTACCTGGGGAAAAAACGAGGAGGGGAAAAAAAATCCACCGATTTAGAAAAGATCCGACTCCAAAGAATGAATCGTTCACGAATCGGGCATCGCTAACAACTTCCGGGAGTCCAACGTGTGCTGCTGTAGTCACATGTGCGCTAGTTCACGGCAGCATGAGAGGCACATGGCAACTTTCGTAAATTAATGCTACAATTTCTCGGAGTGTTCTAGAGAAGATCGGGATAATCGCAAGAACTTGTTTTTGTTAAACAGTAAGTATCTGTTGGGTTTACAGTTACTACTTTTGTGTCTTAATCGGTTCACAGTAAGCTAGTCTCGTAGTTTGCAGCGTGCTAGTAAATTGTGCGCAAAATACAACCTAATGTGTCCTATCTAAACATGATATTGAATTTACTACAATAATATAAACATAATGACAGCATTTTATTGACCTAATGAATTAGCATTAACTTCCCAGTGTTACATTGTGGAAGCAGCATCACGCTCCGGATCTGTCAATCAAACAGCCAGTTATGCAAGTAAAAGTTGTATTTGTCACGATTACAAGCCATACATCTATTTTAATACAGAAAATCTTTGAATTGTGTAGATGGCTATGTTTACATGAGAGTGATATTATACAGTAAGAAAGCCACATGGGACATGGCAACCCACACGCTGTACTGGGTTTTGTGTTTCTAACCTTATAATAATCATGTTTTTACTTCTGGTCAAATCTGTTTTATCGATTACTTGTTTTGTTACCCCAGAACAACTTTGTAGGTGTCAATCATGGGCAGAAAGTTGGATCCCTCCATTAGGGTGAAAAGAGGACCTGGACGTAAGGCTAGGAAACAGAAGGGAGCCGAAACTGAGCTGTCCAAGTTTTTAGCTGATGGTAAATCACACATACTTTGAGTGATTATTCCATTCATTCATTCATGATTGAGATATATAATGACTATATATGCATATATTAAAACAGTTATAACAATGGTTATCTTCTGTTCACAGATGAGGGGCCTAAAAAACTTTCAAGCAGAGGAAGAAAACGGTAAAATTCTTTTGATTAGGAGTTTTTTTTTCTTTCTTAGCTTTCTGATGATAACTTGTGATTTATTATTATTATTTTAATTTCAACAGAGCTGTAAAGAGAACTCAAGTGACAAAAAAACCCAAACAAGAGGAAAAGCCCAAAAAAGGTATATAAAGGTTTAAAAATGAAACAAAAATGGAATAACTGTTTATACACCGTTGAATTTGCAAATCAATTCATATTTATTGCAGGATTCTCAGATGAGAATAGTGAATGGCTCAAACCAGCACAGAGGAAACGAAAGATTGAACAATGTGAGGAAGATGAGGACAGCGACAGCCAATGGGAAGAAGATGATGATGATGTTGTAAAGGACTTAGATCACAAGGGAATAGCGAAAGAAGATGATGATGATGATGATGATGATGATGATGATGATGAAGAAATGGTGGATGACTATGGTGCTGATGAAGGGGATGAACAAGACAGTGATGGAGAAGAGGTATGAAACAAACATTTGTATAGAGAAAATCTTGACCTTTTGTGCAGCATGTCACATTTCCCCATTAAACATCCGGATGTCCTACTTCTTTTGATAAATGTGAAGTTTGGAAGCACAAAACACTGTATCCCACAATGGAGTGTGCTTGACTTTCCATTTCTATGAAAGATAACTGCGATATCAACAGCAATTGTAACTTATCTCATCAAAATGTACATCGTTACAGTACTATATAATATATATTTTAATAATAAAAAAAGACAAAAGAGTCTGCATTGTATTCCAAGCATAGCCAATTCCTAATTGTGTCCCATCATCCTTTGCCGTGTCAGCTTCTGCCAATAGAGAAAGCTGCAAGAAAACAGAAAAAACAAACAAGCATGAAACCAGAGAGTGATGATGATGATGATGATGATGAAGAAGAGGGAAAGAAAGATTTAAAGGAAGATGAGGAGGAAGAGGATACTGTGCAGGCAAATATTGACGAGACGGAACAATTCAAACTCCCTGCTGCGGCGGAAAGAGCCAAGGAAGGTAAGGAAGTCCAACTTTTTTTTGTCCTCAAACTACAGATTTTCACAGCCACCCTGATTTAGTTTGATCTAGAGGTGTATTCTAAGTCGCCGCCCTCCGTCTCGTGTGTATCTAGGTCTTTTACTGATGGACTTGCAGACCATCCATCAGAGGATCAAAGATAATGTGGATGTGCTGTCTCACTTCAGTGAGAAGAGAGAGGAAGGCAAGGAAAGATCGGAGTATCTCTCTCTGCTGCGCTCTGACCTCTGCACCTATTACAGCTACAACCCTTTCCTCATCAGCAAACTCATGGACCTGTTCTCTCTCTCTGAGGTGTGTGTGTAATGATGAGTAACTTGGCATGACAGCTTTTATTGCTGAAGTATAGATGCTTCCTGTTTTTAGTACCACACATCTGCTTCCTCACAAGGTGTGTGGCTATGCTAACGGGATAAAGCAAATGTCTGTCAAGATCTGAAGGGGTGGATGGTCACACCCCCTCCACCTCTATATGAATTGACAGTACATCTATATCAGAACCAAATTCTTTGTTAAACTTTGGAAAGGTTTTGTGTGCCATATACATTGTATATATTGATATACAAATACGAATTTTCTGTTTCAGCTGATTGATTTTCTTGAGGCCAATGAAATTCACAGGCCAGTCACCATCAGGACCAACACCCTGAAAACCAGAAGGAGAGACTTGGCTCAGGTCTGGAAAGTCTTCGTTTTTTAATCTTTTTCCAAAATGTTGTGATATTTTGTATCAGAGGCTCCATTTACGCCTGGTTTGTGATTGAATGGTGCTAAATGATATTGGGTTCCAAAACATGATCCAATTATTGAAACCTCATAAGAGCTAGTGAAAAACACGTTACCACATCAAAGTTGTTAAACGCTAATGTATCCGGATCCACCCGGACATCGAAAAGTTAATGCCCATAAGGTAAACGCCCAGGTGCGTATGTTCCAACTAAGCCTAGTTTTGACGTAAACGAGCACTAAGTTACTTATAACTTTTGTGCAACTAAATATTTTTTGCTTTGATTATTAGTTGAAAAATATTTTATTTTGATGAATATTTACTAACCTACTGGCGTGCGTGCGTGCAGTATCATGCAATAATAAAGGTTTACAGTAACAGATGCGACTGTTAATGCGTTATTCGTAGTGACCCATGATAGATTTATTTCACTTCCTTCCTAGAATGAGCAGTTTGCGACATTGCGTGATAAACAACAACAGCACTGGTATTAGAAAACATTCAGTGGCAGACGTGACACAAACTGACAATGTGTTTTATTGACATTTATTTTAGAATTTCATTAAATTAGGCTATTTATTTATGAATTTGTGTCACAGTTATGTCAGTATAGCTGCTCAACTCGTCTGTCAGTCGCTACTGGAGGTGTCACAACATACGGCGACATGTTCCGCGACATGTCTTCAGTGTTTCACAACATTGTCACTGGCACATGCCAATGAAGACTGGATGTGTCACTAAGCCTAGCGACGTGTCATTGGCTTCTGTGCGTCAGATGCCATGTCACTTATTGTTATTACCGCCTTGGTAAATGTCATATTATGCGACTGCAAGTTACTTTATGGAGAGCTTATGACGTCCCAGCTACGTTTTGCTTTAAAAACAAATGGTGCACCTGAATAGGACTTTGACTAAAACATCGAGCCTCTCAGATTTTCTGTAACACAGGGAATTTGTGTCAACTTGAACCGGGTGAAAAATCTGCATGGGGAAATTTTGCCCTCACGAAATTTCTGGTTACATTGACTCCCATTGATTGGATTTTGCAGTGCAAAAAAAAACGTAACTGCACCTTAAGGTCTTGATGAAATGGAAGTAGCGAGAGGTTTTTGTTTTCTTCTATGTTTTAATGTACGTCCAATTGTAATGGATTATTGAGTAACAAAAAATGTATGACATATACTTGGTTCTATGCATCAGTTGTAGATTTGATTTTGAGATGTGAATGTTGCGCTCAAATGAATGCGTTTGCAGTCAATTTTGGGGGGCGGGGTTTAAGCGGACTAAATGATTGAAGTCTAACGTGTCACTAGAGAGGAGTTTGTCATTTTTCACTGGAAAATCCAGTTATGACATTTTAATTTAACATTACAAGGATTTATGCACATACAAAATAGTGCACTTTCATTTCATGTCGACTTTAACACTCATTTTGAGTACTTTATACAGTCACAAAATCTGAGACAAGTGGTCACATGAGATGCATCTGAGACTCATTTTAATACACACTTCTTTATTGGCGTCTATAGTTCCATAAATAACCATTCTCTTCCATAAAATGTTCTTTATCAGAGAAAGGTTCTTTAGATTTTTAAAGTGTTATTTACACTAAGAAAAGAGGTTCTTTAAGACTTGTTCACAGGAAGGTGTTTTGGGGAACCAAAAATGGTTCTTCTTTAGCATCACCGAGAAAACCCCCTTTAGGAACCTTTCTTTTTTTTAAGAGATTACCAAGCATCACGTCTGGCCAAAACGGACGTTAATAACAGGTGTAAACAAACCCAAGATGCCATTGACACGTGTCAGTCTGATTCACAAATGGATCCTGGTTCTTATGACTTCTGTTTTTTTTTAACACAGGCTTTGATTAACAGAGGAGTAAACCTGGATCCATTGGGGAAATGGTCCAAAACGGGGCTGGTGATCTATGACTCTTCTGTTCCCATAGGTCAGTTCCAGTGTCATTTCAAAATAACATTGTTCGTGTTTCTTCGTTCTTGATTTTCTGGTGATTGTAAGTGTTAATTGTAATTCTCTCTTTCATACAGGAGCAACTCCTGAATATTTGGCAGGCCAGTACATGCTGCAAGGGGCATCATCATTTCTCCCTGTAATGGCGCTGTCTCCCCAGGAGGGGGAGTCAGTGTTAGACATGAGTGCCGCTCCAGGAGGCAAGACCACATATATGGGTGAGCATATGCTTCTCCATGGCAGTCACACCAACTGCTGTTTTTGTGAAGTGGCTAATCTCAGAGTCTTTTTATTTTTTGCCACAGTTGGCACCAAAGAATAAAAGTCATGTAGAAATAATGCACATGATTGCCTTTCTACAATGTTGTGTTAAAAAGCAAGCATCAGGAAATGATTCTGGAGTGTCTAAAGCCAAAATATGTTTCATTTGTGTGATGCAGCTCAGCTCATGAGGAACACAGGCATGATTGTGGCTAATGACGCAAACGCAGAGAGACTGAAGAGCGTGGTGGGAAACATCCATCGTCTCGGTGTCACTAATGCGGTCATCTGCAACTATGACGGCAGACAATTCCCAAAGGTCCGCATTGTCTTAGAATATTTTGTTTTCAGTTAACCATGTTGTCATTAAATAATTTTCTGCTTTGTTTTTGGCATCATTCCCCTAAGCAGTGTCTAATCTGAGGCGTTTCATTTTGTGTTGTAGGTGATGGGAGGTTTCGACAGAGTGCTTTTGGATGCTCCTTGCTCCGGTACAGGAGTCATTTCCAAAGATCCAGCAGTTAAAACCAACAAGGTGATTCTGTTCTGAAAGTCACCCGTTTTCATTCTTTTGGCATTTGATGTTAAAGTTTTTTAAAGACTTCCTTCAGCCTTTGTTCTGAAGGATTTGTTTAGTTTTTGCACATCCTCCATTCAGAATTCTAAAGTATTTCTCTCTCTGTCTTTCTCAGGATGAGGCTGATATTCTTCGCTCGGCTCACCTGCAGAAGGAGCTCATCCTGTCTGCTATCGACTCTGTCAATGCTGATTCTTCAACTGGCGGATACCTTGTTTATTCCACATGCTCTATTATGGTGAGTTAACCAATACAGATTCATTTATTTTAGTCTCTGACATCCAGTGTGCAGAACATATAAGTCTTATTTTTTGCACTTTAGTAACTGAATAGTAATTTCAATAAACTATAATTTAGGTCTATAGATTAAAGGGGGAAAAACTTTTTGGTGATCAAAGATAAGTTTTAAAGGATAAAATTAACTACAGGGGTACTTTAAATTTTAGTTTTATATATTAAAAATTAGGTTTGAAGTCATCCACTACCCTTACTACAAAAGTTTGGGATTGGTATAATTATTTCATGCTAAATTAATCAAAGCACAATTTAAAATAACTATTTTCTGTTTTAAAATGAATTTTCAACAGCCATTACTCTAGTCTTAAGTGTCACATGATCCATCTAATTATAAATGTTGAAAACAGTTGTGCTGTTTAATAATTTTTGTGGAAAGTATGAGACAGGATGATTTGATGAATAGAAAGCTCAAAAGAACAGCATTTATTTGAACTAGAAATCCTTTGTAACATTATAAATGTCTTTACTGTCACACTTGATTAATTTAATGCATCCTTGCTGAATAAAAGTCTATTTCTTTAAAAAAACATTATATTGACCCCAAACTTTTGAATGGTAATGTGTGCCCAAGGTGCTTTTCAAGATTCTTCAAATGTTAATATCTCACGTTTTATGAAAATATTTGTGTCTCAGAGGAGACTGCAAGCCATTTGTGTTTGACGGGAACAAATGACCAATTCCTTAGTGGCCGGCAATCATAATACTTAAGAAATCATACCCTGAACATGGCTTTCCACGAGACGTTTTTTTGGCCCGGAAATAATGAATACTTCAGGGGCCTGAAAGTGTTAGAATCTACAATAAATATTTTACTAACCTTTTAGGTCACCAACAACAAATAAGCAACCTATGAACTAAATCTTGTTGGAGTTGGTGCAGCAAAAACCTTTTTTAATTGTCTGATTGGACTGACTCAGATATTGCATTTTAAACCAGCGCTATAGTGCAACATTTAAAGGAAAGGTGGAAGAGATGGATGGAGAGTAATTGTATTAATCCTTGTCTGAAAACCTACTGAAATGTCTGGATGATTGCATTTTATGTCCTCCTAAATATTCCAATTTTTTTAAGTGAATTTCTTATGAAGATTTGATTTGTCTTCCCCATAGGTGGAGGAGAATGAGTGGGTTGTGGACTATGCTCTGAAGAAGAGAAATGTTAAGCTGGTCCCTGCTGGACTGGACTTTGGCAAGGAGGGATTCACCAGGTAATGAGGCCTTATTTGAGATCCATCTGCAATAATAAAGGCTGCACTCCCAGAAATTGAGTTACGCGAGTGAGTTTGCCAGGGAAAGCGTATTAAATAATGCACATCTCTTTTCCACAGATTCAAAGAGAGACGTTTCCATCCCTCTCTCAAACTGTCTCGCCGATTCTACCCTCACTCCCACAACATGGATGGATTTTTTGTGGCCAAGCTAAAGAAGCTGTCTAACACAATCCCTACTGCAGCAAAAGAAACAGGTGCGTAGTTATTTCCCATGGTTTCCACAACTTGTTTTTTTTCTATCTGATGTTAATGTTTTGCATTTATTTTTCAGAAAATGAAGAAGAGTCTACAAAAATGGAGACTGCAGCCTCATCGGAGCAGATCCAAAAGACAGAATCTAAGGAACAAAAGCCCGCTTCAACTAAAGTGAAAAGCAACATGGGCAAGAAGCAGAAATTAAAACAGAACAAATCTGAGACGCCCATCATCACAAAGAAAGCTGGAGTGAAATCTGAGAATAAGAAATCTGATGGTCCCAAAAAAGCCAAAATTGCCAAGTTGGATGGTAAAGCTTCCAAAAAGGTTGAGAAACCTGTCAAAAAGCAGAAGGTAAAGGAACTGAACGGAGATTCAACGAAAGAGGTGGTAAAGGAGAAGAAAAAGGGGAGCCAGTTTGAGAAGAAAAACAAAATGAAAAAGAAGAACTTGAAGAAAAGAATGGGGAAAAACAAATTTAAGAAGTTAAAAAATATCCTTGGACAAGATGAAAGTGGCCAGTGAGATTCATTGCTATGAATTGACATGGACCTGTATGCTCAGGACTGGGGTTCGTCAGTGGTTTGACACAAAACCCGATGTTTAACCAATCCCAGCCTGCTTTTGGGGACTCAAAAGATCATCCTTCAGAAATGTACACAATGATTTTGTGTATTTATCTTGCTTCTCAATATTTTTGTCAACCTTATTGCTTTACCGTGAGGTTTTCTTCAACCTTGTGGTATGTGTTATAAATGTATACGGTCCGTTTTAATGGATTTTGTTTTGAATAAGAAACATTTAACTGAAATGCTGCCAAGGAATGAGTATGTGGTCTGTTTTCTTCCCTCATACCCAATTAAAGAGAAAGTTTCATAAACTGTATGGTGTCTGAAAAAGCGAAGTCTGAAACCTTAATGTACTTTGGTTATAGCCTTCCTTGGGAAGAGAATATTAACCTGACCTTTCCTTTAGCCTTTCAGAACATCACCTCAGAAATCAGATCAAAAACTGTTGAGGTAGAAGTGAAACTTTCCTTTGAGCCTCAGTGCATCACGACTGCTATACAGCAAAGCCTATTGACTTCACTTTTCACTTCCACTTCGCTTCGCTCCCGCCACAGAGCATTTATCAACGCGCAAAGTTTTCTTCAGGTTCAAATGGCTAAAACGCTCAATAGATGAACTCCAGCTATGTGCGATCTTTCTTCCCACCCTTTTGGCCCAGTGCCTGTGTAGTCATGGTGACGCACTTATCGTATTGTGCATCGTGAAGCCCTGAGCTCGTAACCTCCGAACTGCGATGTTTTCTCTCTGCTTGCATGAGATCCTTCTGTCTCCACAAAAGATGGCCCAAAACACCACAATTATCACCACTTGTTCCTCCCAGAGCTGTTAATTCTGTTGAAATGAAGCGCATGTGTAGGCAAAGCGTTCATTTTAATCACATTGCAGTGATTGCATACAAGGAGATAATTTAAGGTTGTGCCTGAAGGGTAAACGAAGCCATTCAGCAGGCCTGTGGGTAAAGCGGTTTAGATCAGACTGGTTTGACACCCCACTGATTAAGTGGTATTGTTGAAGGATAATTATCATGATCACCTGAACATATGATTGCAGGGGTTGGAGTGTCCAGTCTATCTTTAATAAGAACTACTGCTCCTGGTTTGTACTGTTAGGATGAGTTTTTGCTTCTTGTGTATCTCCAGTATTTTCACACTAACTTTTTGATTTTGGGGGAGTTGCATCTGACACGCAGTGAAAGTGTGCACTCTTGAGTTTAGCGCCACACTCCATAACGTTGCACATCATTAAAACAATAATCATATTATTGTAAACTGCACATTACACATCCCTAATTCTTAATAACAGTAGGTGAAGTATCTGGATGACCTACTACTTCTGATGAGACTCTTAAGTGTGCTTCTAGTAGACTATCCCACGAGGCCACAGGAGAGGAGTTGACTTGGCAGAAAGTCAAAGATGTTTTAAGGCCCTTCAAAAAGAATGGAATATATTTTCTTTCTCTTTGTTTTTTTATATCAATATGGTACAGGATTATCCTATTCAAATCAATATGATAAATGTGTTGGGTAAAAAGTAATCAAATAGTAGTCCGATTATATTACCTAAAATGTGTAATGTAGGCCTATGTAATAGATTACATTACTGACTACATTTTTCATCATGTAATTTACAATCAGTAACGGATTACAGTAATACTTAAAAATGGTCACATGACAATGACTACATGACAAATGTATCCAGATTCATACTACTGACATACTATATAGAACATACTTTTTATCAGTTGCAAACACATATGATCAAATATATAATTATATTAAGTACAAACAAATTATATTAATTTAAAATATGTACTATATCGTGCATAATAAAACAAATTGAACTTTACTCACTTGATAAAGTGTTATTAATGAATTAATAATAGCCTTTTTAGTGAATAATTGAACATTACATTCTTTTTATAACTGAAATATTTGGACATTTAACACTTAAATTAACATTTAATTACATTAAAGATGATTGTGAATACATGTAGGGTAAGTGCAAATTGGTAGCCTATAACAGGGTTCCCACGGGTCCTTGAAATTCTTGGAAGTTTGGGAATCTGAAAAAAAAAAAAAAAAATTCAAGGCCCTGGAAAGTTTTTGAAAATGAACATACATAGAGACAGGTCCTTGAAATTTTTTCGAAAAAATCCATATTAATCCATCTGGTTCGCTAATGTTTTATTTCGCCAACACTTCGTGGCCTATGGTTACGTGTTTCCCGCGTGAGGTACTTTGTGTTGTACGTTGCCATGACACTCACGCGCGCAAGAAACTACTTCGATGGTAACGTTACCTCAATGTTTCACAGACACACCGTGAAACTTTGCAAAAATAGTCTGAAACCGCAGAAACGTGATGCCTGGAAAATGCTAATTTCAAGATATCTGGCTCACCAAAGAAGATTACAAAGAATGGTCCCGTATTTAAAGGTAAAATTATGTATTTTACATAGACCCACACATTAATTTGCGGGTGATTACATGTTAGCGTCTTTGTTTCCATAGCGACGGAGTCTAGAGAACATGCGCAACAATGTATCTTACAAGGTAACACGATGTAACCTTCCTCTCACTTGAAATGTGTCCCCACATTAAGTCCTTGAATTTGAGGGTATTGGACCTGGGTAGTCCTTGAAAGGTCCTTGAATTTGAAGTTAACCAAGGTGTGGGAACCCTGGTATAAACTAAGCTATTAGGCTAATCGGGTATCTGCATGCTATGCTAGAACATAAGCTAACTAATACAGACATTAATGGTCCTTATAACGTAGTTCAAACATTTATCATAACATAATTTTGTAGGAATAGTAATCAGGCCCTAAAGAGAGTACCATAGAGTTGTGCAGGTATGACGTCACTTTGTCGACCCAATAGGATTTTCCCATAGGCTTTTGGATTATCGCTAAAAACAAGCTCTGTGATCAACAAAAGTTTATGATACTTGCACGTTTTGTCCATCAAGATAATTATCACAGATGATCACAACTTTTATGAATTTTGAAGCCTAAAATACAGTCACCAGAAGTAAAAAGCTAAAGGTACACCATGGTCCCACAAATTCGGGACGATGAAGCCGGAAGTGCTTCATGAATCGAAGAAATTGCAACGCGCAATATGGCGGAATACGTCCCGGAGGTGTTGCAAATATGGTCTCCAAGTGGACAGACTTTACTTGAATTCGAGTTTGCCCCCTTTCGAGGGAGGACCAGATTTGTCCACACTAGCAAACACCCATTAACGCCCTAGCATAGCAATGTGCAAAAAAACAAATCAAAAACCTTTGCAATTGCATAGCAACACACTGACCCAAAACACCTTAGCCTTTCGAATGTTTAAGTAAACAGTTGTTTTGAAGTAAAAACTGTAGCAGAAAAACAATTTAGCACATGAAAAATAACAGCATTTCCATGGTGCATGGGGGTGTTGCCAATATGTAAATGTGCCATCCCATCCGCCCCTTTAATTTATGTTCCGCTACGATTCCCATTGCCTCAGCCTCTCTGTAGTGCATCTATGAGCATGTTTGTATGTTGTCGTGACTGTACAATTTGACCGTGTAGTTAATCCTTTTACAGCTGGGAAATGTGCCAGAGTCTTCATTATATCCTCCAGCTACCTATATCAGGAATGACTGCAGAAACGTGTAGGCCTACGCTGAAGTCTGTACCTGGGAGACGTAGCTGTCAAACTCAACTAAACCTTACCACTCAGTGTCAGCCAGGGAATAGTTAAGCCACACAAAAAAAAAGAAAGAAAAATCTACCATTCTTTGCCCACCATTCTTTCAGAAATCGTATTATATATGGCAGAATATTCAGGGTGTGAGGACGTGTTTTTGTATTCCACTGCGCTTACAATGTTTTTGTGTATAAATATGCGCATCTTGCATCTTGTTCAGCTTCTTGTGCATGAGCACTGAGTTTTTAACCTTTCAAAAAATGTGTCTCAGTCTAGACCTTGGAATTTTTTTTTATTCCACTACCCATTTTAAACGTCCCTTAAGGGCTGTTCACAAAGAACGTATTTTTGCATTCTACTGCCCAGCTTTTTCCTTTGTTTTTATATGTAAACATGCACTATGGACATGTTTGCCCATTTGCATCTTGTGTCTTTTTCAGTGTCTCGCACTTGACACAGTGTTCTAAAATAGCAGCGCCCAAAAACTTGTAACTTAAAAAAGACACATGACTAGTCTAGACCTTGTGTTTTTTCCCAATTTTACAACTCTGCATTATATTTTTAAGTGCAGAAACACGTGAAGGGGGGCCTTTCTTAAATAATGTGGTTTTGTATTCCACTGAACTGCTTTTCATAGACGGACATGTTTGGCAATTGAGCTTGCGTCGTGTGTCTTAGTGCGCATGACACTCATTCTAAAAACACAGTGTTAAAAGAAGTGCAACTTTTAAAAATGCATCTCTAGCCCAAGCATTTTTCATTCCACTACTTTGCATTTCACTTTTTTAACGCAAAAACAACTTTAAAGGCCACAAGACACAAAATAACGGTCAGTCTCCGGACTGTCGTTAAAGGTCTGTTGGCCCAGTTTTTGCGGTGTGTTCCTTACCGTTGGCATTAGTCGGATCACAGTTGGTGGCTTTTCGGCCAATTAAGCAGATTGAATTGGTGTTGAAGCCAATTCAACGCCAATTCAATTCAATCGGTGAGAAAGATCACTCTGATTGGCTGTTCAGTGCATAAGACGAAAGCGACAAAATTCCAATGCGCAATTTTTTTCATAACAACATGGCCCCTAATGACGAAATTTGAAGGCCAGTTGATCAGTATTCATAATCAAAATAGTAAGCAAGCGCTGATTTGTTTTTGTTTTTTATGACTTGTATATTATCCGCAGAGGACAAATAGAGACTACTGCCACCTGCAGGTAAGGAAAGTTATTTCGTCTCATGCAGGTGCAGATTGTACATGCCAGATGGTTGTTGGCTGTCATCTTTGTGGTGTGTTCATCCCAACTTTTTGTGCCAGAAGAAGATGACAAGAGGCGGCAATACAGTCTGCTTTCATCGCTGCTTGTTCTTTGATGTCGGCTTGATGTCACACCTTCCACTTTTCTTGACAATATTTCAGCAGTAAATATGTGTACTGTTCAGTCCGTTGGCTGCTTAGAATCCAAACAAGTGATGTCAGATTTGAAAATGAAACTTTTTAGTGAATCTTTTCAAAAGATTCTTTTCAAAAGACTCTCTTTTCAAAAGGTTATTTTTAGTGAATCAATCCAAATGATAATGTTATCAGTTTAAATTGAATGGAATGGCTCCAGCATAAATGACTCCATTTAATGTAACATGCCATAAATTATAATACCACAACATGTTTCTGCTTGCTGCTTGCAGCCCTTAATATGAACATCATAGTTTGTTGATCTGTCTTTGCTCAATTTTGTTTTGCACACAGGGAAGTCTTGAGGTCTGTCAGTTACAGCTGGCTCTGACAGAAACATTACCCATCTCAGGCCTTCACATCCTCTTTCTTTCTACATCTCACTCCAAACTTTCTGAACTCAAAAACCTTTATTTTGAAATTTAGTGCTCTTCTCAGGGTCTGGTGTCCTCTCACCCACCCACACGCCTACACAGATGAATCTGCCCACTCTTATTTCTCACCATACATGCATACACACACACACACTGCTAGATTCCCTGCCTACAGAACTACAGAAAACACACATACTCACATGTACCACCTTCGCCTCTTTCTCTCACTCAGAGGTGACACGCTGGTGGGCTCTAGCCGCTCTACCATACCCTCATTTTTCATACTTGTCTCATCCCTCTCTTTTCGCCTACCCATCCTCCTACACACCTTCTCTCTAGTGCTAGCGTTCTCTCTCTGTCTCGCTTTGGCTCTTTCTCTGTCTCTTGAGTGACAGTCAGAGAGGACTGTAGAGGCCAATTACTCTTCTGCTGTTTTGGTGAGTGTGTTATATAAAATAAGAGCACCTTCTGCTGTCTGCAAGAGGCAGACATGTCTACTTCTGTGTGCGAGTCTGCATTCACGTCCTGCTTCTGGGATAAACTTTTCGAATCACCTAGAATATTTCTTTGTATTAGTTTAGATTTTAAAGGGGCCTTATAATAGCTGATGTTCTGAGTTCTAATTAATAGAGGTTTTCAAAGAATAAACTCACACACCCCAAGTGTCACTAGGGGTCCACAGAGAAAATAAAAAGTTTTTTTTTTTTTTTACAGAAATATATAATTTTGCCTTCGTCAAAGTTAGCATGCAAACTTAAATAAAAATTATAATCAAATAGCTATTTTTGTTTCGCAGTCACTTCGGTCCCAATTATCATTAAATGTTGAAGACTTTCTTAAAAGGATAGTTCACCCAAAAATTCAAAGTCTGTCATCATTTACTCACCTTCATGTTGTTTGGTTACAATATAAACATTCTTCAAAACTTAAAAGCAGTAGCATGAACGATCATGAGATGCGCATCATACTCATTGCTGGAGAACTACTGGAAGCCTGCATTAAAAACTATTTGTTACAGATGTAAGATTAAATCCATAAAGTGTAGGTTTTTTTATTATTATTATTTCATTATTGCACTCTTGAGTGATTGTATTTCCTGTCTGCTTTGATGCATTTTGAGAAATGCAAAATCTGGGGCCTGGGACATCATAGGGCCACTCTTAGTAGAAAAGGTTCTATACGGTTCTGTCAAGCACTTTAAATATAGAAATAATAAATACAAATTTAATAAATAATGACAAAAAAAACAAAAAAAATTCACGGACACACCAGGTTCCACCGGCACTCCCTCACAATGATCCCTGTCACCAGAGTACTGATCACCTGCACCTGTCATCCATTAGCACAGCAAGCAATGCACTACATAAGCACACACCTCAGCCTCAATCTTTGTCTGTTCTCCAATACTGATAGACGACTAAACCCATGCTGAACTTACCTGTGCGTTATCTACCTGAGAAGATTCTAGTTTCTGTGCTTCAGTTCCAAGTTCTCCTCTCCAGCTCCTGTCTCCAGAGTTCTTCTCTCTCATCTCTGTGCACTTCCCATATCACAATGGATCTCACCTGTCACTGGCAACTGAGGTGTGTGCTATCCATATTCCTGCCCATCCTTCCGTCTGTTTCACTGGCTCTATGAAAGACAGAAATGGACTGTGTCATATTCATCCTAGATCACCTTTCTCCACTGCATTGCCACTCTCTTTACTTACTTACCTGCATTGCTCACTGTTGTTTAAATAAACTTGTTCACTTACATCTATTCTCTCTGAGTCTGCATATCGTTACAGAAGACGAGACCATATACTCACCAGCAGCATGAGCAATCCAAATCCCGATCCTTTCCAGGACACCATTGATGGTCTTCAACCACCTCAGTGTCCGCACACGCTCATCACTTCTTCAACTACTGTTATCGCCAGTCCCATGGTCAATCCAGCACCCTACTCTGGTTCAGCATAGGACTGCAATGGGTTTCTCCTCCAATGGTCACTGGCTCTGGAGATGGAGCCACAACAATTCCCCACAGAAAAGGCTAAAGTATCCTTCATCATTTCTCTGCTGATGGGGTGAGCACTCCAATTGGCGGAAAGAATTTGGCATCAGGATAGCCCTGTGACTCAATCCTTGAACACTTTCGTGGCTCACTTCCGTGAAGTATGTGGAAAATCTGTGGGAGATTCCAGTATTGGTGAGTAACTGTATCATCTGCAACAAGGAAATAGCTCTATTAACGATTATGGCTTACATTTCCATACTTTAGCTGCTGCAAGCGGATCGAATGAGCACTTGCTCCTCACCACTTACTGTCAAGGGCTCAAGCCTAAACTGCGGCTGCATCTCGATGCATACGATGATGCCATGGGATTAGAGAAATTCGTCCAACTTTCCATCAGAGTCGCTCATTTTGTGCAGGGCTGTATGGAACACCAACAGGGTCAGTAAGCCTACCCACTTCCCCACCAACCAGAGTATGTCAGCTCTCCAGACCCAAGTTGAGTCCACCCATCTAACTCAGGCTGAGTGGCAACATTGCCTGACCCTGCCTGTACTGTGGTGTTAAGGGGCATGTCATAAATCACTGCCCCATTCGTCCACCTCATCCAGTGGTGAGTTCCGTAAATAATATTAATTCTCATTTATCACCACTTATCTCCATTGTGTCCCTTACTGCCTCAGATGTCTCCTTTTCAGTTAATGCCCTCATTGACAGTGGGTCAGCCGGCAGTTCCATTTCCGGGAAGCTCTGCCGCCACCTCAAACTCACAAGTACAAACAAAGTCTGTTACAAGGTCCATTCCATAATGGGAAGACCACTCAGCTGACAACAAGTATGCTTCAGTGTTGGACCAGTGTTGCTACGCGTAGGACTCGAATTCCTGATTCTGGAGAACTCCACAGCTGACATCGTCCCAGGGCGCCCTTGGCTCATTGAACACCATCCGGTTCTGTCTTGGTCCACAGGCAAAGTCCTGAAGTGGGGTGAGAAATGTTTCCCAACATGTTTCCCAGAATTACCTCTCCCCTCGAGCTCACCAGTCAAGACCCTACCTGTCCTTTCCACTTTGATAGAGTGCTCTCTAGAGAAACAATCAGTTGATGTTCCTGCTGATTACAGTGACATAACCCTTCAGTGACGTATTTTGCCCAAGACAAACCTCCCATTTACCACCTCACAGACCATGGGACTGCGCTATTGACCTCACACCGGGTGAGCCAGTGCCCCGTGACAAAATATACCCACTCTACATTCCTGAACAGAAGGCCATGGAGGAGTATATTCAGGAGGCTCTTCAACAGGGACACATCCATCCTTCTACCTCCACTGCTGCATTGAGTTTTTTTTTTGAGGAAAAGAAGGACGGCGGCTTGAGGCCGTGCATTGATTATCGGGCACTTAACAAGATCACTGTGAAATTCCGCTATCCACTTACCCTCGTCCTAGCGGCCCTGGAACATGTTTACCAAGTTGGACCTCCGAAGTGCCTACAACCTCATCTGGATACGTGAGGGAGACAAATAGAAGACCATTTTTGTGACCTCTACAGGCCACTATGAGTACTGCATCATGCAGTATGGCCAGATCAACGCCGTATCAACTCCGTATTCCAGGATTTTATGCATGAAGTGCTCTGGGAGTACCTCCACCGGTTTGTACTAATCTACATTGATAACATCCTTGTTCACTCCTAGAGCTTGCCTGAAAATCGCCAGCACGTTTAGGATGTCCTCCAACGCCTGAGAGAGTTCAACCTGTTCCGGAGAAATGTCTGTTCCATCAACCCTCAGTGCAGTTCTTGTTATACAACATCAGTAAAGATGGTATTCAGATGGTATCTCATTTGAAAACACCTCCATTAAAATGTCACATTAATGTTTAGTTCATAGCCATGTTCTGTTTTGTTTTATTGTCATTATCTGTTTAGCTTCTGGTTTGTTATGGTTTCTAATTAGTGCACACCTGTTCACTGTTCTGTTGATTATCATTCCTTATGTATTGAAGCCCTCAGTTACCTAAGTTCGGTGTTTGTAGTTAAAGTTGGTATATGTGTAGTGTTCTTGCTATTTGTAGGAATTAAACTCTTGTGCCCGCCTTGAAAACAGAGCCAGGGCACTTGCCAGAGCCCGAGCCCATCACGGTCTGTTCAGGTGTGTGAGCCAGTGTCTTGAAGAAAAATGCTACCTATCAGGTTGTGCTACCATTACTATATTTGCATTGTTTTAAGAGTATGGTTTGGACCACATCACACGACATGAATGTTATGCGGGATTAAGAAATGTTTCCTGGTCTACCATCCACGTTAGTCTCATCCAGTTCCAAGTCATCTCAGTCTCTGCTAGTCCAGCGCAGACATTGCCACTTTATTTCCACTGGTTCAGGCCAGCCTCAAGTCTTCTTTGCCCAGCTCCAAGTCACCTTTGTCACCATTGGCGCTACCCAGCTCCATGTTGCCTTCATCACCATTGCCCAATTCCAAGTCTCCGTCACGGATGTTCGCTCCCCACCTCCCTCTCCTTCACCTTTGCCTAAGCCAGGGGTGTCCAAATCACCAATCAGTGATTAGCTCCAACTTGCTTCAACGCCCCTGCCTGGAAGTTTCTAGTATCTAGTAGAAAGACCTTGATTAGCTGGTTCAGGTTTGTTTAATTGGGGTTGGAGCTGAACTCTGCTGGACAGTGGCCTTCCAGGGGCAGGATTGGACACCCCTGGCCTAAGCCATCTAGTTCCTCTGCCTCACCTCTGTTGTCTCCCTTCAGCCCCCAGGCTCCTCCTGCCTGGGACTTTCCACTCATCAGCTCTGCCATGGCCTGTGGATCCCTGAGCTCCAACTCAAGCCTCTGGCCCCAGACTCCTCCATGACCCTCCAACATGACTCAACGCTTCCTCGGCTCCACCATGGTCTGTCACTCCTCAGGCTCTGCTGGGCTACCTTGTCCCTCTGGCTCCACCTTGGTCTATCATTGCTCTGGCTCCGCCTCAGACTTCCAAGTCTTCAGCCTCCGGTTCCACCATTGAATTTAGGCACACCGACCTCCACCCAGTTCTGCCAAGCCCACGCCTCCACCAAACACGTTGTTTCCTCTATCGGCCGGGCTGTGTGTAGCATCTAAACCTCTACATATATCCTTCTGAAGGATCCCAGTGTTAGAAATAAGCAACTAAAGATCCCTGATCATTTCAGTTCAAATTTCACAATATGGTGTGATACGTTGCAGTGTGTAATACAGGTTTTGCAGAGGCTGTTATAGAAGGATGGGGCAGCACAAATTATATCAGACCGGAAAGAAAAGTGTTGCAAAGTGCTGTTACTCATTTAATTTGTGAATATGCAAGGTAAAGGTAAAGCAGCAAAATAAATTTTAATTATTACTGAAAGTGGTCAAATACTAAATGATGACTTTTTAAATAGAAAAAACATGACTTTTTGACAACTTGTATATGTGGTACATTTTAATTTGACTGATATCTGTAATTAGAGTAAATAAGCACTGTAATGTAAATAAATTAGATCTTGTAAATGGCTCTGTTGCTAGGTTCCTGCTGGATTGGTTGCTAGTGGCAGCAGCTGGCTGGATAAACCTGCGATCCTTCGCAGTGTGAGAAACTCAGACAGGGTACACAACCGTAAAAACACTGGCTTCAACCTGATCAAACACAAGAGCCCCTCTGGACACTGATGCTTTTATGAAGCCAGGGATACCTCAGTGTGTGTGTGTGTGTGTGTGTGTGTTTTCTACAAGCGACTATTACTGTGTTAGAACACTGTTGTGTCTGTATGATGAGAGTTGGATCATAAATTAATCGTATATTGTGTTTGTGCTGTGGTAAAGGGAAATGATTGTGTTAGGTTGTGATATTGCATTATATCAACACGTTTAAGGTTGTATTTGTGCTTGAATTAAGTCAGTGGTTCTCAACCTTTTGACTACAAGGCCTCCATTGTCCACAACAATATTTGAAGGTCCCCCTAGCCCTAGTTTTGTTTTTAAAACATTTATTTAATATATGGGTATATTTTATAAATAATATAATTAATATAATATAAAATAATACAATTAACAAATAATTAATTTAAATGAATTTCAGGATTCCAGAAGTCTATCTATCTATCTATCCTATATTTTTTGTTTTATTGAAATTAAAATACATATAAAAAATTACAATAATATTATAATTACGCTTTTTTTACGAATGTTTTTAGTCCCCATGAGGAAAACATCTTATAAATCATACTAAGTGATGTCTCTTGAAAATGCAGAAAGTTTTATGTGATGGGTGGGTTTGGGTTTAAGGGTAGGGGATTGAATATACAATCTGTACAGTATAAAAATCATTGTATCTATGGGTTAGGGTCCCATTAAACATGAAAACCCAAAGTGTGTGTGTGTGTATGCGCGCATGTGCATACGCGTGTGTAGGCTCTTGTATCATGTTCTTGAGGCCGGGGGGAGCGGTAAGCAGATGGCACTGGCAGACTGTGATGGCACTCACAGAGAGAGAAAAAAAGAAAGCAAAGACATTTCTCACAGTGACCCACAAGAGCGGATTAATGGGGGAAAAATCAAGGTTTCATATTCAATAAATGACCTCTAATGCAAATGCACTTTAAAATGTAGCTTTATTCTCATGCAATTCTGATGATGGACATCGATCATGAGTTTAGGACTCAAGTATTTGCTTTACATGTGCGAATGACACAGGAACAGCAAGAAATGCCTCTTTCCTATCCAAACAGACATTGAAAGCTCTATATATCTCCTTGAGTTGAGTACACCAAAAAAGTGTTGGCATCCTCTCAACAGACACAATATTCTGCCAGCCTGTGGTGCTTTTGGCAGCCAAAGTCGCACCTTGCAAACAGAAGGATGCAAGGGGACAAGAGATGGATGGATGTGGAATGAATAAAGGAAGGATGAGATCATTTAAAGTAGAGGGCGGAGGAGAGCAACACCTGGTTGTGGTGCCCTGCATTTGTGTCACGATTTCTTTTGTGATGTGCGTGCATATGACGTCATATTCCAGGCAGAAGGTGGCATCCCCATGCCTGATCACCCCGACAACATCAAACAACCCCTCGATACCTCTGACATCATCCGAGAGGCATTAAGATGAGGAGAGAGAGAAAAGGGAGGGAAAAGAGGTGTGTGTGGTATGAGTGGAAGGGGGGCCGAGCAAAGCATATATAGATACCTCATGCTTACTATTAACAAGCTCACACAAACACACACTGACATACAAACACCACTCGCATTAAATCACATTCCTGCACTCAGAGGAAGGAAGAGAGAGGAAAGGGAAAGACAGGGATGCTCTTAGCAGGTGCCAAAAACTGAGAGAAACGAGAAAGGGAGAGAGAGAGGGATGGAGCAGGACTAAAGCATTCAGTCAAGTTTTAGAAGATCCTCGAACTATTATTGGTGAGTAAAACAAAACTTTATCTAATGATTTTTATGTGAAAATTGTGGAACCAAATTTAACAGGTCAGATTTTTTATCATGAATTTTACTAAATACCAAATTTGACTGAACTTGTATAACTTATTAACTATATCTTTTTTAGATATATATCATTAAGACTTCATTACTTCAAATTTTTTCTGCACAGCATATGGGTGAATCTAAAACCTGTCCGGGGTCATATTTTACCCCAAAATAAAAAGAATATTATATTTTGTTTACAGAAAACAAAGGAACTTTTTTTTTTTTTTTTTCATTGTTAGTCATATTATATCATTATTTTTATGAAAATGTAGCTCTCCCTCAAATTCTCATTACCGTAATGCAAAAACAAACAAATAAATACTTTTTTTAATCGTTCTTATTCCTGTAATGTGAAAAAGTTTATATTATATGGGTTTTTTATACATCATAGAAGTAGTATTTGTTGTACTTTATCTTTATCCTGATTTAAATCATTGTCGTTTTTAGTGTACTGAATTAAACTAATCTAATGAGAATAATTTTTGTAATGGAAAATACAAAAAAAAGGAGGAGATGTATTTACATGAAAATGTCAACAACAACAAAATCCTACAATGACCTGGATTTGTCTTTTATCTTATTTTATTTTATTGTTTTATTTACTGTATAATTTAAAAATGTTATTTAACATGTTATTTAAATGTTCATTTAATATTTAAATGTTATTTTATTTAGTTGTTTATATAGCCTAAAACAAAATAGCATTTTGGAGTGCACTATAAGATTACAGTCAGTGATAAAAAATAACAACAAATCTTGTTGTGTACAAGATGCTATTTTATTTTATAATCTAAATCATTATAATAAAAATATCTGTGTAGCTGAATTTGTTCAAACTGTTTGCAAAAAATGCATGACAATAACACAAACTAACCTCTTTCTGTGTTTTGTGTTTCTTTGTATGTACTGTGTAGTATTTTCTGCAGAATATTTTTTTGTTCGTATTCCCATGCGTCTCTCTCCTTTATCTGTGTTTGAGTGTATTCATCTAAAACCGTTCATCTAAATCCCGACTCGCATTAGTGGTGTATCCGGGGCCAATATCACTTGCACCATGCTGTGCTCCTCTGTATTTGTGGTGCTTCTAGTCCTTCTGGCCAATCCGGTGCCGGGCCACACCCGAGCCCTGCACACCCCTCACAAAGCCATGCAGGTGGGCTTCCTCAGTACTTGTACACGTATATTTTATAAACAGCCATTGAAACATGTTTCCTATCTCTACAATGCAGGTCATTGAGCAGTTTCTTGAGCGCTACAATGATCTCTTGACCCTTGATGATCTTGAGAACCTCACGAGTGACCAGTCGGAGGATCCCATGCAGACCTTCAGCTCTGGGCTAAAGGTTGCAGAATATCCCAAGTGGATTGACATACCTATGCAGAGCGAGAATGCCTGGCTCCGCCTATTGAGAGGGGCTTTGGCCAATCAGAAGCGAGCTCCACCTGACCGGTTGCGGAGGGGATGGAATCGAGGCTGTTTTGGCCTGAAACTGGACCGGATCGGCTCTATGAGTGGCCTCGGCTGCTAATGACGAACTGAGAGATGGACCGAGACGATGAGATGACTGTTGTCCTGCTTAGCTTTAGGTAGAGGTCATTACCAAACTCTTGTCTGGTCTGGGACCCTGTGAAAAGTGCTGTACATAGGTGGACAAATTCATTATATCGTGTCTTTCAATATACTTATTTTTACATTGGATTTAAAGTTACATGTTGTTTAGCTGTATTTGTATATTTATTTCCTAAGGAAGGAAGCAAAGTGTATTACTTGTTCCTTGAGATATATAGATGAGCTACACTGTCCTTCACTTTTGATATTCTACTAGTAGTTTATTAGTGAACAAAAGTTTAAAAGTTGATGTAGTCTCAAAAAATGCATGATTTATAGAACGTAAACATATACTGCTCACCTTCTGTACTTTTTGCATGAATAAAGATTCTCCTATCATGTTTCTTTTTGGATTCTGCATGAATCTTAATTGCGTTCCCTGGTCATAAAGTGTTTCTATTATGCTTTTCTAAACCCAGGTTGTTCTCCCACACACTGCAAATCAAGGAGTTCCACCTGTTTCTGTATAATTTATTTTCTTATGCGCTAAGCAAATATGCAAATTGGAAGAGTGTGGCAGGATTTTCATCCTTAATTCAGTTTTAATCAGCTCGCATTGTTCAAGGACACGCAGGCTGACATACATCCACATCCTTCTGTGACAAGGAGTGCGAAGCCTAGGGTTTAGTGGTGCAAGCTATTTCATTTTAATTAAGGAACTTAATAATTACTCAAGGAAAAAAATTATTGAACAATGTGATGTACTATTAACAATCATTGTAAATGGGTTAAAACAGCACTGCTCTACATTTTTCTTAAGCAGAATTATTTCCTCTTCCAATGCCGAGTCTCACATACATCCACTGAATCATTTGGGAACTGCATGAAAAATCCCTTCAATTCTTACCACTAAATCAGCCTGTGAAATGGATGTGGGTGTTAGGATTATGGCTTGTGTGAAAAAAAAAAAAAAAAACCTTACTATGTTTAGCCATACAATCTTAACTTGAACTACATATTTTCTAAGTAAAGGAATAAATTCTCTTTCTATGAACTGAATGGTGTTATATGTCAGCCATAAGTAATAAGTATCTGGCGCTAACAATGCTTAAAATAATTTGGTGAATCAATCTGTTATGATGATCTCTGTCCTCTTTTCAATCCTTTATTTTTACAGTATATGATTTAATATAAAATTAATTTATTGATTTTTGTTAAACTACCCCAAAGTGAGTATAAAGCTATGGCGTTTTTATAGGTGTTCTTTTATCTGCAAAACTTTACAGGGACATTTCATTAAAAAAAAAATCTGTCATTATTCACAATTATATTAATGTCTTTCTTGAATTGAACACAAAAGATGTTTTGCAGAATGTTGCTGAATTATGCAGAATGCCCAAGCTATACTTTTTGCAATACAGTGAATGTGAATGGGCACCAGAACTGAGAATAATAAAGCAAAAATTACATAAAGTACCATAAAAGTAGCCCAAACAACTTAAATACCTAATTAAGCTATATGGTCAACATTTACTTTTTTAAAAAAAGTGAATATTCTAAATAATTTATTTTGTGTTCAACAGAAGTTGAAGAAAGACATACAGGTTTGGAATGACATGAGGGTTTATAAATTATGACACTTTTTTTTTTTTTTTGGTGAAATAAGCAGTTCTTAAAATCCCCCTATGGTGGAAATCAAGCTTTTAATGTTGTTTATATGTCTTTGTGGTGTTTTTAATGTGCTTTAAGACAAACTATGTGTAAATTCATAAGTCAACTCCATTGCTGAGTATTTTCTCCTTAAAACTGCAGTGAACCAAAGACCGTCTCAAAAACGCAGTTTGAAATCGCTGGTGTTTCTGACGTCACAAATTACCTTGTCACCAATCACGTCAACGAGTGATTATCAACGAGTGGACCTCTGAGCTGGTGTGAGTGAGTGGAGGTGGGGCTTATTTGCATATTCATAGAACCGCGTATAGCCTACGTAATGAGGCAAGGGTGTAGAGTTACATCAAGCTATTTTTAAGGCATGAAGAAATTTGTTTTCAAGGAAAAAACGTTTAAATGTGTCATTTTGGTGATCAAAGATTGCGTGATCAAAGATTGATAGAGTTTTAAGGGATACAATTATTGACTTCATTGGGACTTTAACCTTTGTGACTTAAAGGCCTCCCATTGTCAAATATGATATTTGAAGGCCCCTCATATTGTCACAGATTCTCTGTTTCTGTTCAAGAACTCTTAAGGCCTCGATATACTTCAAGCGAAATCGAAGAATGAACTGGTGTGATGTTATTTGAAACAAAATCAGGGCAAAGCAATGCTCGTTTTATGCTCATTTCGGTAGTTTGAAACAGCTTGCCAATGCAAACTTTACGGAAATTTGGCTCTGGCTGGTAAACACCTTCGACCTACCATTGGTCCGTGGAGATTACATAATAGCCCAGCCAACATTTGTATGTGGGGCCCATATGGGTATGAAATGGGCTAAAATATGGGCCCTATATGATTGTCTGTGGGTTCCATAATAGCCCCATGCTAATTGCCCATATGGATTTCATATAGGATTGTACTTGCCACTATGTGGGACTCAACTGGGCAACATGCACAAGACCCATCTCGGTCCCAGCTTTAGGTGTGCTCTGTCTTCTTTGACATGGAAATTCTCCAGTTTATTTCTTCTGTTCAGTCCCTCGAGGTTGGACGTCCACGAGTAAAAACATGAACTCACTGGAAAGTGGCTTTATAGTAGAAATTGAAATTGTAATTCTAATTGAAAGAGACACTGATACTGTTTTTTTTCCATGTTAAAGCTGCTTTCTTTAAAACAGTCTATTGTATAAAGTGGTATATAAATAAACATGACATGACTACTGGAGTGCTGAATTGCAAAGCTTGTGCAAACATCCACATCGCTATAATCAGATGTTTTCTTTACTATTTTCTCATCACTGTCATTTTACTTGTGTAATCAACGCTGTCAAAACAAAAACCAGTGAAAATTATTAAAAATGCTGTATTCTGCTCTCAGGCCAGTAGTTGGCGATGTCACTTACACGCCTATAGACTGAACACATCATTTTCAAAAACTTGCTCCCTATGTATCCTCTGTTGCCACATATTGACTTTTTTCCTTTGCTAGTTTGTTTCTATGGTTTCTGATTTTTTTCATTGATTATATTCACCTGTGTCTTGTTTGGTTCTTCATTCAGCTTTGTGTGTATATAGCCCTAAGTTTCTCTGTTTGTTCCGGTTGCATTCTGTTTCTCCAACATTTCCCTGTTGTTCTGAGTATCTGCTGTAATTATGATAAAGCTGCTTGTTTTCAAATTTTTGACAATATATTAAATTAATTAACTAACCAAAATTAATTTTTGCACATTATAAATTATGAAAATCATTCTTAAAGGCCCACTGAAGTGCCTTGGAACGCGTAGCTTTGTATGATGCGTTGACGTAATTTCCACTGAAACAGGAAGCTAAGGCGGGACATATTGAATGGCTCCTCCCCCTTTTCAAATAGCCAGTAGCATTTAGTTTACCTCACAGACTGCAATTCGTACTTGACAGCACCATGGAAGCGAATCCGAGTGCTGATGATACATTGGATTCAATAGTAGAGTTGTGAATAAATTCTAGCCATTTCATTCTTAACCAACGTACAGTTGGAAAGCGTAATAAAACTCGAGCGTTTGAGCAACCGAACAGTCATCTGCAACCCATATTCCTCTGTGACGTGTCAACAGTCGCTTTTGCCAGGTGATATTTATAGCATAGGGGGCTGGTCGCTTTAGATTTTAGAGAGCATTTAATTGGACAGAAAATGTTATGAGAAGCTGAAGTCCGCGGTGATATCATAAAAATCCGTGATCCATTTCAGCGGAATGAGAGACTGTTTTGAATGCATATATCTCCTAAATGCGAATTTTGTCATTGTTTTGGAACACACCAGCATATTCATAACCTTAAGGCCAACATATTCTTACTAAAAGCTAAAATACTTACAGTTTGATTTCAGGGGGCCTTTAAATGCAGTTTTTGATTTTGACCACAAGATAGCACTATACCATGAAGCTTGAGACACTAGACTTGTCCCGTCAGATCAGATCCTGGACTCTGAGCTCAAACAGCTATGCCACTTTATGGTTAGTAGTTAATATATAACGCCCTCACATACCAACGCACAGAGCTAAAGAATGATCCACACTGGAGAACAGCATTTAAGCAAACAACTACATGTCACCAGAGTTCAACAAATCCCAAAATGGTGGACAAGTCTTCCAGCTGAAGAGTCTTAGCTATCAGGAGTGAACTCTGCAATATGACGTGACAGACGTGCTGTTTGTGTCAGTCAGAGTTACTTTCAGAAGCTTGTCTGATTCTGTCTGAATCATGTGAGTCAGTCGACACAGAGTGAAGTGGATCGTGCAGGTCACTCCACAGGAGCACAAGATAGCCGCAGTGGAAAGGGTGCGGGGTCAGCCTTCGAGTGTTTGTGTATTTTTAGCCTGACCCTGGCGACAGTCCAGCACATTCTCTCTGGTGGCTGGGGAGCAGATAGCAGGGATATACATACACTATTCTGAGGGGCAGCTGCTGAGCGCTCTCAACCTGTTTTCATGAGAAGAATCATTTAGAAATTAAATTTGTGTATGTACGTTGTCAGTATGTACGTAGAAGTATTATAGCCACCCCTTTTAATAAGGAAGTTGTGATGCTTAAAGGGTGAGATGGCAATTTTAAAATTGTGACACCCCACTTCAATACCCCATGAGGAACGCAGTTTGGCCTCTTCATCTCTGTGACCTCTGAACTATCATAAAGGCCACAGCAGCAGTCATGAAAGTCCAAAAGTGTCTTCAGTGTAAACTCAGATGATACTTAACACCATAGAGAGGACAAGACTACTTTAATTCAAAATAAAAAAGGACAATTCTGTAGATTTGCAAAGTTACAGATCATATTTTGCAACAAAAGTGCAGGTTTACTGTGGAACATCGCACTATGACAGCTAATTGCTATGAAGCCTGCATCTATTTTTTTTAATATGTCCTCATGCAATGATGGAGCACCTAATCTCGTGGATCGTGTCAGTGTTAATTACTAGTCTGTGATTAATTGCAGGAAAGAGACAAGGAGTCAACAACTTTTAAAATAATTAACACCAACGCAAAATTTGACGGATAACAGAAAGATTATAATGTGATTACTTTGTGATGAAATTCACTATGCAAATTTAGACACCAAGGTATTAATCTACCCTGTCACTCTCTATAAGATTGTTCTTGTTTTAAACATGAAATCAGTGTCCTTTTGATAATGTTTACCATCTGTTTCTTCAATCACTTTTCTGGTTTTCTTGGTTTTACCACTTGCATACAGATGAACATGTGAAGGTGCATGCGCTGCAGTGATTCTGCAGGTACAAAGGCATTGGATTTCCTGCCGATGTGAGGGATTCTGGGATTCAGGAATGGCTGTGTAAAAGGGAAGGGTCATGGTATTTCCTGTAAATGTCACACACTCAAGATGAGGGCGATTTGATCCCCTGCTTCATCTCACTCTCAGTCAGGAACAGTTACTGTTAGAAGGTCAGGGTGGACAGACATGCTTAAATCAAATTTTCTTTTCTCTAAGAGAATACAATTTGCAAACACATTTTATCCTAAATGTCTTTCTTTTGCAGGGTCAGTACACCTGCAAAAATAGGCAGTAACTGAATCGAAAGCTCAGGAAGTCTCCACCTTTTTGGTTTCCGATTGAACATTCAGCCTTTGTGTTGTCACGTAGATTAATAACAATGCAACAATGTCATCCATGCCAACAGATGTTTTATTTTAAAAGCTTAGTTAAATGCATTATTTACTACCAAAGAAGTTGCAGGAAATAGGCCTGGCCTATTACTGAAGACATTAAACTTGATCTTATTCACTGCTAAATTTCCAAAAGGGACAAACTCTGAATATATCAGTAGTTCTATAATATAATTTAATATAATTTGATAATTTAATTATAAATACTTTATGTTAGCTTGGTTTCATTTGTTATAATTATTTAAGAGATTGTTTCATCCAACTCCCCCCCAATACGACCTTGACATTCTAAGGGGGCGTGGTCATTTTTGCCCAAAGTCCAAGGAGGCGTGGCCACCGCTATCTCACCAGATATAAATGAACCTCATGCTGATTATCCTCCCACTCACACCAAGTGTCAGGACGAACAGACGCTTCTCACAAACGGTAAATGAACATTCATACCACCTTGAAATACACTTTATTTTAAATTTGAGTGTTTAATTATATAGCCACAGTTAAAAATGAAGTGGTAGAAATTCCTTCTTGAGTTTATAAATTAAATATTTACCTAGCTAGCTTATACATGCATGGAGCACAGTTGAAAGTTTGGGAGAGATTGCGACAATGTTGCATGAAAAGCAGTTGGTCAGGCCCTAATCAAAATGACTTCTCAATGAGTTTAACGTTGTAGGCCTAAATGGAAATGTTTAAACTTAATGCATTATACTATGAACGTACGTTTAAATGGGCATTAAGTTTACACTCACTCTGCATCTCTAGACTTCAGCATTGCAAGTTCACAACCTGTACTTTGTGCTTCGACTGACGCAATTCAGCTAGTCCAATAATTGATTGTTTTCTTTTTTTTTCTTTTCTTCAGAGGACACGACCAAATCAGGCATCATGGTTAAAGTTGGTATCAACGGGTAAGAACTCCCATACATAAAACTGTGACACCGTTATTGTCCAGAAGTCAACATTTGTTACTTGGAAATATTTGCTTTGAAACACTTATAGAAGAGCCTTCCATACAAGCTTTATTTATAATGTAGTAATGTTTTGGCGTGTTGAGTAGCATAAATGTTGATTTAACAATGAAACATTTCCATAAAGGAGAAAAACAAAAACCACTAAACTTTAAGTCTTTGAAAAATGTCAATGTTCTTACTGAACTGCTTATTGATTCTTATGAATGATTGGCGGGGCGTCGGCTGCGCGAGCCAGTCGCGAGCCAGTGTTTGGGATTGTGCCATCGCTGTGTATGCGATGTTACGTCATAGCGACGTCAAATAATGTCACGTTTATCTGTGTACTTTGTCTCACTTTTTACTCCAGGGTCAGAGTTTGCTTTGAGTCTGCGTTTCATACACCTGTTACAATGCAGTGCCCAACAATCAATTCAAGTCTCTGACTAACCAGCTGAAGTTTCTCTGCAATGGGAGACTTCAGCACCAGCTGTGACCTTTCCAAGGCTTGTAGAGTTATGCAACAGGACATGTGATCATTAAGTGACATGCTGATATTTGGGTTTACCTGTGCATGCATGAACTTTAATGTACGTGCGGCGTGCCCCAAACATGAGTCAATGTTCATGCATGCGCACGTAGACCCAAATATGTCACATCATTAGTGCTTGACCTACTGTCCTGCAAAGCTTAGGTCCAGCTTAATGTCACTTGGGAAAGTTCACTCATGTTAGTTCACACACAGTGTCTTAATGTTAACTACACAAGTGAGTTACTTAAAGTGGAAAGTAGTCTATATTTTAGCAATCTTAAAGTAACAGGTTTTTTTTATTTAAATCTTGCACCTTATAGACCATTACAACATGCCTCTTTTGAGCTTTGATTAACCTGAATATTTGAAGTGTAACTCCACTGCTCAAACAGGACTTTATACCTTTGGCCTGTTTCTCAATCTTTACGGACGTCATGCAAATGTTTTGAAGTTGTACCTTCACCGTATCAGTTGGTCTTATCAGTGCAAAGCGTTATGTGCCGTGGTTACTGGTTTTCGTTGGCCTATTGATTTAAAGTTAAAAGTTTTGCAATTGAAGAGGATTTCTTGTGGATCTTTCATGCAGTCAATCCCTATCTGTCTTCAGCATTGGTGTTATGAGTACCAAAATAGATCACAATGACAGCTGGAGGCCTACAGAAATTCTTTATCAAAGCCTGGATGGCAGAGGTCAAGCTCTATGATGCTCTGGCAAACGCTCTCTAATGCTTTGGTAGTATCATTTATCTAAATGCTACTAAACCGCTCTTCAGGTTTAGCTTTGTTAGCACATTTAATGGCTTGAAAGTTAGGACACTTTCTATATTTGGTAAAAGGTGGAGCTGTTCACTGGCTCATCTTTTGACATGTGGGTTACAAGAGGGTCCAATCACTGGACTCACAAGGATAGGACATGGTTTTGTATTGACTCAAAAATGGGACATGTGCGCCATCTAGTGATGAGATGCAGAAATTTACTGTAGGAGATATTTGCTCTTTTGCAACATTGGAAATTGGAATTTTGTGTTCTGATTTTTATTGGAAGTGTTAGAGTAGTCTTAATTTGTAATAACTATACAGATACACTTACTTTTGAAATGTTGGGTTTGGATTATTATTGTCTTTGCTCCTCAAGGCTGCATTTTATCTGCTCAAATGCAGTAAAAACGATATTAATGTGAGATTGCAATTCAAATCATGCATTAACATTGTAACTTTATTCCTGTGATGGCAAAGCTGAATTTTCAGCATCATTACTCCAGTCTTCAGTGTCACGTGATCCTTCAGAAATCAGTCTAATATGCTGATTTGGTGCTCAAACACTACTTGTACTCATTGAAATCAGTTGTGTGGTTTACCGTTTTGTTGGGACTGATAGGTTTCTTTTTAGGAGTCTTTGTTTGAATGAAAGGTTCAAAAGAACAATTTAAAGTCTTTACTGTCTCTTGATCAACTTAATGCCTCCTTACTGAAGTGATTTATTTAAAAGAAAGCAAATCCTGTTTATTACAACCTGTTTGAACTAATGTATACTGTAAAATATCGGTTGCAGAATTGTCAATGAGTTTATTTCCTCCTGTCTCAGATTCGGCCGCATTGGGCGTCTGGTGACCCGTGCTGCTGTCCAGTCCAAGAAAGTAGAGATTGTGGCCATTAATGACCCATTCATTGACCTTGAGTACATGGTAAGTTCCTAAATTTGGTTTCTTCTGAACGTCTGGGTCATGCAATTTTGAATTATTTTTGAATTATTTATACATTAAAATATGATTCTTTTCGCAGGTTTACATGTTCAAGTATGACTCCACCCATGGCAAGTACAAGGGTGAGGTTAAGGCAGAAGGCGGCAAGTTGGTCATCGACGGTCAGGCCATCACCGTCTTCAGCGAGTGAGTGCTGTCCCTACAAACACTATATGCTGCATTCAGCGCTGTACTCATGATTTCTCCATCTGTGTCCATGCAGGAGGGACCCAGCCAACATTAAATGGGGTGATGCAGGTGCTACATACGTTGTGGAGTCTACCGGTGTCTTCACAACCATTGAGAAGGCCTCTGTATGTAGTCAGTAGACATTACGTCAGCCATCAAAGATATTGTGCACTTCCTGTGTCTGAACCTTTGCTCTTTTCTGCTAGGCTCACCTTAAGGGTGGTGCCAAGAGAGTCATCATCTCTGCCCCCAGTGCAGATGCCCCTATGTTTGTCATGGGCGTCAACCATGAGAAATATGATAATTCCCTTAAAGTTGTCAGGTAAGGATACAGTTGGATGAAACATTTAATTTACTTTCTTTCTTTTTTTGAGTGTGACCAGAAAGTTATTAGCTTTCTTTTAAACTTTATTAAAATAAATAAAATGCATGCTCCAATTTAACATTTAAAAAAAATGTTATGTCATTTTATTTTAAATAAGTTTTTAATGTTTCATTGTCGCTTGTCAGTTTTATTTATATACTTTTTTTTAATTAAATTAATTGCATATAAAATAGTAATAAATAAAAATAATAAATGTAATTATGTTGCTTGTTGCTTTTACTTTAATTTAACCATCTTAATTATTAAATGTAAAAAAAAATTGGCTAAAAAAGCAACTTTATTTAATGTTTATTGTCAGTTGTTTATTTAAAATTAGATGCCCAAGTTTAATTTAGATTACTCATTTTGTCGCTTGTCAGTTTTATTTATATACTTTTTTATATTAAATTAATTGCATATAAAATAGTAATACATAAAATGTAATTATGTTGCTTGTCAATTTACTTTTTTTATTTAACCATATATTAAATGGTTTTTTTTAACTAAAAAGCTTGGTTATTTTTATTTAATGTTTGTCAATTGTTTATTTAAAATTAGATAACCAAGATTAATTTAAATTGACTTATTTTCTACTCTGCATATCTCTACTGCATAACATCTCTGCCAATCATTGTTATATCCTGTAGGGGGTGTACTAAAGCAAACTGAGTTTAACTCCACTTAATGAAATGCAGGGATTTTATCCATGTGTAATACAAATGTTTGATTATGTTGATTTATCAAGTCCTTTTTGTGACTGATTCCACCTGTCTTTTTCTAGCAATGCCTCCTGCACCACCAACTGCCTGGCTCCCTTGGCCAAGGTCATCAATGATAACTTTGTCATCGTTGAAGGTCTTATGGTAAGATTAAATGGCTTTTCCAATCTCACCAAAAAGCCTTTTGACCTAAGTGATTGCTTCTGACAAATTGTTCTGTTCCACTTCCTTGTCAAGCACTACACTTTGCTCTTATCAAAATGCGTTAGTTGATGCAAATAAATGAGATGCAAGCGACGCTTTGGTTTTATAATCGTTCCCAGAACATTAACTCTCACCCCTCTCCCACCTCCTTTCTTTCAGAGCACCGTTCACGCTATCACAGCCACACAGAAGACTGTTGACGGGCCCTCTGGGAAACTGTGGAGGGATGGCCGTGGTGCCAGTCAGAACATTATCCCAGCCTCCACTGGGGCTGCCAAGGCTGTGGGCAAAGTCATTCCTGAGCTCAATGGGTCAGTGCCACCCTCCCATCTGTCCATCACGCCTGAGACGTTTAAAGAACACTTCTGTTAAGATTGCAATTTAATTCCTCAAATTTACTTTAAAAACCCAACATCCACTTTCACAAGTAGTCCACACGGCCACATTTTAAAGGTCAGAGTTGACTGACCTGCAGTGAAGAAGTGTCTTGTGATATTTACTCAAAAGTGGAATGTTCTGTTAGGGGAAGTTTAGGTATTTGATGTCCTTTCGGTTTTTTGCTTCTCCTTTCTGCAGTCCAAACATATTCTGATGCTTGTTACTTCCTGTTTCAGCAAGCTTACTGGCATGGCCTTCCGTGTCCCCACCCCCAACGTGTCCGTGGTGGATCTGACCGTCCGCCTTGAGAAACCTGTGAGTTTATGGTTCATGATAAAAATGGCTTCAGTTGAAGGACCTCAAATTGACACCTGTTGGCTTTTCATGCATCTTCTGACTACAGGCCAAGTATGATGACATCAAGAAAGTGGTCAAGGCTGCAGCTGATGGACCCATGAAAGGCATTCTGGGATACACAGAGGACCAGGTATGCACAAACTGTCAAGGTTGTGAGTGTAAAGGTTTAGAAGTTGTGCAGCATATTGATTTCTTTTTTTTCTTCCTTCTGTTTGCAGGTGGTGTCCACTGACTTCAACGGGGATTGTCGCTCCTCTATCTTTGATGCCGGTGCTGGCATTGCCCTCAATGATCACTTTGTCAAGCTGGTCACATGGTAAGAGTGCCTTCAACTGCACCCTAGAAAACTTCAGTATAACATGTACCTCAGTGACGTCATAACAAATACTTGGATGAATTTTTTTTTTTTTTTTTTCTTGAACAAACCCAAATAATTACATATTAATTCTAAATTAAAATATAGCATCTCAAATATTTCCAAATCAGTCCATATTTAATGCAGACTTATCTCTCACTGATCTCTATAGAGATTTCTAGGCCTTTATGCCGCTCTCTGAAATGCTTGATTCTGATTGGTCAGTTCTAAGGTCTGTTGGCCAATGACTGTCAATAGCAACTGTTTAACAGACCGCTCATCTGGTTATCAGAAGCCAGCTCTTGAATTTCTTGTATCATACAAAATGCTACTGGTGCCGTTTTGCATCTGTTCTAGTTATTGATTTATATTGAATGCAATTGTACTTCAATATTGATTTTACTGTAATTGTTCTGTAATCTATTTAATGTCCCCATAATTACATGGTGAAAATCTGTGTAATAAGTGGTATGACTGTACTTTATCCCTTAAGTGTTCATCTTCCACTCAAATCAATATTGTAATTTATCAAGTAGCAGCTTTGTGTCGGGGTCATAATCACCCTGTTGGGTTTTATTTTGTGATAATCAAGAGGTGCATTTATCTCATAGCTATTATATCTTTAGATCTGTTTCTGCAATATTTAAAATCAAAATGCCCCTTCCATTGGCTCAACTTGTGTATTGTGTAGAATTCAGTTTCCCCACTTAAATGCATAAACACTACCTACTTGGTTATTCATGTCCTCTTAACTCATAATTAAGAGATTTCTTACTCCACTTGAAGGGCATAAGAAACAGTGCTTTTGGAAACTCTTTACTTGTGTTCTTTTTGACTGGGTCTAATCCATTCTCTTCATTTCATAGGTACGACAATGAGTTTGGGTACAGCAACCGTGTTTGTGACCTGATGGCACACATGGCCTCCAAGGAATAGATGTGACCCTTTCTGCCCTCTTTGATACGTGACCCACCATTTTCCCATCTGGTTGGATCTTTGCACCACATGCCTGGAAGGAAATTATATGGTTAATTTGAAGACCAATGTTATTTTTATATGAAGACGCTCTGTTCTGTTTTTGTGTGAGGTTTAAAAATGGATGTTGACTTCAAAAAGGCTTTTCTGTCTGCTAAAATCCTGTGACGGAATAAAGTCCTCTGTTTGTGAGAAATGGATGGAAGCTATTGTCTTTGTTTCCTCTAGATCTGGTGACTTATTTGGGTCCGAGCATTCATTCAAAAATTGTAAATGTTCATTTAAAAGAAGCCATTTTAATTGGGGTTACAATCTTTTATTCAATGTTCGTTTATTCAGATGATTCACAAAATGAGAAGGGAGGGTCTCATAATCAGAACACAAGTGGTCACAGCAGACTAATGCATGTAAGAGCATTTTGGGAAGATTAAAACAAATGACTACACTCTGGTCATGGTGGGAGATCCAAACAAAAAGCTGTTCACACTAAAAATTCTAAAGTGCATGTAATTGCAGCACCAAGCTACAGAGCTGCCTTAATCAGACTGATGAATTTCCACAGTTATTAACCTTAAATCTAGATAAAAAACAAAAACAAAACACTTTGGCTTTAAGGGTAGGCCTACTTTACACAATGTTCTAAAATTTTTCACATATAGATGTCAACATTGTCAATGATCCATGTTCACACTGATCCACAAGACTAAAAATGCTGTATTATGCTGATAGGCCAGTAGTTGGCGACATCACTTTGTACAAATTGTGCATCTATAAACAAGTAATGTGCATTGTCATGTTTTCACAAGTTCACCTTTTTGTAGTTTACAAGGAGATGAAGGCCTTAATATAGCCTTTAAGCAAACTCGAACGAATTGTCATTTTGAAAAAAATCAGGCTGAAAAGTTTGGAGTGAACACGCTGGAGAGCTGCTTTATAACACGAGTCGTGGGTCCACGGATTGAACAGGAGAAATTAAGTGGAAAAGATTTCCACGTGAAAGAACTCCAAACTAATTTAGTTTTGGCCTGATTTTGTTTGAATATAGACATCACATCAGTTCGCTCTTCGATTTCGCTTGAAATATGGGCCTTAACGGTATTGTTTTTAAAAACGTGCACTTTAAAAATGGTTTTGAGTCCCTCAAAAACACTTGTGTAAATGAATGGCCAAAACGCATACAAAGTTTTCCGTTTTTAGTAGAAAACAGTGTTGTGTAAACAGCCATTAAATTGGTTAACACTGCTGCCTTAGGGGCTGTTTACACGACACTGATTTCAACTAAAAACCGAAAACTTTTAATGCAGTTTAGTCGTTCATTTACACGACATTTTGGAGGCCTGAAAATGCGAACTTTTGAAAACTATACTGTTTTGTCTCTGTGTAAACTACAAAAATGTGAATCTGTGAAAACTATGACTTCATGCACATGCGTATAGAGGGAAGTCCCTCCCTTCCGCTTCCGGCTCATGGGACCTTACTTCGGAAAAAATATATGGTAGTCAATGGCGAGAGACAACTTATCTTTTTATTCCGTCTGAACTGTGCCCTGAATTACACATATGATGTTTGTCAATTTAAAAGATAATTATGAAAGTCAAGAAAGTCGCAGTTTGTCATAAAACAGAAGAGTAACATTTAGTTTTATGTGAAAATCGCTCAATGAACTACATCTCTCGTCTCGCACTATGTACGTCACAAGATCCGTTGCTCGTATGTGTTCAGTCTGGCACAAAACACTCAGGCATGACGGCGACACGGCGTAACGTTACAGACAGACGTTAGCTTCAGTAAAGTTAGCTTCATTCATTGAGAGAAAAGGTATGACGTCACACGTGCGCCTTTTGGGTTTGTAGTCTCTGTAATTACGTATTTTCACAGTCTTATACCTCAACAGTTTTACATCAAACTGCGACTTTCTTGACTTTAAAATGTATCTTTTAAATTGACAAACATCATATGTGTAATTCAGGGCACAATTCAAACGAGATCAAAATATTTGTTGTCTCGCGCCATGACTACCACCATAGCCTACAATATTTTTCCGAAGTAAGGTCCCATGGTGGTCAACCGGAAGGGGAGGGACTTAGGCTCTCTATTAAAGGAGAAGTTCACTTTCAAAAAAACTTTTGCTGATAATTTACTCACCCCCATGTCATCCAAGATGTCCATGTCTTTCTTTCTTCAGTCGCAAAGAAATTAAGGTTTTTGATGAAAACATTCCAGGATTTCCCCCCATGTAATGGATTCTATTGGGACCCAAACGGTAGAAGGTCCAAATGACAGTTTAAGTGCAGCTTCAAAGGGCTTTAAACGATACCAGACGATGAATAAGGGTCTTATCTAGCGAAACGATCGGTCATTTCCAAAATAAATAAAAAAGTTTAAGTTTTATAAGCACAAACGCTCGCCTTGCTCTGTTCTGTGATGCGCGTTGAAGACGTCACGTAATACGCAATTACGTTGAAAAGGTCACACTTGACGTGTTTACAAATGTGCGGAAGGAGGACCATATACACATTTTCAAATGTATTTGTGTCAGTTTATCGTTTAAAATGCCCATTTCGTGTGCGTATCCTGGGTGTTTTAATATTAAAAAGCCAAAAAGAACATTTTCTTCAGGACAGAAATTTTTCAAGCGTGACCTTTTCAACGTAATTGCGTATTACGTGACGTCACGAACGCGCATCACAGAACAGAGCAAGGCGAACATTTGTGCTTATAAAACTTAAACTTTTTTATTTATTTTGGAAATGACCGATCGTTTCGCTAGATAAGACCCTTATTCATCGTCTGGTATCGTTTAAAGCCCTTTGAAGCTGCACTTAAACTGTCATTTGGACCTTCTACCGTTTGGGTCCCAATAGAATCCATTACATGGGGGGAAATCCTGGAATGTTTTCATCAAAAACCTTAATTTCTTTGCGACTGAAGAAAGAAAGACATGGACATCTTGGATGACATGGGGGTGAGTAAATTATCAGCAAAAGTTTTTTTGAAAGTGAACTTCTCCTTTAAGTGTTCAGTGTATAGACGCGTAGTGTTTCTTTACAAAGTGACATCACTGGCAAATACACTGTTTTTTTCTTTTTTTTTTTTCGTTTTCACAGATCCGTGTGAACTGACGGATCGTTTTGACAGCAGTACAAAGAGAAAACTTTTCCGTGTTTAGGACATAGTTGTCGTGTAAATGTACGTAGGCTACTTAGTGTTTCAAATACAATTTGACTTAATTTCTAAATTTTTGGGGAAAGTTATAGAAACACTATCATGGAATTTCTTTTGCCATTGGGGCAAGTGGGAACGCAAAAATATTCGTTTTAGTGTGTTCACCACTACAGAAACTTACCCAAACTATGACTATGACTATTCTAAGAATTCCACTGAAAAATGTGAAAAGGGTCCATCGAAAACTGAGCAAACTTGCCTGAATAAAAATTCATGTGCTTTCTACAATTTCCGAAAATTTCACGTGCCGAATAGTTTTTTTTTTTTTTTTTTTTTTTTGGAAGCTTGTTTTTCCGCCACTGAATAAAAAAATAAAAAACAAAAGTTAGGCATATTACAACAGGTTATGTATGTAGAACATGAAAAAGATAAACTTTCACTGTTAACCCCAATTTTAAGAGTGAAAGGCCCTCGATCTCTAGTCATTTTTAAAATGACATCACCAATCATGAGAATATGCATTTAAGTTTTATTAGACCTGGTCTGATGGTTAATGATTTTAAAATATTCTAACCTCTTACTGTTTTATTAAAACAGTTTCTCTGCTCTCATGCAAGCACTGTGCTGCATTCTCTTTTTCTCCCTGACACAGTCTATTAGTTCAATACTCTGTCCATTTGTGCGTCGAGGGTAGTTTCCCATGAATAATGCACCCTGACATAGACATGCCATTATTTCACCTGGTGGGCCTTTATGAAATATGTCTATCAATGTTATTGATGTGGGAGTCAGAACAAGACCAATAGACTTTTCAACATTAATGCATTGCATTAGCACGGCACAGATTTACCAATGATGAGCATGGTACTTTAGGGGGGGAAAACAACTTTTGACTTTATCAGTCAAGAGTGCATAACATTATTAACCATACATCATATTAGAGTTGACATTTTCTAAAATGAAGCAATTTAAAATAGTTGTTTACGATTCTATGTCCAAACAATCATCTCATAACAAAATTAATGTTTCAGATGTAGCTGCATATGACTCATGATTTAGCCTTGAGACATTCTAGGATTATTTATGCTGCAGCTCATCCTTTTGCATTTATGTGTGTGTGTGTGTGTGTGTGTGTGTGTGCACTTTAACGCTGTCCAATTCTGTTGATAAGAATGCGGGCAGAGGATTAAGAGACTTTAGTTGCTTATAGTTCAGATGGCTGTTATACTTGTACGTTTACTCTTTCATATGCAATGCCCACCCCCACCTCTCTCTCTCTCTCTCATCCACCCACATACACAGATTATGTCACTGCTATTAATCTTAAAGCATCAACAAGTGCAGTGTCTGCCATGATGTTCTTTCATCTCACTAAAACATTTACGGCTCCCATTGTCTTTAAAAACTAAGTTCCGTCTGTGGGATCCTCTAATCACAAAGTTTGAGTGTGAATGAGGAGTGAGAGAAAGGTAGAGGTGCGCATGAAGAGGGAGGTGCAGGGTGTTCAAAAGGATGGGAGGGTTACTGTTGAATCCTTATGGTCCTCTGGCAGATTGACCACAGCGAAATTGATTCGCTCTTCCCATATAAACAGAGAGCAACAGGAACAAAAGAGGCTTAAGACTGAAAAGCGAGCATTTCATTTTGAGATTAACTGAGAGTGGCAGACTGAAAAAGACAGAGAGATAAAACACAAGAGGTGGACTGACAACGAGGAAGGTGAGTAAAAAACTTTCACCTTGTTCTTTGCTCAGATGTTATTTGACACTTTAAAGCTGAATTATGTTGGACACAGTAAGCTTCAGTGAAACAACACATCTCTCTTGAACAAATTTGTTATATTTTTTACTGTTTTGTTTCCTTCTTGTTCATAATATGTTCTCCCTATTTTCCTCCGTGAATATAAGTGTAAGTATAAGAATAAGTGAGAATGTTTTTGGTAGCACTACAACAAGCTATAGCCTACATCAACACTATTTATTGCAATAGTTAACATAACAATGAACAATATGTTTACAGCATTTATTTATCTGTTAATATTCATTTCTAATTTTAATGACATTTTTAAAATTAAAAGATGTATAATATGAACTCCAAGTGAACAAATGTATATTTATAAATAAAAAATATTTGTACAATATTATTATTTATACCAATAAAATATCTTAAAATATAGGCTATAATAATATTTTTATATTTAAAAAATATTGTTCCTTGGTAGTTCATGTTAGTTTATGATATCTAATATTAATTTTAATACACTGTAAAAAAAAAATTTTTTTTAAGTACAATCAACTTGGAAGTAATTTCAACTTAAATTACATTAAACTAACTTAAAAAAAGTATTTGAATCTTGTCTAACTTGAGTTAAAGCAATGTAAAAACATATGTTGTCAACTTATTGATGCTCCCTGAATTCAATGCGTTCACAGTCTCTTTCACGGGCACCAAATCAACAATTACTAAAAACACACACAAAAACTGATTTTGCACGGGCATTTTGCACTAGTTTTTACAATGATATAGAATATTACTCGGACCCTAAATGCCACATATAGTAATTTTCAGTAAGTTACATTTCCTTTCATGCACTGTGAACTAACATGAACAAACAATGAGCGACTTTATTATTAATATTAACAAAAAAAATAAATACTGTAAAAATGTATTGCTCATTGTTAGTTCGTGTTAGTTAATACATTAACAAATGTTAACGAACGAGACCTTATTGTAAAGTTACCGTTTTTCTAATAACTTGATAACATGCTTCAAGAGTCACATTTCTGTAAAGTGCATTCATACTTGATACTACAGAGGATTAATGCTTTGATAATATTTGTCAAATGACTTTTGAAATATTTAAATTAATTTAAAGCGAAACACAGTCAGGGTTCCCACGGGTCCTTGAAATTCTTGGAAGTTTGGGAATCTGAAAAAAAAAAAAATCCATATTAATCCATCTGGTTCGCTAATGTTTTATTTCGCCAACACTTCGTGGCCTATGCATACTAGCTTGCTTGATTTACTTTAGTTACGCGCATTTAAGCGTTACGTTACGTGTTTCCCGCGTGAGGTACTTTGTGTTGTACGTTGCCATGACTTTCACGCGCGCACGAAACTACTACGATGGTTCCTCAACGGTTCACAGACACACCGCTAAACAAGCGTTGCAAAAATAGTCTGAAACCGCAGAAACGTGATGCCTGGAAAATGCTATTTTCAAGATATCTGGCTCACCAAAGAAGATTACAAAGAATGGTCCCGTATTTAAAGGTAAAATTATGTATTTTACATAGACCCACACATTAATTTGCGGGTGATTGCATGTTAGCGTCTTTGTTTCCATAGCGACGGAGTCTAGAGAACATGCGCAACAATGTATCTTACAAGGTAACACGATGTAACGTAACCTTAAGTCCTGAGGGTATTGGACCTGGAAAGTCCTTGAAAGGTCCTTGAATTTGAAGTTAACCAAGGTGTGGCAACCCTGACAGTATTCATTTTGAATACTTATTACTTTTACACAAAATCATTTTGGTCTTACGGTTTAATGTTAAGAACATAAGCTTTAATACTTATGTTTGAATATGCAACTGTATTTTCCAGTGTTGTGTAACGTTACTCGAGACTCGGTCTCGAGACCATATTTTAATGGTCTCGGTCTTATCATGGACTCGTGTGCATTTTGACTCGGAATTGACTCGTACTCTAACATATTAGGACTCGGACTTATTCCCGAGTCCACTCGAGTCCCATTCAAAATATTTCATGATTGTTACTGTATGTTAATATTTCTTTAAATTGTTGTTTGATTGAAACGTCCAACGATTGCTGACTTTCTTGTGCGCAGCTGCGCATGACTTGAGACTAACGTTCGCGCCACGCAAATGCAGCAGGAGCCTGGTCAGATGTGGTGTGGTCACATCGTGCTCGGTTGGGTAGCAGGATGGTCTCCTCACTTATATTTTTGAAAAGTAATAATGCGCATCTGTAATCTTCACAACTTCTTCAAATGTACATATTAATTCAAGACATCGTAAGGATATTAGCAGTCATTTGTTTAGCTTAAAGGTTAAACGTTTTGTTACAGTTGAACATACAGGTATAGTGGTACAGTAATGTTATTTGTACTAGAAAATGTTATGTGGTCTTACTGTATTAGAGTGGTACAGTAATGTTATGTGTACGTATATAGTGGTGCAACGTTTTGTGGACTAAAACACTTAAGCTTAAAGGTTAGAAGTTTTGTTACAGTTGAACATACAGGTATACATGTTATGTGGTCTTACTGTATAGAGTGGTACAACAATGTTTTGTGGACAAGAGCACATACGCTTAAAGGCTAAAGGTTTTGTTACAGTTGAACATACAGGTATAGTGGTACAGTAATGTTATTTGTACTAGAAAATGTTATGTGGTCTTACTGTATAGAGTGATACAACAATGTTATGTGGACAAGAGCACTTACTGATTGTAATAATTGTAAGTAATAATTGTAATAAAATGACCTTTACACCACCTACTATGTGGCCTTTTTACCATTACAGTGTACATGATTCCATGGTATATTTGATTTACTGTTTGAGTATGGTGCCAATTTTATTGTTACCACCAAATATTTTACATATTCTTGAAGATATCTTTAGGTCTGGTTTTTAGACCCAACCTTAGGTTATCCAACCTCTCTGGTCTCGGTCTTGACTTGACTCGGACTTTTCCCCAGATTTGTTTGATTTTCATGTAAGTCCAGCGTGTTAGTTGAATGGATCTCATCAAAGCAGCACTGTCTCATTATGTCTTTCTCTGTCTCTGTTAGTAGTTCATGTCTGAGAGAGTGAATGGCTCATGGATGGGGTCTGTCTCTGTCCCGTCCTCCGTCCCTCATGCCTTCCGCTCACAACTCTCTTCATCCGCTGACCTCAGCATAGCCATCTTCCTCATCATCACGGGTCAGTAATCTGGTTCTATATCATTATTAATGCTTCATTAGTATTTTTGAAGATATCTTTAATATTATTATTGTTTAGGGTTTAGCAAATGTAGCAAGACCACAATTAAAAATGCTTCTAATGTCCATTCTCTTCCAATTTTTTTCATCACTGAACAGCATAAAAATGTATGCAGAAGCTTGTATTCAACGCGACAGTGATATTGGACACATGAACTGCATATTAAAACCTATTTATATAATAAATTAAAAATAAATTATATAAAATAAATTAAAGTGCCCCATTTAGCTTTTTTAAAGGTTTTAATCTTGTTTTGGAGGTCTCCTATAATCGGTTTACATTCATAAGGTCAAAAAACACTTTAATTTTCTCATTATATAAATTGCAATACCTGCAGGATCAAGGATTCATTCTCTCTAAACTCCTCCTTTCTGAGAACCTACTTTGCTCTGATTGGTCAGATGGCCCATTCTGTTGTGATTGGTCTACCACTTACAGCGCGTATCATATCTGAATTTCAGCCCCGGAGGCTTCCTCAGAGGATTTGCTTTAACAGTGCAAAAAATAGCATCTTCTCGACATGCTGACTGACAACACAAACTAAACTCTTTCAGGCCTCAGCTACAACTACAGTGTTTGAGGGCGGGGCAAAGTAGACGTTGATTGCGGGCAGCCAATGAAGACTATAGGCTGGCGTTATGCAAATTCGTTACAAACATTCGGATGTGTAGGAGGTGAGACTGGAATTACTGAAGACTCGTTTCAGAATCGGTTCTTTCTTTTGGGAGATAATAACTACATTTGTCGTGCACTTTGATCTTTTGAACTTTGCTGACCTTTACATTCACAAACATATATATATACAGTAATAAGGTAATATTTGAAAAAGAATAAAAGGGGGACTTTGAAAGGTACATCAATAAATGGTAACACTTGACATATATCATGTTTTGTTTATAGGTTTTTGTAAAGCAAGTGTTTTATGTCAGTGTTTGGTAACTACGACTGATCTGCAGTCAGAACCTGAGCAATGTAAAGACACCAGCCCTCTACAATCAATACACTGATTTGCACAGCAAATACAACTGCAATGACACAGCCATTTAAAAACTGCAGTGCAACCAGAGGGGTTTACATGCAGCAGATCTAACACAGTTATGTTTGTCTTACAATGGCTGTGGGTTCGGAAGGATCATATGTACTGGTGTGCTTGTATGGAAAAATAATCTGACAGTAATAAGATCATATTTATAACATCAAATCTCCCTGCAAAAAAAAAAGAAGTAATTTTACTGTACACAGAACATAAAATTGTTACACTTAAAAACATTGGTTCATAGATTGACCAAAAGTGACCTTACTATTAAAAACTATCAGTTATTCATGAATTAACTGTTTTTACTTTTAAAAGATCTTGTCCCATAAAAAATATATATTTATTATTTTTTATTCCATAATATTTTATTCATATTATTTATATTCAACAAAACTACAAACTATTTAACAATCAATCAATATTTTTTAGCTCACAATATTTTTTAGCCTACTGCAAAAATGTACATATATATATGGAAAATAATTTTAAATAAAACTATTTGAATTCATGACATAAATAATTTTATTATATAAAACCTATTTAGTTTGAGTTAATTTTAAGTACATTTAAATAATACATATTATTTTGTTTTGTTATCTTAAACCCCCAAAATGTCAAGTGGTGCAACCGTCCGAACAGATGAACAAACTAAGAAAACTATTTAAAATGGTGTCTTGATAATACAAATTTAAAACAAATGTTATAAATATCACTAGTTTTAAAGCTGTTGAGATAATTGAAAACCTTTTGTCCAGCAATTTGTATATTCTTAAATGTCAGGGTGGCACAGCTGCAAACATGGCTCTTTTATTATGAATTGACAAGGTAATAACAGTAACATGATAATGCATCATCCAGAAGCGAAGTGAAGTGAAAAGGTTTGTAGTTTTCTCTTAAATACTGGTAATACAGTTAATTTCCATATTATATTATACACTTTCCATGTCAGGTGGTACAACTTACAAGTAGCCTATATATACATACAACTGGTTGTACGCCTGACATAAAAATGGTCAAAAAATGAATTTAAACACTTTGAAATGTTATTTAGCAACTGAGACTTGCATGTTTAAACACATCGTTCATGACTGAAAAATATGCATTACATCAATTTTGTACATTTTTTAAAATGTAAACCTTTATATATATAGAATGATTAAAATGATCTATTTAGCTTTAATATGAACTATTGGTCTGAGTAAGATGAGGGTCAACACTAAGATCTACATTTCTGTCCCAGGTGTGGTGTCGGTGGTTGGGAATGGGCTGGTTTTGGTGGTTTACGGTCAGAGGAGAAAGAAGCTCAGAGCACACGAGCTGATGACTATCAATCTGGCAGTTTGTGATTTCGGCTACAGCCTGCTGGGGGCGCCGTGTCTCATCACCTCAAGGTACCACCACTGCACCGACCGCAGGTTTACATAGAGCATGCGGTTAACATGTATTTTGAAGGGTTTCACTACTTTGCTTGGCATGGCAATAGTGTACATTACAAGTATATAAAAGCTCTCTTTACTAAAGCCTGTATTAGGCTAGTCTACGACAGCGTGTGCATAATGCATGTGTGAGTGCCAGTCAAGGTCAAAGCTGGTTAAGAAAGAAGATTGACAGTCCGAATATAAGCCATTGATGATGCTATTACATCATTTAGAACATCTATGCAAGGAATAATATTGATCTGATTTGACTTTAGAGAGGATTTAACAGGAACATTTGGAGTGGATTCTCAAGGGGGCCAAAAGGGTTGCACTTTTATGTAGCTGAAAGTATTTTTTTCCTCCCACAAACCACCAAAACATGCCCTCAGGTGAAGGAAGACATAGAAACACTTCTGTGAAAAAAATAAGAGAAAATACAGTGTGTGGAAAAAAATCATCAGGCCTGACTTTTTGGACTTTTTTCATGCCTGACTACTACTTTGTGTAAACATACCCACAGTTTATAAAAAAAAATGTTTAAAGTCTTAGAGAAAATAAAACTGCAGAATCATCACATCTGCAGAATGTGAGCATATTAAATAGAGGTCTTATGGATATTTTTGGATTTGCTGTGCTCAGGATTTTGTTAGTGCTCTAAAAAAAATTTTTTTCCCTGTTTGTCTCTCTTAGTCTGTCCCATGCATGGATTTTCGGGGAAACAGGATGTATGTGGTATGGGTTTCAGGGCTTTGTTTTTGGTATTGGGTCTCTCCTCACCACCTGCCTTATCTCCCTCGACCGCTGCTTCAAAATCTGTAGCTTTCGATATGGTAATTCTCACTTTTTTATTGTTTGTAGTGTCATTTTGTTTCGATTTTGTACATCAGTTTTGTGCATTATGATTTGAATTCTTGAACATTACTGAGACTTGCAATTAAGGTGCAGTTAAGGCCTACTCGGACCTCCGTGAAGTTGGCACCCCATAAAACGAAATCATTTCCAAAACTAGGCCATTCGTTTGTGCTGCGTTTGTGCTGATTTGTGCCGCAAAAACCAACGTTTGTGCTGGTTTCGTGTTTGAGATATTGAACATTATTTTTTGGGTTGCGTGACGTCACTCTCCACCCCATGTCCTTCAAATCGCTCCAAACCGGTGTCGTTCGTTTGTGCTCGATTTGTGCTGGTTTGTGCCGTTAAAACAAACACTGTATCTGTTTTCCTTTCGCAGATATAACAAATTTAATTCGGGAGCTGTGACGTCACTCTCCACCCCACCTCATCTAAATCGCTTCAAACCGGTGTCGTTCGTTTGTGCTCGATTTGTGCTGGTTTGTGCCGTTGAAAGAAACAGTGCAACTACGATCCCCTCTTAAATATAAAAAAATAAACTTTTTAAGTGCAGTTACATAACTGTCCACCCCATATGGTCCAAATCGTTGCAAAACTGTGCCGCTCGTTTGTGCTCGATTTGTGCCGGTTTGTGCCGTTACGATGAACATTGTATCTTTTTCCCCTCCTTAGAAATAACACATTGGATTCGGGACAGTGACGTCACTCTCCACCCCATGCCGTCCAAATCGCCCCAAACCGGTGCTTTTTGTTTGTGCTCGATTTGTGCTGTTTTGTGCCGTAGAAAGAACCATCATAAATTATTCCATTCTTTAGACATCACAAAATCTTTGGAGGAGTAGTAACGTCACGCAAGCAAGCCGCGCTCTCCATCCATCTCGTCTACAAACCTGTCCGGTTCGTTTGTGCTTGCACAGGGCCGCAGCTGTCAGTGTTCTTCTTTAGATATGGGAATGTTTTATTTTAGATTTGTGCTATTGACATTTGGTCTTTATAATCACCAATGCACTACGATATGTAATGTATAGGCTACTGTCACTACTCTGGCTGTAAGCTACGTGTGACTGATGCTTAATTTTGTATTAAAATAAATTAAAATAACCAATAAAAAAAATGTATTTAAAAAATTGTGTAGTGTCTTAAGTTTTCTGAATAGGCCTACTTTTGACAGCTTACAGTGCCTGTTTGTGCTGTAAAAAGTTTCGTTTGTGCTGCTTCGGTTTTTTAGATATTAAAATCTATTCATCTATTATAATCTATAAAATCTAAAATATTAAAAATTTGGTCATTCTGAGGGCACTCAGACAAAACCAGCACAAACGGGGGGCGGGGGGGTTCTTTCGTTTTGAATCGACCAAACATTCAGTGATTAATATTTTAAAACCCGATGCAGCATAATAGATTATAGGCTAATAGATGAATAGATTTTAATATCTAAAAAACCGAAGCAGCACAAACGAAACTTTTTACAGCACAAACAGGCACTGTAAGCTGTCAAAAGTAGGCCTATTCAGAAAACTTAAGACACTACACAATTTTTTAAATAATTTTTTTTTATTGGTTATTTTAATTTATTTTAATACAAAATTAAGCATCAGTCACACGTAGCTTACAGCCAGAGTAGTGACAGTAGCCTATACATTACATATCGTAGTGCATTGGTGATTATAAAGACCAAATGTCAATAGCACAAATCTAAAATAAAACATTCCCATATCTAAAGAAGAACACTGACAGCTGCGGCCCTGTGCAAGCACAAACGAACCGGACAGGTTTGTAGACGAGATGGATGGAGAGCGCGGCTTGCTTGCGTGACGTTACTACTCCTCCAAAGATTTTGTGATGTCTAAAGAATGGAATAATTTATGATGGTTCTTTCTACGGCACAAAACAGCACAAATCGAGCACAAACAAAAAGCACCGGTTTGGGGCGATTTGGACGGCATGGGGTGGAGAGTGACGTCACTGTCCCGAATCCAATGTGTTATTTCTAAGGAGGGGAAAAAGATACAATGTTCATCGTAACGGCACAAACCGGCACAAATCGAGCACAAACGAGCGGCACAGTTTTGCAACGATTTGGACCATATGGGGTGGACAGTTATGTAACTGCACTTAAAAAGTTTATTTTTTTATGTTTAAGAAGGGATCGTAGTTGCACTGTTTCTTTCAACGGCACAAACCAGCACAAATCGAGCACAAACGAACGACACCGGTTTGAAGCGATTTAGATGAGGTGGGGTGGAGAGTGACGTCACAGCTCCCGAATTAAATTTGTTATATCTGCGAAAGGAAAACAGATACAGTGTTTGTTTTAACGGCACAAACCAGCACAAATCGAGCACAAACGAACGACACCAGTTTGGAGCGATTTAGATGAGGTGGGGTGGAGAGTGACGTCACAGCTCCCGAATTAAATTTGTTATATCTGCGAAAGGAAAACAGATACAGTGTTTGTTTTAACGGCACAAACCAGCACAAACCGAGCACAAACGAATGACACCGGTTTGGAGCGATTTGAAGGACATGGGGTGGAGAGTGACGTCACGCAACCCAAAAAATAATGTTCAATATCTCAAACACGAAACCAGCACAAACGTTGGTTTTTGCGGCACAAATCAGCACAAACGCAGCACAAACGAATGGCCTAGTTTTGGAAATGATTTCGTTTTATGGGGTGCCAACTTCACGGAGGTCCTACTCGGTCATTCGTTTCCACTGCAGGATGAAAGTACAGAATTTGGTTGTCCTTGTTGGACAAAAAAAATAATAATTAGCATTATCACCCACTTCACACATAAGAGACCTCAAATAAGAGCACACATTAAAGTATTAGTATCATTGCCTTAATATTACTGAATAGTTTGTATGATATTAGGTTACTTATATAGTCTGTAAGAACGATATTACATAAGCACAATGCCACTAAGTCAAAGCGCAATCTACATTGTAATTATATTAAATTAATTTAATTTGTACTGAACTATTTTGATCAGCTGTAAAATAAAATAAAATAAAATAAAATACAATTCTGGATATCCAAAAAAACCTTAAATTTCCCCAAAATGTTTTCCAAAAAGTAATTCAACAGCACTTATTTTTTCCTCAGGCAGAGAAAGAACAGCACATGCTGAGAAAATGAGATCTGATTTGTAATTGAAGACATTTATTGATTACAATTTGCCTCCCTTTAAAGTATAGTATGTCATTGCACAAAATCACCAAAAAGATTATAGTTGTCATTTAGGTATGTATATTCAGTGCAAAACATAGATTTCTTTTTCTGATGGACTTCGCATCTTTCTCTCAGCTAACAGTATCATCAGGCTGTGACAATCAATACAATCATACATTTTAGTCCTTTGCAGCAACTATAGACCAATAAAGCAAGCTTTTAGATGTTTACTAATGTACATTTTACTTTGTCTCAGGTCAGTGGATTGAAAGAAGGCATGCCTCTCAGTCTGTCGCTCTGGTGTGGATCTATACATTGTTCTGGGCCTTACTTCCGGCATTTGGGTTTGGTAGTTATGGCCCGGAACCGTTTGGAACCAGCTGTACCATAAACTGGTAATGAACCATAGCGGTAACACTGTAAAGGGGTTGCTAACCTATTCCCCAGTGATTTGTTGGTGTTTTCAGAGTGCATTCTCAAGGGCTTTCGAAAGGCTTTCACTTTTAAGCAGCTGAAAGTTAATTTACCCACAAACCAGAAAATATGTGTTGATGTGTTCATGCATCGCTTCCTGTGGCCACAGGTGGAGGATGAAGTCTTCACTCAATGATAGAGTCTATATTTACCTGATCCTGTCGCTCTGCTTCGGAGTTCCCACCATCACTATCATCGTTTCATACCTTGCTATCTTCATCAGGGTGAGATAAACAGAGAGATTATCAGTATTACTATGGATTCTAAAACACTTACTTGAAGCTAAGATCATTTTACCTCATTCTGATATAAAAAATGTCATGTTTACTTGACAGTTAACTGCCAATGTTGAGTGAAGAACCATTAAGGTGAATTGAAGTGTTGCTACAGTGTTGTGTGATTTCAGGTGTATCGGTCTGGCCGCTTATTGGCTTCAATCCCTTCATCAAATGTCACTCACAACAGCAAAGATATTCGGCTGACAAAGGTACAAGCTCTAACTGATCACCCAGAATACCTTTGGAAAGGACCCTCTTCACAGACATAACTATTTAACATAACTATTTAACGAGTGGGCGATTTTGTAAGAATTTATACTTTGATTTGAACAAAAACATACATTTTTGAGGGAAAAAAGTAATTATGAAAGTCCACCCCTAAACCTAACCCTTAGTGGTGTGTAAGCAGGTCGTACAAAAATGTACGAATGTGATTGTACGGATTCATATGAATTCGCCACCAATTCGCCAAAACGTATAGCGGCCTAATAGTTATGAAATGCCATGAAAGCGGATTGGTTGTTATTGTTCACAAAACAAAACAAATAAAATAAAATAAAATAAAAATACATTTTTTATTTTTTTTAATTAAATAAAAATAATAATAATAAAGTAATAAATAAATAAATACATAAATGAATAAATACATTTTTTTTTTTATTAAATAAAACAAAATAAAATAAAATAAAGAATAAATAAATAAATACATTTTTTTTATTATTAAATAAAACAAAATCAAATAAAGTAATAAATGAATAAATAAATAAATTAATAAATACATTTTTTTATTTTTTTAATTAAATAAAACAAAATAAAATAAAAATAATTAATAAATAAATAAATGAATAAATACATTTTGAATTTTTTTTTATTAAATAAAACAAAATAAAATAAAATAATAAATTACTGTGAAACAAATGGAACTAAATTAAATAAATGAAAAATTGTGAATGGCTACAAATTAATTTTAGTTTTTGGTATGCCTTGACAGCTTGCTTGCTTTAAAGTTAAATTAAATTTTTTAAAGGAAATTAGAAGCTGTGATCATCTGAATAACAATAAAAGTAAACTATGCTGAGAATTTTAACACAATTTTTTTAAATGATACTAGTTAGCACAACTTTGACGGCCTTAAAACACTAAAAGATAAATAAATACATAAAAGGGACAAAAACCAAACTAAATTAAAAATACTATCTAAAAAAATAAAAAACTATAGATAGCCCTGCTGATTTCATAGGGGACCTAATTGGCCCCATTTATCACAGGTCTGGTACAATGGATGTCTCCCCTAATTCTGGCCCTGCTTTTACCTCCCCATTTCTATTCAAGTTGATCTTTTTCATGATTCACATACAGTTTCTCATTTCCTTGTAGTAAACAGTTTCTGAAACTTTCTATTGCAGATAGCAGCAGTGGTGTTTTCCTCATTTCTGATCGCCTGGACCCCCTATGCGATTGTTTCACTGTACTCGGCTTTGACTGCCAGAGAAGAGCACCTCGCTGAAGCCGGAGGAACGGCTGTCCCGGGAGGAATATCGGGAACAGCCGTCGGCCATGGCGGAGGCTTCTCTGATGTCTTTGGGTTTCCCTTCCTCATGAACTGGACCTCTTCAGAACACTTCGGAGATGCTTTTGGTACCTGGAGGAACATGACTTCAGATCATTCCCATTCAGTAGGGCATCATGGATCCAGTTCGACTGTGGATTCTGCACATGGAGGAATGGAGGAACACCGGCCACATCTTGTGTCCATCCTGAAGCCAGAGGTCACGCTCCTCCCTGCTTTATTTGCCAAATCCCACTGCATGATAAACCCCTTCATCTACCAGATCATGAACCGCGACTTCAGGGAGGACGTCTATGATCTCATGTGCTTGAGAGGAAAAAATGGAGAGAGAAGGAGAGGAAGGAGCACAGATGGAAGTGATTCTGAAGGTCAGGAGCTAAATGATTAGATTACTATTAGATCTTTCTATTGAATTCTATCTATCTATCTCCGTCCGTCCATCTATCTATCTATCTATCTATCTATCTATCTATCTATCTATCTATCTATCTATCTATCTATCTATCTATCTATCTATCTATCTATCTATCTATCTATCTATCTGTCCGTCCGTCCATCCGTCTATCTATCTATCTATCTATCTATCTATCTATCTATCTATCTATCTATCTATCTTTCTGTCTGTTTATACGTTTGTGTTCATTTGAATTTCTCTGTATTTTTCTCACATTTCTGTTTCTATTTCTGTATTTTCCACACATGCAGGTCATCGTGGAAGCATCGCTCTCTCTTATATTCACAGCTGGAGTCGAAGAAGCACACCTACAAGCCAGCCATCTGGGGAGCGTGTGAAAAAAGATTCCTCTCGGAAGAGTAGAGGGAAGAGAGGGTCCTGTCGGGACAATGCGTCAGTCGGGTGGGCATCCTTGGACACTACAAACTTAGATACGCTGGCCAACTTAGAAAGAGAGAGAGGGAAGCAGGTGGAAGGAGAGATGAAAAATGATTTAGAGAATCCACCTCTAGCAGCTTGTTGATGGGCGAGGAGTGATGCCTGCTGATATCTAAGACAGAAACAGTAATTCTTAATGCAGTTAGTTAGCTCAAAGTATATGTTTAGTTGAAATATAGTGGGGTTTTTTTGTCATCCATTGTGCGATTTTACACACTAATGCACTCATTCAGTTTCACATTGGTTCTTTGACACATGAAGCTCTAGTATTTTCATATTTATTTTGTCCTTTGTATGTTTATTATTGAATCCAATGTATTTATTTATTTATTAATCTTTTGTGAAACCAAATATTTTAAGAATTTATATATTGTATGTATGTTTTTATATAGGCTCATTAGAGAGCACTATCCAGTCCAAAGTATTGCAAAATACTATTTCTGAATAAATGTGAAATGTAAATAAAACGCACAACAATGAAAATACTTTGATATGTTTATTTTGTAGTTTGCAAATAAAAAATAAATAAATCAGAAGCTCTATAAGACAAGGAAGTACAATGGCTATTTGTTGCAGATTTGTGACGTCAGCGTTGCTTTGTTAATATGATGCATGAGGTAATATTTTTTTTTACCGTAAGTGCCCCTCTAGGGCAAACATAGAAGGGGAATAGCATACAAACAGCTGTTAATCGCTTTCGAACAGTGATATATTATACATAAACATACGTTTTCGTATTTCATCTACCAAATATTATTTTGCGGTTGTGGAATATTCAAATAAACAGACAAGAGGGGACAGCTACTGCTGATGTTACGGTAATGTCCGTGGGCTACTGAAGCGCTGCAGAGACTCGAGCACTCAAGTGTATTCAGGTTTCCAGGCAGGGAAGCCACAAGACATTCGTTTGGACCTATTTTAAATGTATTTCGCGAACGTTTTTACAATATACTTTGCTTATTAGAATAGAGCTACTGCGTGCTTCTGTAATTACTCCACATTGTTGGCTTTAATCGCTTGCTGCAGTGAGAGTCGCGTCGTCTCCATCAGTGTCTATTCATCCTTACTCAGCATTCACGCGCAAGCTGTAATACTCTTATCTCGTTACATAAGGCTTTAACGAGTTAAATGTGGACATTGCCGTGTCACTGGGTCGCTAAACACTATTGACCTTTGAAATCAAGCCGTTAATTATTTTGACGTCAGACTTTTGAAGTCAGACATAGCTGGTGTTCATGCCCGATCTGCAGCGCTTCAGTTTTCCGTACCGTAGCATGAATTCTCCTCTCCATCATCATCATCAGCAGCAGCACCATCAGCATCAGAATCCAGAAGGACCCGGTCATCCCGATTCTCCCTCCGGTTTACTCCCCGAGGCTGCTGTCCTCGGTTCTCCTGACCCATCCTCTTTTTTTCTCGAAGAACAACACGGCCCTGCTGGCGTCTCTCAAAACGCGTTTGACCTTACTGCATCCTCTTACCTGCACTTCAGTCCATCCTTCCACTGGTCCCAACCTCCTCCACCAACAGCCATGGCACTGAGGAACGACCTGGGATCAAATATAAGCGTCCTGAAGACCCTCAATCTGCGGTTCCGATGCTTTCTGGCTAAAGTGCATGAACTGGAGAGACGCAATAAGATATTGGAGTTACAGCTTCAGCAGGCTTTAAACACCAATAATGCGGGTGGATGCGTGGAAGACCGAAAGACCAAAGACATTGGTGTCCAGACTGGGTTTATTGGGCCTATTGCTGTCCGGCCTGGGTCTCTGTCCTTCCAAAACACCAACAACTCTGCCAAAAGACCCACTACATTGTTTATGCCTTCTCTTACGACTGTCCTCAAGCTTGAGCCCAATAAAGCTGACGATGAGACCACAACTGACCTAAACACCAACAGAAACCCAACCATCACGGTTAGTCTGTCAACACCCACCACCGAACCCGCCTCGGCCAACACCAATAACTCTAATAATACTCCACAAGTGAGCAGCGTTGGCATCGGGACGCCTCCAAACCCTCCTCCTCGCTTCCTCCCGGGCACTATCTGGTCCTACAACCACACTCGTAAACTGGGAAGCGGGTCAGAGACTCGGGTCACTAGCCCTGGAGTATCGTGGGTCCACCCGGACGGCGTGGGTGTCCAGATAGACACCATCACCCCAGAGATCAGAGCACTTTACAACGTCCTGGCCAAAATCAAAAGGGAGAGGGATGAGTACAAGCGAAGGTGAATATAGAGATAATATAGATGCTTATTATGGCTGAATGTTGGTTTATGATGTTGGTTTATGAGAAAAAGCTTCTGTGTGGCCCTTATACCAAACCTCTGCTGCAAAGTCTTCCTTTTGTTTTAGGAGTGTAGAGAGGCATGATGGCTTTGGGGCATGGTTGCAAATTTGAATGACCTCCGGGAATCTAGAAACAATTTTTTCTTCACATTTTGTGCTGCTAACTTTAAATACCAAATAGTTTTGGCAGCAGTTATTTACACTAAATTTAGATAGAAATAGATACTATTTACACTAGACTAAGTGAAAATAGCGATAAATTATATTTACACTTTAAAAATAGCATTAAGCATTAAGTGTAAATAGTAGTTAGTTGCTATTTATACTTATAATAAATAGTGGCAGATATTGCACCTCAGTGTTGTTGTACATTAAACGATATGCAATAATAACATAGAGTGTAAATGGTTATATTTATTAAAATTATTAAATTGATGCGCCTTAATGGGACATTAAAGCCCTCCCTACACCTACCCCCAACCATAACCTATAAACACGTTATTATTAAACACACGTTAGACACTTTTGGAATATTTTCTTCAGGTAACACTTTATTTTAAGCTGACATAGTTACACGTTACTACATGTAGGTCTACTTACTATAGTAATAACAGTAAATTATGCATAATTACAAGTAGGCTAACTAACCCTAAACCAAACCCTAACCGTAACTCTGTAGCAAGTACATGTAGTTATTTAATACTGCTCAGTACTTATTTGAGTACAATGCAACTATGTCACCTTAAAATAAAGAGTAACCTTTCTTCATTTTTATTGAAAATAAATGCCTTTCCAATATGATATGTGATGGGAAAAGGGAGTAGAGCGAGTTCGGCAAAGGCGGATACGAACTCGGGTCGATTTGCATCAAAACATTCAAAAAATTATAACATTTGACTTTGATAATATAGACTAATTTGCGATGAAAATGTATTAAATTAGAAAAATGCAAGCATTTTCACTTTTGAACTTTATTTCTTGTACACTGGGCTATTTCAGCATGTTCCAATGTCCTGCCCCTCTGGTGCTGAGGGGAACCCTGGCATTGACCTCTGATAACCTGTGCATCAGTCACGAACAAACCTTGTTTCAGTGCAGAGCAGACTGCAGTCACTTTGCTCTTCCTGCATGGGTTACTTTTCAAACCTGACAACTCTCGAACCTGCAGGTGTTCAAGACCACAACAAAAAAAACTAGCCATCCTGCAAGTGGAATTTGTAAAAAAATTAAATAAAGTGAGACCGAGTCGAGACTTGCAACTTTTGTGAGATAATATAGAGCATAAATCATCTGCTGGCAGTCATGTGCAGAGACATGAAGACATTTCTCTACGTCCTTATTTCTCACGGCTGCTGAAGTTATTTGAATCAATCTGAGATTATTGAACGGAGTTTTGCTAAATATATGGGATGAATTTACTTTAAGTAATCTGTGAAGGTGACATGAGGTGGTATTTAGGATGGATGGAGATAAATGAACTTTAAAAGGGACCCTAACTATTGGTATACCAAAGGGTTTTGTCAGTTGCCAAGCTAGAGTTGAACATGAGAAGCAAAAGGAAGGAAGATAATATGTACAGTATTTAGAAGATAAGAATCAGCTGGAGGGGAAATAATGTGTGTTACTCATAAATGGTGGTATTCAGTCAAGCCCATGGCTCTTTTTATGTCCAAACCTGCAGAAGCCTGAGCGCCGCATTCCACCTGCTGTCATTCACATACAGCAGTTTTATAACTGACCGTCAGATCGCAAACTCATTACCGTCTGTTGACTCATCAGGACAGGTGAAAACACTGTTGAAAAGCACAAAAGTCATTTTGGCTCCCCGTCTTAGATGTTATCGTTCAGCGTCTCTCCATTTGACTGCTTTGTCATTTGCTCTGGTAATGCTTTCAGCTCTTTTCAGACTTTCTTGTCTATATTTATTTTCTGATTTGTCTTTCTAATTTAGAAAGCAGAGTTTCGCTGTCTGTGGCTCTCATCCTCGAAAGTGTTTTTCTGTCTATCTGTGATAAAAATAAATAAAAAATTCAGCCATCGTTTCAACCAAGCAGATTAAAAAATTTAATCCCATGTTAAAAAAAATAACCAAGGCATGTTTTCCACATTGGAACATATGTTAACCGACAGTCACGTGAAGGAAACTAAGGGTATTTAAACACTGGGACTAATGGGATAATTAACAAGACAACAGGTGGGAATAATGAACTAATCAGAACACAGCAAAACTAGGTCACAGGGGAAACACAAAGGAACTCGAGATGACCAAACATGTGACACTAGGATGGCTTGAGAGTGAGTAAATTATGGTATAATTAAACATTTTGGGTGAACTAACCCTTTAATATTTTTGGTGAAGCTGTAATACATTTTCTTCAGGATTCTTTGATAAATGGAAAGTTCAAAAGAAGAATATTTATTTAAAAAGAGCAATCTTTTGTAACGTTATCAATGTCTTTTGTTTCACTTTTGATCAATGTTATGTGTACAGTAAATAAATAAAAGTATTAATTAAAAAAAAAAAATTACTTGCTCTAAACATTTTAACTGTAGTGTGTATGGACAAAATTATGTTGGCACCCCTTTCTAAAACAAATCTAATAGTGACATTATAGACAATTCTGTGTTGCAAAACAGGTTAGTGAAGAAGTTGACCTGTGCACAAAGCAGGGAACATAAAGAAATTGTTTGCTATGTCTGTTGTGACTTAGTATCCAAATTAGGGTTGGGTATCATTTGAATTTGAATGATTCCAATTCCGATTTTGATTCTGCTTATTGATTCCGATTCTTATCAATTCCTAATTTCGATTCTAATAAGGTAAAAAAAACAAAAAAAACTTGGATATCGTTCACATTTAGTCTTATTGCAAAACATTTAATTGTAGCTGAATATCATGAACAAAAATCAACAGGCTAAAGAACACTTACGCAAGGAGCGTTTGCCTGTGGTTTAAAAATACCATACCAAGTAAACATTCAGTAATTAAAAAAGAACAAATAAAAAAAATAGCAATCGCAAAAAATAGATACAACTGAACAAAGATATGATTGAAATTTTTCAGATTTTCAGGTATTCAAGTACAGAAACTGTAATCAAATGTAAAATAGCACTGCAATTTATAAATAAAATATACATTACAAATATAGTTACAAAAGTTATTCTGTTAAGAACGAGTGAATTTTCTCTTTGTCTTTTGTTGTTTGATTAGTGACATCATAGAGACGGCAGCAGGAGTATTAGGCTGCTGTCACTTTAAGAGTTGCACAGATCCAAAATAGCTACACATGCCTGCATCACTGAAAACAAGTCGTCTCGCGCTTGAATGGTTTAAAATCATGTTTTCGTTGGCGCCGATGGCCTCGTGGTTAGCGCCGACATGTAGCGCCGCTCGGGCAGCCCGAGTTCGAGTCCTGGCTGGTGGACCTTTCCCGATCCCATCCCCCGTCTCTCTCCCACCTCACTTCCTGTCAACTCTCTACTGTCCTGTCCCAAAAAAAAAAAAAAACTATATATATATATATATATATATATCATGTTTTCTGTGAGCACACTTTCGATGTGTGTGCAGCACAGAAAGTCATATTGAAATGCTCACAAAGGAATCGATAAGAGGATTCTAAATTTTAATTTTATAACAAGTGTCCGATTCCTGACCACAAGTATTTGATTCCATAATTGGAATCGATTTTGGATTCCCAACCCTAATCCTAATCCTGAACACCTTTGGGATTAATTAGAACTGCAAACCAGGTCCCATCACTCAACATCATTGCCTGACCTTTTGTCTTCTTAAACATTTAATTTCAAAAGATTGGCAAAAGCATAAATCCCTCCCTTTGCTGCAATAACAGCTTCCTCTCTTCAGGGACAGATTCCAGTAGATGTTGAAACAAGGATGCAGGGATTTGCTTCTCTTTAGACTCAAGAGCATCAGGGAGGTCATGCAGTGATGTTGAGTAATGGGGCCTGGCTCAGCATATCCATAAATGAAAGCACACAATTCATATCCATAATTATAACAAAACATAGTCATAAACATCAACATTTACTAACATATATTTTAACGAAAATGTTTGAGTGATGTGTGATGCTAATGAATAATTGAATGTTGAGTCGATTCATTGATTCACAAAAATAACACTATTACATGAAACAAAATATTTTTCTCTTAATGCATTATATGTGACACTATCAGTCAAAAGTTTTTTTTTTAAAGAAAGAAATTATTATTTTCATTCAAAAGTCACAGTAAAGACAAAAAAATATATTTCAAGTAAATGCAGTTCTAAATTTCTATTAATCAAATAATCCTAATTTTTTTTATTACAGTTTCCACAAAAATATTAAGCAGCACAATTGTTATTTTCAGCATTGAAAATAAGAAACATTTCTTCTTGAGCAGTAAATCAGCATATTAGAATCATTTCTGAAGGATCATGTGACACTGAAGACTGGAGTAATGATGCTGAAAATTCAGCTTTTATTTCATGGGAAATGATAAGCATAAGAGACTTCTTCAAAAACATTAAACCATCTAACAGACCCTAAACTTATGAACGGTAATGTAGAAGGATAGAAAAAAATGTACATGTTCTTTTGGAAATGTATTGGTCCAATAAAAAGCATATTAAATTCACATTAAAATATCTGAGGCTGAGCACACTTGCCATTTTGTATCATTTGTCTCATTTAGTCCGCTCTATTACAGCCATGGCATCCAGCAGCAGTGATCTACGTTATATCTGCATTGCAGTACACACACAAGGTCTCGGGCTGCAGAGAAGCAATCTCTCTCTCGCTCTCTCGCTCTCTCCCTCCACCCTCTCTCCTCACGTCGCTCGCGTTATCTGTCACTCTCCTCAGTAATAATTGAATGTTTGCACCTTGAATTGGCAGTAATGCACGGTCTCAAACTAACCTTGCAGTCCAGTGAGGATGTTTAATAAATGTAGAGGCTGCTGCAATGTTTTGAATGTTAAGTAGATCTTACATAAGGACAGGGCTTGTTGGGTTCCACCTCATTACACTATACTACTGCACTGGACAATATTACTGTTGAACAGCCACACAGTAAATTACTGTAGAGCTGACTGGGCTGATGGATCATTTAAAAGGACTGAATGGATGCACTTAAGTTCAGCTAGCATACTCACAGAAACAAAAACACTTGCGTGTGAAGATCACACACACAAATGTACCTTCTGTTACGTGAAAAATACATGTTTTGCATTAGTTTTTTCCTGCTTTACAAGAGCAATATTAAATTGTCTTGCATTGCTTTGGATTTTATATAGCATAAACTGATGTTTACACAAAAATGAAACTTTTGCCATCATTTACTCGCCCTTGTGCCATTTTAACTCCTCATATGTGGAACATGAAAGGAGAAATTTTGAAGAATGTATCGGTTGCGTTTCTCCATACAATTACAAAGAATGGAGGCTGGAGTTTTTACGCTCCAAAAAGGATGTAAAAGCACCATAAAAGTATAATAAAAGTTATCCATATGACTTATCTGCGGCTTTAAATATATTGCACGAGTCGTATGGACCTCTTTTTATTTTACTTGATGTGATATATTCAAGTTTTTAGCTAGCTAAATCGAAAAGTTCCTGTTGTTGGGTCATGCTCTGCTGTTGGTCCTGATGTTCTTGTTTTCTCCTCTCAGATGGGAAGAGGAATACACCATGAGAATGGACATGGAGCAGAGAATGAATGACCTACAGGAGGTGAGGAACACTTTTTCAAGCCAAACCTCTTTACTTCTCAGCAACATAGTGTCGGCCCAGATCTGGGCCACATCTGGTACATGTGGATTCCACGCGTACCAGATGTGGGCCGGATCTGGGCGACACTATGTTGCTGTCTGGTTGTTTATGGATATTAATTACATCTACCACATTTAACTTCCATTGCAACCTCAATGTCCTGACAACTTTTTAATTTAGTCCCCGTTTTATTTATTTCACTAAAATAATGTTAAACAAAGTCTTTAAATAAATTACCATTCAAAACTTTGTGGTTGGTAAGATTTTTTTTTTAAATGTTTTTGAAAGTCTCTAATGCTCACCAGTCACCAAGGCTGCTTTTATTTGCTCAAGAGTGCAATAAACAGGAATACAGTAATATCGTGAAATATTATAAGATTCGATTTTTTTGGGGGATTTTAATATATTTTAAAATGCAATTTATTCCTGTGCAAAGCGGTCATCATTCTAATATGCTGATTTATGCATATTAGCAGAGGTGGACGAAGTACACAACTTCCTTACTTGAGTGAAAGTATAGATACTACTGGTCAAATATTACTCCGTTACAAGTAAAAGTTGTAAAGACCTATTTTTACTTAAGTAAAAGTACAGAAGTACTCGATTTTAAAAGTACTTAAGTATCAAAAGTAAAAAGTAAATGTCAATGCATTGTTTTGTTGCATTGTTGTATGTAAGTAGGCTACCGTATGCCTCTGAATCTATGCCTGCATACCTACCCTCATATCAATATCAAATTTATTTCTAGAACACAGTGTCAGTAGTGGGATTGAATGTGAGATTGAATAAGTGCACTCAATAACGTCCACAATGGTTTCGGACACCCAAATGGCTGTTCCCTCAAATATTGCCCTATTTAAAGTTTTTTGGCTTTTAGTATGAATATGTTAGTCTTACTGTTATCTATAAGCAAGGGTGCTCCAAAAAAGTGACAAAATTCGCATTTAGAAAACCAAACTCAACGTTGAAAATGAAAATCAGGTTTATGTCAGAATCCAATGTCAGATTGACGTTGATCTCCAACGTTGGACAGACGTTGTATTGTGGTTGAAAATGAAAATCGGGTTGACGTCAGAAACCAACATCAGTCGGGTTCTGACGTCAACCCGACTTTTATTTTCAAACAATATCCAACGTCAATCTGACGTCGGGTTCTGATGTCAATCAGATACAGTGTTCTGACGTCAACCCGACTTTTATTTTCAAACAATATCCAACGTCAATCTGACGTCGGGTTCTGATGTCAATCAGATACAGGGTTCTGACGTCAACCCGACTTTTATTTTCAAACAATATCCAACGTCAATCTGACGTCGGGTTCTGATGTCAATCAGATACAGGGTTCTGACGTCAACCCGACTTTCATTTCCAACCAAAATGCAACCCCTGCAACCAAAATCATCCACTGACTGATGTTACTTTCTACTCAAGGACCTTGACAGAATTGTAGTGGAGTAAAAAGTACGATATTTATCTTTCAAATGTAGTGAAGTTAAAGTAAAAAGTTTCCAGAAAAAATAATACTCAAGTAAAGTACAGATACTCAAAAAGTGTACTTAAGTACAGTACTCAAGTAAATGTACTTTGTTACTGTCCACCTCTGCATATTAGAAACATTTCTTATTATCAATGTAGAAAATAGTTGCTGCTTAATATTTTTGTGGAAAGCATGATACTTTTTTTTTTCCAGAATACGTTAATGTTCAAAAGAACAGAATTTATTTAAATTTTTAAATGTTACATTTTAAATGTCTTTACTGTCACTTTTAATCAGTTTAATGCATCCTTGCTGAATAAAAGTATTAATTTCTTTCAAATAAATCTTACTTTTGAACAGTAGTGTACAGTACATCACTGGAGACTGAGTAAACAGATCAAGAAAATGATGTTGTCTGCGGTTTGAGGTTTTTGGCATGTTTTACCTTTGGGATCAAGGGTTATTTGGATGAACTTGGATTCAGGAGAAGCTCTTGAGTCTGCAAAACATTGAAATAGTGTTTAGATGTTTTACTTAGATGCAGTTTAGACACAGTTTTACTTTAGTAATAGGTTATATAAAAATTCTACAGTATAAATGCTGAATAATACTTGATGATAGCAATTATTGTTTAACTGAAAAGTTCTCTTTTTATCTCTGTTACTTTAATATCTGAAATCTAGTGTCAATTCTTAGTTTCAATTGATTAGGTTAAACCTAGTCTTGAACCAGCCTTAGAACTACATTCATTATTCTTAACTTAATTTTTTAACCTAGATTTTAATTTATTAAAAAAATTACTGTCCTGTCTAAATTAATAACTGTCAATATTACTGTGTTCTTTAAGCTCTTCTATAGTAAATTAATTATAAGTTACAGTTTCTAAATAATTGTTTACAATGTAATTATTGTATGTATGTTTTTGTTCTATGTGGGTCAGTATTGTCATTCTGTTAGATATGAAGTTAGGTTGGGTTTTTGGAAGTATATGAGTAAAATTGTGATGACTTTGGCCAAGAAAGTGTGTCATTTGTACAGAAAATGAATTGTTTATTAATAATGATAATGGATATGCATTTGTCTATGTGTGTAGGACCTACAGGAGAGTGAAGAATGTCAGGATGAGTTGGGCCTGAAGGTGCAACAGCTGAAAGCTGAACTCGTGCTCTTTAAAGGACTCATGAGCAATGTGAGAAGCAAAACACACTCTCAGTACACTCGAACAACAAATGCATGCCTCAAACACACTGGACAGGACAGGCAATGATCACCCAAAATGAAAATTATATGATTTACTCACCCTCATGTCGTTCCAAACCTCTTGTCCATAACTCCCTTATGGAAAATTGTGCACAATACAACACAATACAAAAATTGTGTATTGAATGTGTACTTGTAGTGTACTTAAAAGTCTTAAAAGTATATTTAAAACCTTAAAAGTATATCTTTTTTTTAAAACTTGCAGGTAATATAAAATTAATTAATAAAAGTTAAAATACTTTAAATGTACTAAATTGCAATTTCATTATTATAAATGTGTGGCATTAAAGTATATTTTAATTTACCATAAATTCTTGTCAGTACATTCGGCAGTTCATTCATACACTTTAACCATATTGTGAAGACAATAGAAGTAATTATGAAATTACATACAAATATGTACTTAAGTCCTACTTGCAGTCAGTAAGTGGGTCAAAGAAACACTCTAAATTGCAGCTAATTGAATTTAATAAAGATTCAATATATTTAATATCTGTTTTCATTTATTGAAAACAATAAACAATAAAATTGTTTTCATCAATTGCTGTTAACAATCAAATAATTGTCTGAAAATGACAGTTTGTGAATGGGTTACTACAAATGATGGCCGTGAATAAAATATAATATTCAGAAGTAAACAGTGTAGCTGACAGAGTGTTTATGTCAGAATGTTTATTTTTAAACCACAACCTTCTTGGGGCTTCTTTTACCGATATATTTACCGATATCTTTTGCATTTCTAATCCAAACAACGTCAAACTTGCCACTGCACTTACTCGTGCCCATAGCGGGACACCTGTCAAGTTTGAAATCCATTGGACTAACGGTTCGAGAGATATGCGAATGACAGACATACTGACAGACAGACAGACGTTTCTGTAATTTATAGATAGATTACTCTATAGAGTGCTGCAGTAATGACATATTTTTGTAGGCCTTTGTTAGTTAGATTACCCTGGTTCCCTCGACAAAAACCCAATTGGACCCAATTTGGCTTTTGGATTATTGCAGAAAATAAGCTCTGTGACTAACAAAAGCTTATGAGCTTATTTTTGAAGCGTAAACACAATAGGCAGAAGTCAAAAACTAAACGTAGGCTATAAACAATCTACACCACAGTCTCTTGACTTCAATGTCACCATCACTAAGGTGACTAACCACTAACCACCATACGTGGTTCACACTTGGCATGTTTGGTTCGATTAAAACGAACCCTGGTGCAATTGCTCTGTTAGTGTGGTTCATTTTAATAAGTGTGAACGCTGCCATCACAACCCTGGTACGCACCAAACAAGTGGACCAAGACCCCTGTAAAGAATGGTCTTTGTCCGCTTCCGAACAAACTCTGGTGTGGTTCGAATGAAATATAAATGCAACACAGACCAAAGACATGTAAACGAACCAAAAACGGGACATGATTTCACAAGATGCAACCCTAAAAAGGACAGAATGTTTTTTCTCGTCATAGTTGCAATTTTGCCCATCATAGTTCAGTACAAGCATCAGAACCACGTCTCCTTGAGCAGATCTTCGTTTGTGTGTGTGTGATGGAGGGATTCCTGCCGCTGTTTTGACTCCTTCACACGTATTATAAGCTCTTCACGAGTTCTCAGATGGTCAAAATACCATCATATGCAGGCGGGCTACGCACGTACAGCAAGCGCATTTATCCCAGCACACAGCATAGTTTTGGATGCCAAAAACAAGAATTTCCATCCCAAAATATATCAAAGCTGACCAATCAGGTTGTGAATGTATCCCTATGCCTTTAGGTTCGGTGTTAAAATGCCAATGTGAATGCTAAGCGGACCAGGACTAAATGTTTTTTTTTTTTCAAACACCTTAGGCTTCCAACAACTCTTTCAGCCTTTGTTTAAACACATTTTCCCCGGAAAGCTTGAGTTATAATAGTTTGCAAGAGCGTGATTATAAACACAATGTGGCTGTGAAAGCGTACTAGTGAGTGGCTTACTGTTCAGCTGATGGCGTTGAAAATCACAAGAGGATATTACTGATGTATTTTATATTGTAGAATAAAACGTGAAAATATTTTGAGCTTGTGTTCACCACAGACCTTATTTCAAACATTTAACAAAAAAAACATTGATTTTGGGACGATGGAACCAGAAGTGCTAAAACTCGGGCAAAAACATTTACGGGCTTTGGCCTACAAAAAATATGCCATCGCTTCACCACCCTTCACCACTCTATTTCAAAGAATGCTAAAGTTGTTTTTCAATGCAATAACAGTGAGTGGGTTCTGGACAGTGGGCACTGAATTATCAAGAATGCATTGGCTGACCAGTTCCAGAGCAGCACAAACCGGCCTGGACCAGAACAGGAATTCATGTTTGGTCTAAGCAGCCATTTGATTTCATTACTTTGCTCATTTAGAGTTTAAATCAGCAAGTCACACACACTCAGAGGTTTGTTTCTGGCGAGCTCAAGAACAGTAGTGTTCAGTAGTGGATGAATACACAGATAGTGTATTCATAGCAGCTTCTACATTCATAGCACTCCACAGTAGTCCACTTATTTTCTGTAGAAATACTTAAGGAAAATATATGAGCTTTGTGCTTTTGTTCTCATAAACGCTCACACACAAACACATTTTCCCACTTTCCACAATTAGCACTTTGTTTTTTTTAAATCTTCTGATGTGTTTTATCTGAAAATCAGACAATACCCTACTTTGTATCAAACACTCTTCCCAGAAAAAGATTTATCACACAGTTCAAAGTGTTAAAAATAGCTTGTTTTTGAGAATAGGCTAACAGCTAATGCGTGTATTGAACTCAAAGCCCAAGAAACACAAACATCACAGTTTTCCTCATTGTGTGCCAAAAAAGACATGCCACTGCAGTTTCAGTTTCACATCATCTTAAACTACAGTGCCGTGAATACTAAAAATAGTACTTTATAGAAATGAGTTATTAATCATCTAATTATTCTTGCTTCAAATGACATGTACCCACACAAATCTGTACACCTACAGAACCTGTCGGAGCTGGATAGTAAGATCCAGGAGAAGGCCATGAAAGTGGACATGGACATCTGCAGACGTATTGACATCACAGCTCGCCTGTGTGATGTCGCCCAACAAAGAAACTGTGAAGATCCAATCAAGATCTTTAAGGTATTCACACACTCAAACAAACATCTGCACTTTCTGATTTCTCTATGTTATGCTATCATTTTTGTTGTGCGACACATTTAAAGGGATTGTTCACCCAAAAATTAAAATCACCCTGCAGCCCAAGACTTGTTGCCTACTGAAGCTAAGCAGGGTTGAACCTGGTCAGTACCTGGATGGGAGACCTCCTGGGAAAATTATTGGTTAACTGTTGGAGGAGGTGTTAGTGAGGCCAGAAGGGGGCGCTCACCCTTGGGTCTGTGTGGGTCCTAACGCCCATGTATAGTGATGGGACATTATACTGTAACAAACACAATCCTTCAAATGAGATGTTAAACCAAGATCCAGACTCTCTGTGGTCATTGAAAATTCCAGGATGTCCTTTGAAAAGGAGTAGGGGTGCAAGATTTGCCCATTGTCCTCTGTCTGGCTTCCTAATCATCCCCATATACACTGATTGGCTTCATCACTCTGTCTCCTCTCCACCAATAAGCTGGTGTGTGGTGGGCGTTCTGGCACAAAATGGCTGCCGTCGCATCATCCAGGTGGATGCTGCACATTGGTGGTGGTCGAGGAGATCCCCCCCCCCCCCCCTCCATTTAAAGCGCTGAGTGCCAAGAAAAGCGGTATATAAATATTACAATAAACAAATTATTGTTATTTGTCTCATCATTTACTCACCCTCATGCCATCCCCGATGTATATGACTTTCTTTCTTCAGATAGGTTTTTAGGAAAATAATACAGCGATCGTAATGGTAATCCATATGACCTCAGTTGGTGAATCAATGTGTGTAAGAAAAATACAAATTTTTAAAAACTTTTTAAAACTATAAATCATTCCTTTCTGTCTACTGTCATACAGGCATTCTATAGAGGGACATTGTGACACGTGCATTGTAAAGTTCACGTGAGAAGTAATGTGGAAACACAGAGGACTGTCACTTCTCACGCGAGTTTCACAACACACTCGGGTTGTTTGGATTACTATCATGATCGTTGTGTGTGGTTTTCACCCTATTAACCCATTTCACTTCCGTTATATGGACTCACAGAGCTTGATTATTTTCTGAAAAATATTTGTTTGTGTTTATCTGAAGAAAGTAAATGATGAGAGAATTTAAATTTTTTGGAGAACTATCCCTTTAAGCTCCACTGGAAATCTTTGTCCTGAACACTGTTAATGTAAGTTAACTAAAATAATAAAGTGCTTAAGAAATGTTTAATTTCCCAGTTTCGTAGCCTTGATTATATATTATATGTAATATACAATACTGCTCAAAAGTTTGGGGATGTTAAGATTTTAAAAATGCTTTTGAAGAATTTTATGCTCAAGGCTGTATTTATTTGATGATAAATACAGTAAAAACTGTTATTGTCTGCAAGGGGTTGAACAAAAACGGAAAATTAAAAGGATGAATCTATTCACAAGCATTTATTTTAGTGAAAAACTTAATTTCTTTTAGTACACACTTCTCAAAACAAACAAACAAAAACACAGCAAACAGAACAACCACTATTCATTGACAAAGATCTGACAAAGACTGAACCAAACAGAGGGCTATAAATACACAGAGGCTGCATCCAAACTCGCATACCTCCCTGCTATAAAGTAGTATGAAAAACAGTATGTGACAAAAGAAGTATGTCCGAATTCACAGTACTCGTAATATAGAGTTGGCAAAAAGTACCCGGATGACCTACTTCTTCCGGTGAGATTCTGAAGTGTGCATACGATGGACACTTTACTATCCCGTGAGGCCACGGGAGAATTTGTGGCAGTAAAGTGACGTAACTGACACTGATAGGTCACATGATAATGACAGCATGGCTAATGTTGTATGTTCAGATTACATTCATACAATACACATTCTTACTATATAGAAAATACATTTTAGTGGTCCTGAAGTTAATACTTATTCAAAATAAGTACCTACTTGGACACAGCCAAAGACACACTAGGGACTAGACGACATAATTAACAAGACACAGGTGCAACACATGGGAGCAAATCAAAAACCATGGCAACCGATCAACAAAGACAAAGAACTTACAAGTACAACACAAATAAACAAAACGCAATCCCAAAACAGACGGGACAATGGGGACATTTATATTGTGAAATATTATTACAAGTGTGTGTGTGTATATAAATATATATATATATATATATATATATATATATATATATATATACTGTATGTAATGAGTCATGTTACATGATTTCACTGATTTGGATGTTACGTAGGAAGAACGTTTAAAGGACGTAATGCGGCATCATGTTTTCATAATCGTTGAAGGTAAAATCAAACTGAAACTATCGCATCCCTAGTCGTTAATTAATCTTTGAGAGCAAGAGGGCCCCCTGGTGGTACGGGGCCCTACACAACTTGCGTACTTTGCATATAGGGAGTATTATACAGTACACACACGTTAAGCAATATATACTATAGCAAATCTCAACTGCTTAATTGCATGTATCATCCTAAAATGTAAGTATTATCACAGAGATCTAATCTGATAAATGCAACTATAAGCTATGAAGATATTAGGATATTATAAACATTAACATGATTTTCTAGTTGAATTGACTAGTCTTGTTTTCACTAACGAAATTTAGTGAGGTTTATGCTTAAATGCCTGATGCTTCGCAAGTAAACCTTTTTTTTTTTCAGGTGATATGGTTTTCAGTTTCAGTCATTTTACTGGAAAACCAAAAAGAACATTTTCTGCAATGAATGTCATACATATGTATCGTGTAATCTTGCACGCTTGTAATTCACACAGCATCCCAGCCCCCTCTCTGTCTCTGACTCAGCTGCTGTGACTTTCTGCTGATGCCTGCTATAATGTATGAGGCACAGAGAACTGATGTGTATTGCGTTTTCGGTAGAAGAGGGAGTGGTCGAACCAATAATGTTTTTTGTGTGTTTGTTTCAATGTTACGTTGGGTCAAAAGTGTTGAGGTTAAAGTTATTAATGACCTAACCCTCTCTCTTGCTATCCCAGGTTCCCAGTCCTCAAAATGCCATCACCTCGCGTGCCCGTAAACAAACCTCGCAACCTGCCAATGGCAGCGAGACAGATGAGCCAGTCAGCACCTCTGAGAGTGATGGTGCGCGAGAAGATGAAGTGTGCACCCCTTCAACCCTCCAGATCAATGAAGAGATGCAGAGAATGTTGACCCAACTGTGAGCGATTAAAAATGCCTTGCAATGTTTGGTCAGAACTGCTTGTTTGTTTATGACTAATGTAATGACTTACCTGTGTATTTGCCAGGCGTGAGTGTGAGTTTGAGGATGACTGTGACTCCCTGGCTTGGGAAGAGACAGAGGAAACGCTCCTTCTGTGGGAGGATTTCCCAGGAGACACTAATCAGGGCGAGGTTAGTGCACTGGGTCATATGGTTTATATGTGGTTGATATTTGTTTGAATGCACATTATTTCTTACTACTTCCTCATTTATTTATACACTTAGAAACTTTCCCTTGATTTAATGCCTTTTAAGAATTCAAGGGTCCATATCATATACATTCTTTTTCAATATTTTTGACTCACTTATAATGTTAGAGACTAAAATGTGACGTACATTTTTAAAATATTTTTTGCTACTGCAACTATAACAGTTCTATGTAAATGACCTCTGTTATGATTGTACATTTTTGCGTGTAAAATGAGTAGCAGTGCTTTACTGATTGTTTGCTGGCAGGTTCAATATAATTGTCACTATCTCATCTTTTTTAATAACAGCCTCTTCACAAAGCCTTCGTTACATTTTGACTGGTTCACATAGTTGTTTAATTCTTGCATTTCAAAATAATGTTTTTTACCTCCTTAATAATAATGAATCAAAACTGACAAAAGAGTAAGCGGAGTGTTATAAAACATACAATTGAAAGTACAGTAGGTACAATAAAATGAATAATATTTAAAAAATGTCCTGTCAAAATCACATGAGAGGCATAATTTATAGAAAGGACCTTCAAGACTTTTGATTATAATCCAAAAATCTGATTGATGCACCTACTAAATATTCTTGGAATATCATGTTTACTTCCTAATATTAATCTAATTAATCTAAATTCATTTATTCATGTAAAAAATTATATTCTTACTAGTATTTTGTCTTGGTTTCCAGTAAATTAATTCAAGCATCTTTACATCGTTTAATTGAGAAGCAAAATTAAGCCTTTTTACAGAAATTGTATTCTTATAAAAACATTTTTAGTGCTGTCAAATCGATTAATCGCACATAACATTAATGTTTGTAGATATATAGTATTTGTGTGTGTGTGTGTGTGTGTATGTCACACATATAAGTAACTTTGCAACTACATGTCAACTAACTCTCAGAGTATTAGTAGACTGGTAGGGTTAGGGTTAGAATAAGTTGACATGCAGCTGCATAGTTACTTAGTCAGTAGAATGTGTGTTGGTGAATCATTACAATAAAGTGTTAGCAGATATTAAGCAGAGAGTCTACTAATATACTACTGAGAGTTAGAAGACATGTAGTTGCAAAGTTTCTTATAGTTATTAGAAAGTCTAAAGTGGAGCATCAAAATAAAGTGTTACCGTAACTTCCAGTTAGCTTTCCTTTTTCTTCTCAGCATTACCCAGCATTATGCTCTCTGCTTTATATCATAATTCATATCATTCCATATTTCCTGTCATTTGGTAACTCTACCTCTTTCTCCATTCTGTTCATTCCGTAGGCACTCTCTCCCTCTCCTCCTGTCTGTCTCTCTATCCATCTCACATTCTTTTTCATGAGTTTTTTAATGTTTGTGGTAAACTGGTGAGTATTGGTTCATCTCAAAGGGAGGGCATCTTTGATAGAATCCAGGAGGAATTTACACAGAAAATGTGACACAAAATGATGCTTAGGTTCACACACTTGTTCAGTGTCCAAAGGAGAATAGGATTCTACTGGTCATACAGTTCATGGGCTTCACTCATAGGACGCATGCAAACACATATCTAGGTCAGGGTACTCAGTCAGGTTTGCTGGGGGGCGGTTCGATACTATACATTACTGACATTAGTTAATGCAATGTGGGCTGGAAGTGTGTCACATTTCATGGAAAGCTCAAAGTGTTTAGAGTTTTCCATCTACGGGGTCATTAATCTAGTATTTTATTTCCCTCTGGTCAAATCTCATCTGCTGGTGAGTGCTTGTGCTTCTGCAGTGAGATAATGTGCCTGTGGGATTTCTCTCTCTCTCTCTTTCTGCCTGGACAGGAGGAGAGTTTGGAAAAGGTGATTAAGGACACTGAATGTCTTTTTCAGTCTAGGGAGAAGGAATATCAGGAGACTATTGACCAGATTGAGGTGAGAAGTTTGGATAGTTTACTTAAATGTCATGCTTTATCAGATTATAACAGTTTTTCAGTGAGATAATGTACTGTCAGCCAATCATTATCACAAAATAATATCACAATTTTGTGATAATACAGTACTTTATCTCTGTCAGTCATGAATAATTTGTTATATACGCACTGTTAATAGCATTGTTTTGCTATTTTCTTGTTTAGTATGTTGGATAAAAGTGCTAAGAAAATAAATGTACATATAAATGTAAGTATGAATGCCCATCAGCCTGGTCTGATGCGATCTGTTTCTCTGTAGTTGGAACTTGCCACAGCAAAGTCAGACATGAACCGCCATCTTCACGAGTACATGGAGATGTGCAGTATGAAGAGAGGACTGGATGTGCAGATGGAAACCTGCAGGAGACTCATCACTCAGAGCGGAAACGAAAAGTATGCATATATCCACAAACATATGGGCTTTTGACACTTGACACTGTTCATACTGTATCCTGGGTACTAAGATTTTGAGATTTCACACTGTACATTTAACAGGGTTATTATTGTTAACTCAAACTAAAACCATAAAAAATATTTAATTTGAGCTAATTGCCAAGGAACCATTCCTCATTTTCATTTAATTTAACTTGATGTACTAAAATAACTAGAACTAAAACAAAATAAAATTAATAAAAACTTAGACATATTTGAAAAACTAATACAAATGAAAAAAACACACAACCATATTACTAAAACTTGACCTAAAATTAAAAGCAAAACGGAAAATATAAAAATAAAACCAATTCAAACTATTAATAGTAACTCTCAATGATACTAAAATTACACTGCTGTAAACCATGAATTTACATTCATATGCATATTCATGAGGTCAGCAACATAGATAGACATAGATCACAGTTCACCCAAAAAGTTATATAATATTCTGTTATACTCATCCTCATGTCATTCCAAACCTGAATGACTTTCTGTCCTCTGTGGAGCATGGAAGAAGATATTTTGAGTAGACTATAGAAGTCAAAGGTGACCAAAATTGTTTGGATATCAACATTTTTCAAAATATCTTCTATGTTCCAATGAATAAATAAATAAATACAGGTTTGGAATGACATGAGGGTGAGTAAATGATGATTTTTAGGTGATCCTTTTAAGTATTCTGAAATGTACTGCAAAATAATACTGTCTCTTCATCACTCTTTCACACTTTTTTTTTCTGCTCAGATGCTGAAACTAAACAGCTACTGATATTTTACTATTGCCCAAATGACAAGAAAGTGTATTTTGTTGATTTATTCTTTTTACCACCTTACAGCAAATCCACTTCTTCTATACCTGGAGGAGGTGCAGATGCGAACGGAGAAACAGAGAGGGATAAAACCGAGGAAGGAGGAAGATAATGACAAGAATCTGAAGAATGTGTTTGCAAGAAGAAGAAAAAGCACCCCTCATCTCTTCACGGCACCAATCATCAGTACCACCATCAGCCCTGCTCATGTTTATGCAGACTATCCAGTCACTGCCTCTAGTGGTGGTGAATTGAATTACATCGTGTAGTGCTGAGTGCCCAAAAGAGAACATGCACTGACATTTCCCCTCTGGTACTGTTTTCACACCTACATCATTTTAAACATGAGAGTCCTCACAAGACTGTTTGCTCTTATCTGATTTCAGCGAGCCCGTCCACCGGCGAGTTTCAATCATGTTTTCCGATCTCATCCCCAAATGTCTGAGTCATCGTATTTTCATCAGTGAATACAATCACTTTTGATTTCGTATGTCTGGCAGAGAATCACTGACAATGTTTTCACAAAGTTTCCATTTCCTAGAGACTCTGAGGGGACATTTGCTCACTTATTGTTGCCGCATGTACCGTTACGTGCCGCTGTAAGCCATGGGTCAGTGGGTGTGTTGTGCTTCCTGTCTGAGCTGTTGTAAATACTGGGCTGTTAATGCTAGTGAAGGGTGGAGGTAACTGTAGCCTGCACGTCCCCCATCTCTGTGCTCAAATTCACATGAAATATATGACATTTCATGCTAACGGTATTGTGCTGATGCCAGGCTGCTTTGGAGTCTCGGCTTAGAATAATGAACTCTTTTGCTTCCTCCCTTGCGGGTGGAAAACATGAGTGATGGGTGAGGTCAGACGAGTGAGATTTGAGGATGTTATGGCTTCGGTGTACATGTCAGAGTGTTACGCATGTCAACCGCTGTGTTATTTCCTTTTCACTTTTCCCCTCATTTTTCGTCTTTAAGATAAATGATATTGAGCCTTTTTCTCTGCCGGTGGAGATACATTTCCGAAAATAGAATTTCATGAAAATGCTGTATATGTATCGCTGCTATAGATGTGAGACCTGCTCAAGTCCGTAAATGTATCTAGTATTTCTATTTTGGATGGTAAAATCCTTCTAGTGTAGTTTGGCATTTTTCTGTTTCGTGTCCTTAAGATCTTGCTGGTGCCTCTGATGGCTGAGGTTGATGCAAAGATCTGTCTGACCTGTTGTTTTCATTGGGAATAGACAGACTGGCTGTGTTCTGTTAAGAACTGCAGACTTAGAAATGGGTGGGAGAGTGGTCTGTAGAATAAGGTGATATGAGAGAAGTCCTTTAGAGCGAGACCCTGAAGAGTTATTTTCATGCTAGTGGTGATAGTTGATGGTCAGAGCATCCTATCTTGTCATAGTCTACCAGTGATCCTGATGGTTAAACTCATTGATGAATGATCTTAAAGACCCCATCAAATGTTTAACAAACTATTTTTTTTTTTTTAAACAGATCTTATGGAAACCCATTTCTGCCTCAGAGTAAATAAAATAATTTTAAAATCAAGCAAAAAAGATAGTTGTGACTTTGCCGGATGTCTCAGTTGCAACTTTTTATCTCACAATTGTGACTCGTTTCGCACAATTGGCACTTTTTTTTTAGAATAACGATTTCATATATCACACTTGCGTCATTGTTTCTCAAAATTTTAACCAGTGTTGGCTGTAACTTATTAATAAGTAATTAATTTCCCTTCAAAAGTAAAGTTTTTACTGAAAAGTTTTAAAGGAATTACTGAATGTAAAAATGTTTGTTTTTAATGTAAACTCCCTTTTGGTCAGTTCAATTTTATATTTAAAGAATAAAAAGAGCAGTTTCATGTCTATCCTTGTATCGTTCAACTGGTCGAGGATGATATGGGATTTAGAAAGTAGTAAGTAATGCAAAACTTTTTAGAGGAAATAATTAGTACAGTAATCTAATTACACTGGTGTAGATTTAATTAGTAGCTAGTAATTATTTACTTTTTTAGAATAACTTACCCAACACTCTTTTTTTTTTTTTTTTTTTATCTCACGATTGTGACTTTCTAGTAATTGTGACTTTTTTTCACAACATTGTTTCTCATAATTGTGACTTTGTATTTCAAAATTGCGACTTTGTTTCTAGTTATTGCAACTTTATAATCTCAACATTGATTCTGGTAATTGTGACTATATCTCATAATTTCGACTTTTTCTTATTTTTAACTATCTTTTTCAATTTTGTTCTCTGAGGTCGAAATGGGGAATATTGTTAGGATTCTGGAAATCCTGCAAATTAAAGGTGCAGTATGTAATATTGACAGCTAGTGGTTGAAATGGGTACTGCAGTCCAAATTCGAAATATTGGAGAGAGTTTTCTCCAAGTGTGTCCGACTGCGTCCCGCAGTACTACAATTCATGCCCCTTTGTTACGCCCCCTATGATGAAACAGCCATTCGCGATGTCATCAGAGCCCCTCCCTCTGGATTCGCTGATGTCATCACTAGTACTGCTCTTCTTCTGCTTCACTTTCCTCACTTTTAAGCTTCACTATATTTGCCACCTGGCAAATCATCCTGATGTTTTCCTCAGTTTTTAAAGAATTTTAAATATGAAACTACAGCACATTTTAATTTTATGGAAAGGTAGGTTTAGGGTAAGGTTATAATTACCATTAGTGTATTAAAGGTAGGGTAGGTAGGATTTTTATAAAAAACTTTTTTTCAAATTGGTTTAAACTGTCTTTATATACCAATACATAATTAAAATGTAAGTGCTCTGAAAAAGAGAGTTTAAAAATCGAGTGACTGTAGACCTTTTAATCTGCAATAAACACAGCTCATTATTTCCATCCGGGACGAAACAATTGATTGGTTTGGGCGACTGTCACTCTCTCTCGCAACCAAGGCTACCACCACTGTTGCTAGATCTGCCCATATGCGCGCGCACCCGTTTGATTTGAGGGGAGTGCAAGAGAGGCGCGGAACCTACGAAGAGTAAAATTATGGCAGAGAAAAAGAGCATTCAAAATTCAAAGCACCTGCATATGCAGTCAGCGAAGGCAAACAAGGCAAAAACTACTTCCTCGGACCCTGGTTGCCCGCACTCTTGAAGGACCTCCTCTGCTTCGCCCTCGACCCGGACCTGTCCTCGAACCGACGATGCGGTACTTGTCACCGGAGTGTAACGTTAGTCCTCATCAGAGTCAACAATGTTTTCATCATGTAAACTCTTACATGCAAAACACCGTATATGTTATGACTCTTACACGAAATTCACCTTCATCACAGTTTAACTGATGGTAATGGAAAAACGTGTATCAATGCAACCTGTTTTTAGCTTTGCCTTATAAATATAGCTCGTTACCTATAGCCTAAATATAGCTCGTTACCGAATCAAACAAAATATATTTTAAACTTTACCAGTATCGATATGCTAGCTTGATAGTGAGTACTAAAAGCCATCTTATTTGTTTATATTTATAGTGATAAAGTTAGGTATTTTATTACATGTGATTCTGACATGATGTCACTGCATGCACTGCGCTCCTTCCTCTGCACTCGTCTCAGGTAAATAAATGCGTCTTCCTGAGCCTGAGCATTTGGCGTCGCGCGTTCATGTGTTTTGGGGCCGTGGCTTTGGAAGGAGCCCAGAAGGGAGGGGGTGGAGTGAATGGAAATAATGAGCTGTCTTTAAGAGAGGTCTACTGTCGTGAGAGGTCTACAGACACTCGATTTTTATACTCTCTTTTTCAGAGTACTTATATTTTAATTATGTATTGGTATATAAAGACAGTTTAAACAAATTTGGAATGTTTTTTTTTTTAGAAAAATCCTACCTACCCTACCTTTAATCTGATTATATCATTTATTTTATGTTTTACTAATAGCTGTTATTTCATACTTCATAAGAACCCGGAGTGTCGAAATACCATTGGGTAAATTGGCAGTGGGCGGGATCACACAGACTAAAACAAAAACAGACATACAAAAAAAAAATATGTATGTTTGCACATTTCAAAGTAAAATAATTGTCTTTCAGAAAAGCAAGTACGTGAACTTAGCATGTTCACTAAATGTCAGCAAACAAATATTGGTATTTGTATGCTTTAGTACAGTCAAAAGAATTGCATACAGCACCTTTAAGATTTGTTGATCTATTGCAAGGGTGTCAAATCCTGCTCTTGGTGGGCCACTGTCCTGCAGAGTTCAGCTCTAACCCCAATTAAACACACCTGAACCAGCCAGTCAAGGTCTCGCTAGGCATACTAGAAACTTCCAGACAGGAGTGTTGAAGCAAGCTAAACTCTGCAGGACCGACTTTGGACACCCCTGGGTTAGATAGATCTACTGGAGAATAATCATTCAGTGATTTTCTTGAGCAATATATCATGCAAGTTAATGTGTAATCTGATTCTTGGCTGAAGTTCTCAAGAAACTCACGTGGTTTGTAATAATCATCTCTCCTTTTGGGAGAGCACTTTCTAATTCTAATCAAACGCCCACAAGGACTAATACAGTACAAAGAAACTAGCAAACCGACATTATGCTGGCTTTGTTGGTCATTCATATCTGTAGTCTTGAGTGTAAATCACAGCTTGAATTCAAGAATAGAGACTAAAACTCTTTGACAGAGACGTTTCGAGTGCCAAATGTGAAATAAAACATTCAGGAAAGATACTTCAAACAGTGAAAATGAAAACTTCATGCTTTTGAAAACATGGTGCTGTAAAAATCGCTGAGTGAAAGCTTTAATAAACACATCTCACAGTACATATCATTTTCTATGATGAGCCAGAACATAATTTATTCATTTGAACGATATGTTATGAACCATCCTCGGGTTGTTTTTCTTTTTTTTCTTGTTCTGTTTTTTGCATACTGACTGATGAACAACACAGTGTGTCTGCCTTAGGTTTTTCCCTCTGACCACTGTGAGGTTCTGTCGGGGAACTTCGATTTTACTGAATATTTCAGTTATTTCACATTATTTCAAAGATGTTCTATGGGTACCAACACATTTGATTTTGAGGAAAAGGTTTTAATTGTGAACTGAACATTGCATATAATATTGTTTGTGACATTTCTGCTGCCATCGCAAACAACTGAGCCGTTGTTTGTCCACAGAAAATCTTTTAATCGAGTTTATTTGTTATTGTTTTGCAGCACTGAGCTGAACTACGTGTGTAAGACTATGTATGCATGTGTATATGTACTGTATGGAGTGAGCACTCCAGGTTTCTGCAACAAGTAAGTGGTTGTTTTCTACAGCAATTTACTTCTTGTTTGTTGCTATATGACCTTAAAGCAAAAGTCTTTTTACGAGAATTCTGTTAACAATTCAATAACCACAAATCTTGTCTTGTATGAAAATGACAAAAGTGTACAGTCAGGAAAATGACTCATTGGAACTGACTGAATTTTTCTTAAAGATTCTTCAGATTAGCAGTGGCTACAAACAATGAGTAAATTCACACAATACCACACAATATCTTCACCAAAATAATAACAGATTTCGAAAAAAAGAGAAAAGTGCTTAGAAAGAATGCTTATTTGCAATAAATGTATGAATGCAATGATGCTGTAACCTAGCAGAGACGAAAGGAGAGTCGTGTAATGCTCAAACGCTGGCTATGCAAGCAAGTCCTGAACCTTGAAAAGAGAAGTACAACATTTGAAATGATCGCTTGGGACTCATTAAGAGTCTAGAAGAACGTCTGAATGATCTCAGTCATTCATAGCATCTCCGTGTCATTCTGTAACATCTCGCAGGAATGAATGAAACTTTATCTTTTATGGGTTCTCTTTACACATGTGCCACTGTGGTTGTGGCTATCGGATGCTGTCCAGTGACCCGTCTGAGTGTCCAAGGGGTGGAAACGTACCCCGACTGAAGCAATGTCACGTGTGTATTTAGATTTAAACAGTAACAGGACTATATGTATATATAAATGTGTACGTGTAACCCAAAGCAGAACAGGAATTGCTCGCTTCACTGCAAGTGTACAGAAAGACTGGAGCTTTAAAAAGATTTCAGAATAAAGGTTACTGCTGAACACACACTGCGAGGAGTGGAGTTTTTGTGTCATAGTGTGTGCTTTTTTTTTTTTTTCAATCTATATGTAATTTTTTCCTCTTAAGTGTCGGTTTGTCTGTTATGCTCTCGGTTGCTTAATAAGGTAATACAGGGGAAAAGGCCAAATGGAGTAAATTTAAAAGACATTTAAGATAAAAGTTAAAAGGGTTCAGTCTGATCTTGTCTTCAAACTGCTTTATGAAGGTTGATTTAGGTCTAGGTACCACTAAAAGGGAGTTTGTTCAACATAAAATACAGAAAATAAGAAGTTATATTCATTTTGTGTGCAGCTCCGTGCAGACGGGTTAATGTGTTCATATGTGTATGTTTTTATGATGCATTCCAAAACTTCTCTAATTAGAAATACATTTACAGTCTGAATAGCCTTAATCAAACCAGTAATAATGAAACATCAACCAGACCGTGACAGCTGCTCTCTCTCTCTCTCTCTCTCTCTCTCTCTCTCTCTCTCCAAAACAGTAAGCAGGTGAAGGGCAGTGTGAGAAAGAGAGGGAGGAGAATGACAGGAAGACATAGCAGGTGAGGAAACAATGAGATGTGAGGAGTAGAACAGAACACAGACTGACAGAAGACACAGAAATTCAGTTTGAAAGCATTTGATGACATTATGGATTCTACTAATTGTGAGGTACCGACTATTTTCACTTATACTACAGTTATTGATATGCTGTTTCATGTTTTTCACTTGCTTAGTTTTTTTTCTAAAATGCAGGTCTTTGTTACAAGATGCTGACTGAAATCTAAAATGATTTAGTGAAACTGTTAAAAGTAAACTAAACAAGAAGCCAGTCACATACTTATTTGCTGTTTGCATCAGATCCACAAATCTACTTCCTTTTTTTTTGGCAAACTCAGCTGATGCAAAATATAAAACATCATGTTATTGTTTTGGCCATGAACGTGAAAATTGATGTGAAACCTCACATCACACTTCTTTATTCGAAAGTTTGATTGCATTATGCTTATGTAGGGTGTGTGATATGTTGTGTGTGTGTATCACTTCTTGTCTGATATCATTTTATTATTTACAGATGCTTGTGATAATGTTATCTGTAGCCATGGCGATGCTGACAGGTCACCTGATAAATGGCCTCCCTATGGTAACTATGATATATGTTATAATGCGTATGATATATTATGTAAACATGTTGTAAAGACTTTTAGCATGCTGCACGCTGAATTAGCAGAACCGTTTCAGAACCGAAGTCTAATGTGCACTTTAAAGATACAGCGTTACTGCATTGGATGCATCCGTTACTAATTGTCTTTTGTGACTTGTCTGGTTTGCTTTGAGCAGGACGGTAAAGTGAGAAGACCCAGAGATGTTTCAGAGATGTCAGAAGATTGCTCTTCTTTGTGTCCAGCAGGTGAGAGTGCATGTTTGGGCGTTATATTTGTCAGAGCCTTTTATGTCTGGCATGTGGCATCACTTTCTCTGAATTCGATCCCTGTTTGTGTGGAGAGCGTGAGCGTAGTACTTTTCTGTCACCACACTTCCCAGTATTACGAATGTGGTCTGAGCAAGAAATTGCTCAAGAAATCAGTGGTTATTTATTAAGTTTTTCTTGATCGTTCTTTCTTCTTCCTTTCTCTGTCTTTCTTTTTCTCTCGTGATGGGAAATGGTACGTTCTGAGACACAAGCGTCAACCACTTCCTTCATTAGAATGCCACTGCCTGTTTAAGCTTCTGTGTAACGTCCTGTTTTTGATGCTATTTCTCATCTCTCCCCTTAAGAGACCTCAGTCAGCAAGTATGAGTCTGTGCATGTAAGTGTGTGTGCACGTACTGTGTGTGTGAGTAGCACCCACATCCGCCTTAAATATATGCAGTGTGTGTGTGCCCTTTGAGCAGAAGTCTGTGCACAGTCAAATACAAATTGAGTTATTACGTCTTTAAATATGTTACGATAGTCATTTTACTTTAATCTATTCCGTGCATTCATGTTTGGCAGTTATGTGTGCGTGCAATTTGTAAGAAATGTGTAAACAGTTACATGCTATGTGCACTAAGTGTAAGAGTTGTTAGATGCTATTTATACCTAGTGCAAATAGTGTCAGATACTACTTGCACCTCAGTGTATTGTAGTAAACTATTTGCAATAGTAAAATCATATTTCGTGTATATGATTATATTTATTCAATTCATAAATGGATGCCACCTTATTAAGACATTAATTGATCCTGCCCTAAAGCCGTCCCCTATATTGCCTATTAAACATTTTATTTCCCCTTTTTACTTAAGATAGACACCTCTGCGTGCGATGGGAAAAGGTAGAAGAAGGAGTTTACAAAAGTTAACACTACCCACCTTACTCTCCACACCCCTGATTCTGTTATCAGATTGGGTTTCTTTGGTAGTTATTTAACTGGGTCAATCATTGGTGGGCAGAGTTCATTTAAATATCCTCTACCAACAGGGTGGGCTTTTTCCACTCCAAAATTATTGTTCAATGCTTTTGCATTATCTTGTAAAACCTTTGCGATTTCCTGTGAATGTGCAAGACTTCCAATTCATTAGCCGCTATAGGTAAAGAACTATAGAAGAATAACAGTGCAGGAAATAGTAAAACTAAAACTATTTGCGCTACAAGGCAATCGCTGTGTGCGAAATCGCATTCTGTCTGAATTTGAATTTGCGACCCTTAAAAAAACGTTTATATATATATAGTATGAATATGGGCAGTATGAATTAAATCCTGAGTACTACATCTGCCCTGTTGTTATTGTCACGTGACCTACCAGCGTCAGTTGCGTCGCTACATTTCAATTCATAAACCCCTCCCATGGCCTCATGGGATAGTAAAGTGTCCATCAAATGCATGCTTATTGGAGAAGCCATTTTTATGGAGCGAATTATGTGCCATAATTTAACAAACAAATCCAGCATTTTGCAAACAAACTCAATCTACTTCGCACAGGAAAACTCCACTCGCAAACAAACTCGATCCGCTTTGCAAAGGAAAACTCGACTCGCAAACAAACAGAAAGCAATGTGCAAGCACAAAGGTCAGTTTGAGTGAAAATGCAGTGGAGTTACAAATATGTATTGTGTTTTACAAATATAAATAAATGAGCCAAGATAATACTTCACAAATATATACAAACCATCCTTCAAATTGCATGTAACCTTTGAACAAATACCAAATCTAGTGCATACAAATGCATATCTGTCTGTTATGATTGTGTGACGCTTCGCTTTTTATGAGATCTCTCGGCTCGATTTTCTCACAAATGTATCCAGGCAGATTTTCTCACAAATGCAGTTGAGCAACTTCCTCTTCTAAAACAGTAGATGGCGCTAAACTAGAGGCTAATTTAGCGCTAGTCTCCCAGGAGAAGCACTGATTTGAAACTTGCCTTTGCCTACAGCTGAGGAAAATGACCGGTGAACGGGTGTGTTTCTGTCTTATTTGATCTATAATTAACCTTTTTGAGGTTTTCTCTTGCAAAATGTTTATTGCCTATCTAGACAGAAATCCACATTAGCACTTAGTAGCACTTCATTCTCTCTAGGATCGGGGAATCTAAGCTGAAAGCTCTGCCATCTTGTTGCTTTTTGTCATTTTTTTCTGCATCGGACTCATGCGAAATTACTAAATTAGTGATTATGTCTACACTGAACAAATCTATTTCTTTCGTTCTCCATAAATGAATGAGAACATTTCATTTAATTGAAAGGAGGGTCCCACTTATTTATTTATTTAGTTGGAATTCAGTCAGCTTTACTGTTAATGTAATAAAATAATTAATGAACAAAACAAACAATATACAATTGTTTCTTAACTTGCCTGTGACGTATGCCGTGCCCAAATTATTATTTTGGACACACAAATGAAACCCGCCGCTCAATTAAATGAAATGTTCTGATTCATTTATGGAGAACGAAAGAAATAGATTTGTTCAGTGTAGACATAATCACTAATTTAGTAATTTCGCATGAGTCCGATGCAGAAAAAAAATGACAAAAAGCAACAAGATGGCAGAGCTTTCAGCTTATAGATTCCCCGATCCTAGAGAGAATGAAGTGCTACTAAGTGCTAATGTGGATTTCTGTCTAGATAGGCAATAAACATTTTGCAAGAGAAAACCTCAAAAAGGTTAATTATAGATCAAATAAGACAGAAACACACCCGTTCACCGGTCATTTTCCTCAGCTGTAGGCAAAGGCAAGTTTCAAATCAGTGCTTCTCCTGGGAGACTAGCGCTAAATTAGCCTCTAGTTTAGCGCCATCTACTGTTTTAGAAGAGGAAGTTGCTCAACTGCATTTGTGAGAAAATCTGCCTGGACGCATTTGTGAGAAAATCTGCCTGGATACATTTGTGAGAAAATCGAGCCGAGAGATCTCATAAAAAGCGAAGCGTCACACAATCATAACAGACAGATATTCATTTGTATGCACTAGATTTGGTATTTGTTCAAAGGTTACATGCAATTTGAAGGATGGTTTGTATATATTTGTGAAGTATTATCTTGGCTCATTATATTTGTAAAACACAATACATATTTGTAACTCCACTGCATTTTCACTCAAACTGACCTTTGTGCTTGCACATTGCTTTCTGTTTGTTTGCGAGTCGAGTTTTCCTTTGCGAAGTAGATTGAGTTTGTTTGCAAAATGCTGGATTTGTTTGTTATAATTATGGCACATAATTCGCTCCATACTATTTTTAACATGTTTGGCTTCTGGCGTGTGCATTTTGAAGTTCAAAACCAGCAATGTCACCCCCTCGTTGCTGAGAAATACGTAGCGATTCAATTGCGAAGCTATTTCATTAATAAAAGTCGCAGGGCAGAGTTGATATCAAGTTTCTGTGCTCCGATCTCTGAGTGACGCAAGTGTGTGTGCGCTTCAATGAAAACATCGCATTAAGGGCCTGTTCACATATCGCGTTTTTTGCGCGCGCAAGTTCGTTATTTCAAATGTAGGCGCGCGGTATGCGCGCTCATAATGGAAGCGACGCGGTCGCGGTGCGACGCGCTCGTTTTTTCCAAGCGCGTCCGCGCCGCATCGAGATAAAAACATCTCAACTTTTCAGAATGCCGCAAGCGCACCGCAGGTCACGTGACAAGAAACAAGCTTAGCAACGACAGACGCCTCCAGAGCGCAACCACCCGAGCGCTTTGGAAAAACGAGAACGCGGCGCGCCTAGCGTTTTCTATGCGTTTTTAGGCGCGATATGTGAACGCCGCCTTAAGGGATACTCCACCGTTTTTTCATATTAAACTATGTTATTCCCTTAACTAAGACGAGTTGATACATACCTCTCTCATCTCAGTGCGTGCACTTAATCGCTCTGGCGCGCGGTGACACTCTGATGGCACTTAGCTTAGCCCAGTATATTCAATGGTAAATTCAGTATATTCACATCAACGTTTTCCCTATTTAAAAACAGTTACACGAGACTTTTTACTGCGCCGAGTCGAAGTACTTCCAAAAGTGCTATTCCGCCATACATTATAGTTATCCTTTTTAAACCGCTTAGAAAAGCGCCACGTTTTATTTTGTGTCACCATACTTGGTCGTATAACTACTAGTGTAACTGTTTTTAAATAGGGAAAACGTTGATGTGTTTGGTCACTTCTAAATTCATTGCTGTTAGATACCATTGAATATACTGGGGTAAGCTAAGTATGATCAGAGTGTCACCGCGCGCCAGAGCGATTAAGTGCAGGCACTGAGATGAGAGAGGTATGTATCAACTTGTCTTAGTTAAGGGAATAACATAGTTTAATATGAAAAAACGGTGGAGTATCCCTTTAATATAGAACAGTGATTAAACTGACTTGGAACTACCTGTGCATTAAACAGAATCGAGTATTCAGACAGACCATGGTATAAATCATTTATAATAAATTCTGCAATATTCCATTAAAAAACAAGAATCGGCAATTGTCAACAGTGAAATGTGGAGTGACGGCCAAAGACGTCCGTCTGACGCATACGCACTTGCATTAGACCAACAATTGAATAGCCTCTATTTTCCTCACGATGACAAACTTGACTGACTGTAAAATCTATTGCTGTAAAATCTAAAATGTACATTTAAAATGTAACTGTATAGGCCAGTAACAGGCTTATGTTTAATGATATGAAAACAAAACAAACTAATATTGACTTCTAAAGCCCTTTTTTGTACACAAACAAAATATTTAACACAGAATATTTAATAACAATTATATCGGAATTGTTATCATGTGTTTTTTTAGGAAATGATGATACACATGAATAAATAGGCTACGTTTAACTAATCAGCATCATGTAATTACTTCAAACAAATTGTTTATTTAAAAATGAAAAACATCTTGTTAGTTTTAATGAATTTGACCTTAATCCTCTTCTTGTTTTTGTTTTTTATTTGTCTTCCTCATTTCCACTTCCAATTTTTCCTCTCTGTCTTGCTGCCAATCCATCATCCCTCAGGACAATACCAGTCAAAATGTAAATGTGTTCCATGCACATCTGGTTTCTTCACCAGTGAGATGAACAGAGAATCCACTTGCCACCGCTGCTTCCAGAGCTGCACTGCTGGTATGAAGATCATTACACCTAATATACATATGATAGTATAAACAAGATGAAGTGAGAATAGAAACAGGAAGTATGGCAAAAAGTGCTTCATTTTGAAAACACATTTGTGTGTGTGTGTTAGATTTTTTTATGGAGGTGGTGAAGGACTGTACGAAGACATCAGATGTAGAGTGTCGCTGTCAGAAGGATTATGAATGTACCAAGAAAGACGAATACACAGGCCAATGTCAGGAGTGTGTTCCCGTCACCACGCCTAGCCTGTCCTACACCTCCTCTGACGTCCCTTCAACCACCACTTCATCCACCATTACATCCACCACTTCATCCATAAGTGCACAGAGCTTGCTGGGTAAGCATGGCTGTTTTCTTCTACGTCAGGGTTTCCCAAACTGGGGTTTGTGAGGGAACTCCAGGGATAATGAAAAGCTAAAAAAATGATTATATTGAATGTAAAATGAAAATAAATAAATGGGGCTATACGATAATCGTGATATAGCTTAGTGCGATAAACAAATGAAAGGCTGCATTTAAATTAAATAATTGTATAGTCTGATGCTTTTTTATTATTCTAATAACCAAAATAAAAAAAATGTATAGTACAAATTTAATTCACAACAGTAATATATTTGTCTTTATTTTTTATAGAGTTAAAACATACTATTACTACTACTACTACTAATAATAATAATAATTACTATACTATTATTATCGATATCAGAGAACCATTGATATTAAATTATTGTAATATTAAAGCAGAACTTTTTTACATAGTTAAAAAGCATCTCTATATCTATATTTTTCTCTATATCAGTAAGCACTGTTTATGAACTCGCTGAAATGCCTGGATTATAGTCTTGAACTTTTTTCCAGAAAGTACAAGTCACAATATTCCTCATTTAAATAATTCCCACCCAAGGCATATGCAAAAAAGGGGGCGAGGCCTGGTTGAGTTGCTTTAGTAGTGCGTTGAAACTGGTTATGGTGAGGGGTGTGACATTTCCAAAACGCACTCGAAGCAGTTGACCAATCAGAACGCACTGGTCCAGCCGACCAATCAGAGCACATTGCGCTTTTCGGAAGGAGGGGCTTCATAGAGACATAATCTAAACAGAGCGTAACTGACAGACTGGGAAGAGAGGTGCTCAAATATATGGAAAATAATGTGTTTTTTGAATATCCAAGCATGAAAACCTATTCTAGTAGAGCCACAAACAAAATCAAGACTTTGAAAAAAAAGGCCATAATATGGCCTCTTTAATCTCAGTGGGTACTTTAAATAAATATTCTAAAAGGTTCAGCTGACAAAATTTTTTCAAACCCCTGTTCTACATGATGTGTTTACACACTTGCAGTATTTTAAATTCATCAAAAAAAAAAGGAAGTAAGGAAGAGTCGTTGGAAGATTGGATTGTGGCCTGGGCCAATAGGGATGTTGCCCAGGGCCTCAGACTTTCAAGGGCTTTAGGGCCTGACAGCAAGGGCCCCCTGGCCCCGGGTCCCTCGTCACATGGGCCCTTTTTACACCTGGAATTAAGATGCATTTTGGTCGATCAGATCACAAGTAGACGAGGGAGACACACTCCTGTCTCTTTTGTCCACTTTCAATCACTTCTGTCCTGATTCCTTCGAGGGTAGGGTCTATGGGCATGGGTAAATTTCTGGGCTTTTTCAGATCTTTCAAACGAATGGACAAAATAAGTTTGCGCAATTTACATATGAATGCGACCAGAAACAACGGAAAAACATACGGAGAGCATGTTTTTCATCTTCAAACCAAACTTGGGTCTCCAGCCGACAAAGTTTAAATCCGCTCTGGCTAGCCGCGACTCCCATAAGGTTTACGCATTAGTGTCGTCCACTTGTGATCCGAGGTGTATACAGAGCCATCCAGTGCATTCTGATCACTAGGGCCCTCAGCTAGTTATACTCATATTATCCTATTATTAGCCTATTAAAACATGCTTTTCCAGTTTTTGTTTTAGCCCAATCATACTTGCTAAGTGATTAGGGGTCTTCCACTAGGGGGAGCAGGAGGTGGGCTTGAATCTTTATAGATGACCTACTTTTGTATCATCCTAGTTCACATCACAAAAATCTAATGAAAAAAATCTCACATGACTCCACCGTCACCACCACTAAACTTCTTACAACTCTTTCAATCTTTACTAGTGAGTAGATATTTGGATATTTAAGACACTGGTTTGTGCCTATTTTTATCTCATTATGCCGTTTTTCATCTCACCTGTTCAGCTATTCATCTCAACATAAATAGTTATGCTAATTCACTTCTTTGTGCTTATTTCGCAGGTGACTATAATTTGGTGTGGATTTTTGGGTTAATTTTGGTCGTGTTAACTGTCATCATCCTTACACTCTTCTTCCAGCACTGCAGAAAGAAAGAGAAGGAATGTTTTAAGCATTGTGAGTAACACACACATACATGATCACAAACATATTTCTTCTTCTTTTTGGGTCAATCTGTCTCACCTCTCATTGTTTCTCCTCTCCATTAGTTGTCAGGCAGTGCTCTCTGGGTAATATAGAGGTAAGTGACGAGTGAGTGCACGTTTGCGCGGTATTTTAACATACGGTATATGACTTACAGTCTTTCAATTTCTTAAGGTGGACAATGAGACCAAACCTTCTCCCAGCCAACCGGATGAGCAGCGCCACCCACAGGAAATGCTGTCACATGCCAGCAAACCCACCAATCACAGCACAGACTGCTCTTTCCATCAGCCAGTCAGCTCAGAGCAGGCTGTGCCTCCAGCTGGCAGTTTAGGTATTATAAAAGGATGCTTTTTGTGATTTTCATCTTTTATTAAAAGGGTCAAACACATTATGTTTTGTAAACATATGAACTTTATGGCATGAAGTAAACTACAAATGTGTATCATACCATAATAAAGAATAATGAAATTCTTGAAAAGAGCATTAAAAAACATTAAAAGAATGAAAATCTTGAAAAGAAAACCTTATCAAGTAGTTTGGCATAATCTTTTATTATCATTTGTTAATAAAACTGCTTCACTGCTTATTAATATTTGAAAAATATTTGATTTGTCTTTGAAATCATGTCATGTGGTCACCAATATGCATAAACATGCAGTACAAAAAACAACACAAAAGATGATATCATAGAAATGTCCCCATGAGGAAATCAGCTTATAAATCATATAGAATAATTTAAATCTGTTATGGGTAGGTTTACGTTTAGGGGATAGAATATACAGTTTGTACAGTATAAAAACCATCATGTCTATGGAACGTCCCCATAACACATGAAAACCCAACATGTGTGTGTGCGAGTACACTCCCGTGTATTTAATGTATAACATACTTTGGACTTGACGGTTTCACCACATTACAGTTTTACAGTCATTACATTTTTTTGATGCAATGTTTTTCAAAATAACATGAAACCAATATGAATACAAACATTTCTAACACCTCATAAACTATTTTTTCTTTTTCTTTTCTTGGACACTTATTTGTCATTGACCCACACAAATTTTAACGAGAAAAAAAAAAAAAAGCAAGCAAACATGTACAAATAGTATACAAATTTCAACGTTCTCTTGTTTCTCGCAGGCCCTCTCCACATCTACGGTCCCCAGACAGTTTTTGTTAGTTTGCTCAATCAGTTTGGATGGGATGGAGGAGAGAAAAAAGCACATGAACTCCAAGAAGAATCGCTAAATAACAGCAACGTGTCCTATCCTCAGTCTCCTCCCGTCCATCTGTCTGAGGAGGAACGGAGCAGAGAGAACGACTTTATCTTCTTCCCTTCGCAGGAGCAAGGGAAAGAGTGCCACATATCTAAAGAAGAGGTGCTGTGAGGGATCATGGGAAATTTGTGTCCGTTCTTCTTCCGTACTGTTCGACTGCTGTGTGGTTTGTTTTAACTGATGCTTTATGAGTACCCAGTTTTAAAACTCTAACCCAGGCAGGGGATTTCAAAGAGAAGCTGTGTTAGGGGAAGACCTGAGTGACAGTATGGATGACAAAAGTGTTGCGCATGCCAGCTTTTGAAATATTCCCCATACAGTAGTACGTTTGTGCGTAACCACTGATTCTAAACAGCAGTGGGATCCTAATGTTGATTTTGTGAAGAGTCGATACCACAGGCTTTCAGTTCACTGCTGGTCTTATGATGCTTGAATGACCCTCAGGAACGAAGTGGAATCTCAGTGCCTCTTTTCAAAGTGTTTGAAGGCAAAGTGCAGCTCTAAAACACTCAGATGATTCACATATACTGTATGTTGAGATATTTATTTTAAGTAAAGTTTATTGAAGTCATTGTAACTGCAGTGTGCCCCATAATTTCCTTTAGATCGATCGATTGATTCTATCTATATTGGATCTATCTAAAGGGAATGAATATCTATTTAGTGACTTATGGGGCATTTTGAATCTTGACACATACCATTATTAAATGGTAAACATTTTGTATTTATAACCATTTTTAATTCTGTTACAATTGTTAATATAAAAAAAAACAGAGTTTTTGCCCTCACACGGTTTATCATTGTTCAATCACGTTAAGTCCCTGGTTGATGTTGTCAGTGTTCTTCCTCTTTTCTTTGGTTTTTGTGTGGCAGACATGATGGATTGTGCTGTCAAAAAAGCCCTGACATTTTGATGTTGGTCTGGAAATGACAACATTGTTTCTTCGCTGGGAACTCTATAAGCACAGCACAGGAACATTGTGTCATCATGTATTATGTTGTATATTCACTGTAATGCACATTTTTGTTTAACCTGATATTGATTGTAAAGTGCAATAGAAATCAATAAAAGTTTATTTTTTGGTATTAAATTCACTACTAAATTTATTTCACTGCAACATGGACTTACAAATATAATTCCCTTTTCTGTTTTATGCAATTGGATAGATAACATGAAATTGTTCTGGGCCTCGTGGTTTGACATGCTATATATATTATATACAGGCAGCTTCGATGACCTCATTATTTGAGACATTAGGTGTGTTGGGCAGCCGATGTGAAGGCGGGGAGGAGCTGCAAACGGAGACGTGAAGTCCGACACTTTCTGCTTCCCGTAGTGACGCTTGATACTTTACCACAGCTGAAGTGAAATAAAGGCAATATTTGTCAAATATAGACTTTTCAGAGATATTTTAATTCAATTATGTACTGCTTCATACAGCGTCTGTTTGTACAAGAATAACGTTCCAAATAAGCCTATACTATTTAAAAACCAATGTAGTGAGGTCTAAGTTTTTTTAATCAGTTTTATTTTGATTAACATGAGACAATATAAAATCATGACTACATGAAAGGAGATTTTACTGTTATATCGGGCCAATCGTGAAACAGCTGTGTCGTCATCAGAGCTCGTGCAGCCCAGAGCCATATATATACATCTCTATATGGCTCTGGTGCAGCCGCTCTTGAGAAGCTGAATCCTGCGGATGCTCTCGAATCGCTCTCGCGGGACTCTGATGTCATACATCACATTCACATGGCGTCTGCGCTGTATCAAGTCGGACACAATTTCTAACCGGCATGCACTGCTTAAAATCAGCCGCTGATCGGTCTGTGCAGAGCTGCATGAAGTCGAACAAGCATATTACTTTTAAAGAGATTAAAATTGTGAAAAAAAATGTTGAGCAGGTACCTAACATATAGACTTTCCCTTGTACATTTATATACAGTTTAACAAAGTTCATGTGGATTTTGCGCATTAACTACCCAATTATAAATACAAACAAGTGTGCAGAGAAGAAAACCTTAAGATTAACTTTATGTCGAATGTTGAGTGTGTCTTTATGTGCAGTGAGAAGTCGTATATTTGACTATTTCTCAGGATGGACTGTCATTCTCACTGAACCTTCAGATGAGCCACCTCTTCACCTCTCACTCTTCTCTTGAGTAAATGGCAGCAGCAGTTTTGTCCTAAAGTACTCGATCCGTAGACGCATCAGCAGCCTTCTTCCTCCTCCCTTCTCAGACATCCTCCAGTTTCTCTGTCTTTCCACACACCTCCTGCACTGGCATTGGTACCTCATCTTCCTTTGTGCACTGACTGTATTCAGAGTTGCTCTTTTTGGAGCGCCAGAGACCTGAAGACCCAGTACGATACACATCATTAAAGACTCATTCCTGCTATGCAGTACAATTTCAAATAGAAACCACATAAATTAGTTTGAATTTGATCACATATTACAATGAAATTACTATAGAAGTGAATTATAAATAATGTATGTTATATTTCTAATAAATATATTATAAACAGCACTCTGAACAGTTGGTCAGTCCATCACAGATATTATAATGTAATGTAATATAATATAATATAATATAATATAATATAATATAATATAATATAATATAATATAATTTCTAATGAATATATTATAAACAACACTCTGAACAGTTGGTCACTCCATCACAGATAATAAATATAATATAATATAATATAATATAATATAATATAATATAATATAATATAATATAATATAAAATAATATAATATAATTTCTAATGAATATATTATAAACAACACTCGGAACAGTTAGTCAGTCCATCACATATATTATTATATTATATTATATTATATTATATTATATTATATTATATTATATTATATTATATTATATTATATTATATTATATTATATTATTTCTAATAAATATATTATAAACAACACTCTGAACAGTTGGCCAGTCCATTACATATAATATAATATAATATAATATAATATAATATAATATAATTTCATTTCTAAAGAATATATTATAAACAGCAGTTGGTCAGTCCATCACAGATATTATTATATTATATTATTATTATTATTATTATTATTATTATTATATTATATTATATTATATTATATTATATAAAATAATTTATTATAATTTATTATAATATAATTTATTATATATTATATATCCTATGCTATGTTAGAAAATAAAATATTAAAAAGCATTATACATTCCTATAAGTGTTTGCGAGTGTCACCACAGCTACAGATAAAGCCACAATAAGCTTTTGTAGCAAACTTATCAATCCATCTTAATGGATGATGCAGAGGAAACTGACCAATAAGAGAACATATTTTCTCACATGTGACTTGCATAAACACATTTTGGTATGCTTTGAAATGTTGCTTCATAAAAGTGAACAGAACCAGAAAGAAATTGCTACACTGTAACAAATTAAGTCCCTGTTTGGGAAACAATTTACAGGTCTGAAAACACCCTTATACTAACATACTGTTCATGCATTGGAATGTCAGTGTATCAAGAAGTCATGCAAGAGTATAAAGAGCACTTCAGCGGTTTTGTTTGTGAATTATAGTGGCACTGACCGATTGATGCTGACATGATCCATCCACATGGTCGTGCATGTCTGCTGACAAGAAGGAAACAGGTGAACAGAACGCACACACACACACATGCAAAACACAGACTCACCGAGATCCACACATTATCTGGAAGAGGTTGATAGAAAGGGAGCAAATGAATGGAGAAAAGGAGAGAGAAAGAGTAAACAGGTCAGTAGAGAACTGTGTGTGTGACAGTCTGTCAGCTGGAAATACCACAACAGTCCAAATTTATGTAAATGGTTAAAAAATGAATATAACAGGCTGAGAACAGCGCGTCAGGGTTCAGATACTCACCCTGGGTGTGCGGTGCGTTTCTAGTAAAAGTTGAACTAGGGGACGTAGTACTTGTCTGGCCTTTCACACACATCTCGCATTTATCGTCACTGCATCTGTAGCCCTCATGACATGTACACACAGCATCTCTTTTCGGTGTACAGTTCGTCTCATACTTCATATCTGCAAAATCAAACCAGTGAAAGGGGTTATGTAGAACTGTATGTGTCCATCTGTGTTTCTTCAACTGCGGTACTTCCTTAAATCACTCACTAGTTCATTAAATTTAGTTTTTTCCCCCTGAACTTTCATTTAAAATTTAATTTCCACCATATATCAAATCACTGTTCTTTTTGTTAAGTAAATGGTGGACATTTTGACATTTTAAAACTAATGCTAATTTCTTAATTTTTGTTTTATTTATACAGAATTTTTTTTAAAAAGGCAAAATTTTACACAACCAGCGTTTCATTAGAAATGACCCACAATAGAAATGTTCAATAATCAATATTAATTTTTTTTTTTTTTTTTACTTTTCTTTGTTTTATCACATTTCATCTCAAAGATGCTCTGAACTGAATATAAATAAATTTACACAAAAACTATTAAAATAGTTTGTTGATTATTCTCTTTATTTGAATCATAATAGCATAAATGCAATAATTAATATTATTTTTATGGTTCATTTTTGTAGCTGTTCTAAAACTTAGGGTCTTGGAAAATAGTAAAACGATAAAAGCTGTAACTACAGTATGTAGCCTACAGTATGTAACCAAGTACACAAACTTTATTAGGGGCAAAACTGTTTTCATACAACATTCATAATCTATGTAAATGGTTATAAAGTTAGTTTTCACACCAAGAACGATAACTATTAAGATTACTATAATAGCGTCCACACCATCGGTCGACATTGTTCTGTTTATTATTAGTGTGTGCTTGTCTTTAAATGCTCAAGCTCGATATAACAGGATTGATTTTGATTGGCTGTCAATATTTTTATCACTCAGCAGCTGGATGAAATCGTTCTGAAAGTGATTCCAATGATATCGTACTCTGTGGCTGTTCCGTTATCGTTATAGCTGTGGTGTGAACTCTGCTATTCTTTAATATTGAGAATGATTTTTAGAACTACATCTTTATCGTTATCTTAGTTACCGTCCTTGGTGTGAATGGACCTTAAAACTGTAAAATGTACACATAAAAAAAAGTAAACGCATTTGAAAAGTAGATTTAAAAATACAAAAACAATGTGACCTTCATATAACAAAAAGAAAAAAGCTGAGTACAAACCAACCCCAAAGACATAAAAGCACCTGTACCCATATGTGACTGCTTACTAAAGCACAGTCATTTCACCAAGACACAAGTGTCAAAATAAAACAGCAAACTCAAACACAGGTTTTTTTTTTTCTGCTGACTCACAATTAACTTCTAGATCCACCTCAGGATGTTCACTTTTCATTTCTACTCATCTTTTTTATCACAAGACTGGTTATGTGACCTTAGGCATCTCCAATCTGAGCTAAAGAATCATATGGCACAGGTTTCACAGAATCATGTGCAAACTTTCTGCATAATTTACAGGATTCAGCAGTCATTCATATTATAAACAACATTTGTGCAGAATTCACTTCTACTGTTAAAAAGACAGTTCAGCATTGTTGGTCACCAGCATGGGATGTTGCTGGTTTAACATAGTTTATCTATATGGTCAATGGAAAGTTATGCTTGTCTTTTTTAGCAGGGTCCCAAACATATCAGCAATATTTCTTTGTTCAGTTACTTTAAACATTACTTGCACTTCCTCTCCTTTTCCTTCCTACTACCTGTTTACAAGTATTTTGTTTCTACTTGTTGTTTAATTGTCAAATTTTATCTACACATTAAAAAAAGTTGCTGCCTTAAATTTTTTAAGTACAATCAACTTGGATGTTTAAGTCATTTCAACTTAAATTCCATTAAACTGACTTAAAAAATGATTTGAATCTTGAATAACTTATTTTGATGAGTAAAGCAATGTAAAAACATATGTTGTCATAACTTACTGATCATATATTTTTAGCACAGTGATTTAGCAAGGCTTTTGCATATCAAAACATCTCAGACATCTCAGTAGGCAGTTATTTCCGTTCCGAATAATAAATTCCGTCGCTCAGGTGCCATTTTTTTTCCAGAGCTACACGTGTATTTTTAACATTTGCTGTCCCATATCATGTTTGTTACCAGACACTCAGACATTTCTCAGACCCCCACCTACCTCCGTACTAAAAACCCACCATGATCTGCTGAAGGGGAAGCCCCCATCTTGTTTTACTGTCATGTTTGGTATTTCTAGTTTACTGATTCATCTGAAGATTCAGAACACAGCCAAACGAATCACTGAATGAACATAAAACATGTTTCGTGACATCACAAACAAAGAAATGGAGTGGACGTACTTTCTTTGGTGCACATCGTGCAATGATGACAATCAAAATCGTCATTATAGGCGTCCATGTAGTAGCCGTTTTCGCATGTGGCACACTGAGTATTATAGCTTGTTCCGCATCTCTTTTTCATATACTCTCCTGTTTAAACACACAAAGACAGGGAAACACATGTAATGAGATGTACTGGCAGAATCATGCTGACTCTGCTGCTGTACAGGCAAAATGATAACAGTGTGGCATTCAACACTGACTAGTTTGAGAGTTTACCAGTTTGAGTTCAGAGAACAAGTCATCCTTATACGAGAAACCTGATGTGTCATTCTAAGACGTTAGGTAAATGTCATCAAACCATAGATCAACTGAACCCTGAAATATTCTTACATAATACAGCCGGTTTTGATATGATCAAAGGGTACATCCAGTCTTTTTCAATTGAAATATGCCTTGATTAAGTCTGCATAAGCAGTCTGCAATCAATTTAGTCTCTAAAATTAGATTATTCCTATACATTCCTATTTTAGATTTTCCTGCTTTATTACACACGTATTTGGTTCATACATGTTTAACTCAATACAGCCCTCTAAACTAAACTCCATTTATCATGTTAATTATCTAATCTTAACATTTGAACTCTTCTCAAGTTCAGCTCTGACTCAACTGTGCTCATTTCTCCTCAAACTGTCTTATGATTGCACTCACAGTGATGAGGCAGCATTTCATTTACCTGGTTCACATTTTTTGCAGCACTTATAATTTTCAAAGTACTCTGTGCTTTCATCGCACGTCTGCGATTGGACGAGAGGAAGGACATGTGACGAGAGCAGGACAATGAGCAGGGCAAGCATCTTACTGGAAGAGAAAAAAAGAAGATTGTGAAGGTTCAGAATGACACATGACACTTGGAATGACTTTAAATGTGTTAGCAGCGTATGTAAAGAGTCATTTAACTCATAAATGCATTACTTGGCTGTCAATGACTGATAAAGATGGCCTTTCTTGTTAAATGCTTAATGTAGCCTACTAATTATTGATAAATAACTTTTTTTTCCATTTATATTAAGTTCTTCATTTATTTTAAGATCTTTTAGCACTAAGTTATGATCAAATACATATAGGCTACACTACAGTATATAATTCGCTAAATGCAATTTATGCTAAATGCAACACACAGGTTTTGCATTGCACATACTGAAACAGTCTTTTTAAAATAATTGCACATACTGAAACAGTCTTTTTAAAATAATTACACAGCGTCGACAAACTAAGTTGATATTGTGGCTTTATGATGCTTGTGTCTTTATATTATTAACATTTTTACCAAAAATCAAGCTCGAATGGAGTTACAAGGTTTTTGACCAGCGCTTTTCTGGAAATTTCTGAGAATTTGTCCGTCATTATAACAGCCACATCTGAGGAAGTTTTCATCAACCAACAGGTTATAAAATTTACTGTAGCTATGTAGGCACTCAGTTTGTTCTATCAGTTGGTCAAAAGCTTGTGTTATTATAAAAGATGAAGTGCTATGCACAGGCTATTTAAGACACAACGACTGCTAGACTAGACACTCCTCTTCACTCATCAGATATGCCTACATAAAACTTTGATCTGTATATATAGATTGTGTTTCTTGAGTAAAGAAAACGCTGTACTTATTCAAACAAACAGTTCTTTATTTACCCTTGCATTGCAGACAAGCAGAGACGGTCCAAACTGCATGCGGCACTTCATTCGCCATAGGTGGGTTTATGAGGTTTTACCATAGACTATTTTCCAATAGTTTGATAATCCAATTGAGTTACGAGTCACGATTAGGCTTAGTCACAAGCTCTACTTAATACTTTTCGTTGGTTAAATATTTGCAAAACCCACAGATAGACATAAAGGGTGACTTGTGTTTGACTTGAAGCAGCGCTGCGCAGAGCGATGATTGGCAGCCTGACATCAAAGTACCGCGAGAGTGATCAGAGAACAGGCGGCTTCCGTATGCTTTCGAATCACTCTCGCGGTACTTGACGTCAATACACCAATTGGGCTGTGCATCGCTGCTTCAAGTCAAACACACCTGATAATTTATGAAAAAAAAGGACAAAATATGGAGATACATCGTCTGACAGCGATGGTATGTATTTTTAACTAGCCTAGGTTTTGATAAGTTATAATAATTTATCTTTATTCCAAAACGAATAAAATGTTGTTATAACGAACAATAGGTTAGTAGCCTCGTCCTCTATACTGTATGTGAATGGAATACATAAGTACATGCATAAGTGAATGTAATAATATTATACAACAATCTCAATGATTATACAACAATCTTTTGAGCATTCTTAAAATAAAAACCAGAATAGATGACCCTCGCTGACTTACTAAATTCAGCTTGACCCAGTTGCGTGAATAGCCTATATTTGAGGCTTTAATTTTTATTCGCTTGAACTTTTAATTAACATTGATATAAACATTTGTACCCTTACAATAAGATTATTATAGCTTGTGCATCACATTTTAACTAGCTTGCTTTTTTATTTTTTTCAATACCTGTTAAATCCTTTTATATTCGCAATGAGAAAGAGTAAAGTCTTACCTTGAAACAGTGTACGAGCAGGGAGTCAGTGATAAAACGACAAGAGATGTGAGTTAGTCAGGCCCCTCTGAAACTTTGAAGATGAGGGGACAACATTTCAGCATTAAATCTATCAGAATGTCACGATGAGTCATCTATGAACTAACATTTAGAAAACGTTATTGATGACTTTGCCGTAGGACCCCCAACTGAAGCAGCTCTCTGTTAATATTTCTCCTGCGCCTCTTTTTCCTACCCCAAAGTTTCCAATCAAATGTTTCATGTCTTGTTTTAACTTTCAAATAGTTCCAAAACAAACTCTCTCTTTCTCTCCTTTCTCAGTCTCTTTGAAACAAATACATACGCTCAAAAAACACTCTAGATGAAAAGGGTCTCATTCTGACTAAAACCATGAGTAAAAAAAGAAGCAGCTAGCACTACAACAGCTACTCATTCTGAGACATGAGATTAGTAGTGAGGTCAATGCTGAAATAACGTCCGATTCACACAGAATCCATGAAGCTCATCATCTTATCCTGAGCTCAGATTAATGAAGATGAAGACAAAGACTGGTTAGTGTAAAGTACATTATGTCTGAAATCTGCCTCAATGGTTTTTTTGTGGATTATTTTACAAAGCATATATTCACTTTGTTTTATCTTAATCCGTCTCCCCAACTGTTGTTCACACATATGAGCTGTCAACTTGTTGGTTTTATTCAGAACTGATACCACAAAGAGTGAAGAGTCATGTCTTTCTTGTAGACATGCCACTGTAGCACACGTGCACACACACAAGTGCAGTTAAGTGTTTACAGTAAAAGGAGGGCTTACCACAACATCACTACAACCACTAAGATATTGTGAAATCGGCTCATGCAGATAACATCACCTGCTGACTGGCAAGCGACCTTAAAGAACTCGAGTCTTTAAGTAAAAGAGTTTTCCCCCTTATGAGTGAGACCCCTCTTCAATGCTGTCATATTAGATCAATTTGGTTTTCTATTCTGTCAAAAATGTTACTATGGAGGTGTGGCAGTGTGCTTTGTATTTCAGTACTTTCCTCTCAATGTTTTCACACTTTCCCTTATAAGTGACATTTGATGGCAAATTGTGAAATAACTGATGTTCTTTTGAGCTAAGGGCTGCAGATGAAAATCCTGGCAGATAATGGAATATTTTCTTTTTGGATTTGCATTTGAAATTTTAGTAAACTGGTCATCTCTTGCAGAGAACCTGTGTTCTCCTTTATACTGCAAGTTCAGTATCCAGATTCAGGAAATGTCTTAAAGGAGGCCTATTATGCAAATTCACTTTTACATGGTGTTTGAACATAAATGTGTGTCGGTAGGGTACACAAGCACCCTATAATGATAAAAATCCACACACTCCTCTTTTTTTAATCCCCATAAATCATAAGCAGTGTCTCAAAACAAGCCGTTTGCAGTTTCTATGCAATGTGACGTCACAAATGCTTATGCCCCGCCCACATCTGCTGATGGACTCCGCCCTATTAGCATAAACCCCGCCCTGAATGAGCTGTACACAGTCCGCCGTGTTTATCTCTTCGCCAGAGCATTTAACAGCAGCATTCAAATAAGAAATGTATTCTTATTAAAGCTGCTAAGTTATTCAATCAAGAGCAGTGAGTGATTTTGTTTTTCTTTTGTTGTTTGATTCATATTAACAGCATATATAACAGTAGTACTGTATATTACGCTGCTTTCATTTTAATACACAGATCTAATAAAGCCTACACATGCAATTTCTTTACTTGCTGTTTACGTTAACAGACATAACCGACTGTTTATGTGAACTTTGTGTGTTTTTGACACAACCTTGTGTGTATTTGACAGTTTAAGTGCAATATGACATGAAAGAGAACTTAGTTTAATACTCATGGGGCGCGCCGCCAGCTCTCTGTGCGCGTGCTTCGGATGCGTGCGCTCAGAAAACCATATATCAGAAGTTTAGACTGATATGGCTTTTAAACGCGTGCAGATAATACACTTTCATGATGATGAAGAACTGCAATGTCGTGAGAGCGTGACCACGATAGAGATGATAATTAAAACCAATCAGATGTTTTAGGCATCTGAGATTATGATTATGATGCTCTCCAAGAAGGGGATCTCCAATCAGAGACCACTTTGAGGAGATCTATTTCATCTGCTGTATTATTACATGAGGTAAAGTTCTGTAAGAAGGCTTCCGTAGTTGAATAAATGCAGTTGCACGCAGTTTAATGACACCAAACATGAGATGAAGGTACAAACTCAGCAATCAGAGACAGAAAATTAACAAACAAAACAGGACTACACAGACAACAAGTCTGGCGCAAACAGAAGGTCCTTCTGTGAGGCTAATGTAGATATACCCTGAGTCTATTTTATTAAGTACAGGTCTGTGGGAATTGGGAGCAGGTGATTAAGGCTGATGAAGATAATCTCTTGACAGGTATATCGGAAGGAGGACAGGTACATCTCTCTATGGAGAAAATGAATGGCATTTTTATTTACGGAACCCAACTGTTGCCCTCTATGCCATCAGTCAAAGGTAAGGCGGCTACAAGAGACTATGGCTGAATCCGAAATCGCTCCCTATACCCTCAAATAGAGCGTTATTTGAGGGGAGAGCCATTTGTAGTGGTGTCCGAAACCATACTGGATGGTATTGAGTGCACTCATTCAATCCCACATTGCACCGCAATAACGAGTGTACAACCGATGTACGCTCAGCGCCTGTCCGAATTCGCTCACTCCTTTTCATTCACTCCTTCAAGTGAACATTATTAGTGGACTAACGTAGGGAATAGTGAATGAGGGTTTAGGGGGCGATTATAGATTCAGCCTACCTGAACCTGCAGTTTTCTGCCCTGCTGATATTTAAAATAACTGTTCATGACACATTGTCTATCTTAAGGACAATGTCTATAATACCTATAAAACTGTTAGCATTCCCATTCATATAAATAAAAGATTAATATCGGTCATAATTAAAGCTGCAATCCATAACTTTTTGGGGTTAAAAATTATCCAAAATAAATTTTTGAGCAAGTACATAACCAGCCAGAGTTCAAAACTATCTGCTTGCCTTAGCTCGATTCAAAACGGTAAGCTTGTAATAATGTATTTAATTCCAGTGGTACTGGTGGATTTCCACGGGAAATTCAAGCATGTCTTTGCGTCATTACACCACATATAATTTGCACGGTTTGACGTGATATGATAAGCGATCGTTAGATATAATCAGCGCGATTTACTGCAACGCTTTTTTCCCCTTAGTTGGTCAGAACAAAAGTGGATGTTACTTGTTCCGACGACATTTTCCGGTGAAAATTCGAATGTTGGTCATACTTCCAAAAAGTTGTAACATAAACGACTCTGGGTAAATGCGAATTAGCTCAAGGATATAGGGAATTTTGGAAATATTAATAATCATAACTCATGGTCATAATAATTCAGAAATCGCATGTACATTTACTTTATCAATTATCGAGATTACCTTGTTCCGTAACTGGTCTGGTCATCAGTCATTCGTCCAGCGAATAAATGTAAGATTATCACAGTTAGGAAGGGGTATTTACCAACTCCAAGAAAGTTTTATCTTCTGGCCACGAACATCAAACTTTCTGAGTTTATTAATTAAAACTACTCAATGTAGTCTATAATATCGAGCTTGTAGCTTAATTAGATCTTTTAATTTCATTGACTTTATAAGGTGGGTTTTCAAACAGACAGACATGTCAGACAGTGAAAAGTATAAATGGATTTTAATAAATGCAAAACTAGAGAGATTATATGAGCTACAAATATAAACGTACGTAAAAATGCAAACAATAAAAACAAACAAACATTTAACCAAACAAGAACATACGTGATCAGAATGAATGAAAGAAAGAAAGGAAGAAGGATATAGAAAAGCTAGTAATTATTACATACAGAACCTAATTTCACGAGACACCTGGAATCAGCTTTTAGACAGATATAAATATACTTGCAAATTTGGTCTCTGTTCGAGTGATGCTGAGGCAGGAAGCGCGGACGGTGTCCTGTTTCTGCTGCGTCTTCCGGTGTCGCGGGAAGCTTGAAAGGCTCACTGAATGTAACGTTTACCGGAAAATAAGATTCATCTCCCGTGAAGGAAGAGGCAAATATATATATCTTAGTTGCAAAGAACGGCAGCTTCTACATGACGCGAGGGTATGCGTCCCAGAGGAGAAGCCAAGGCAAGGCCTGGTCCAGCTGGTTCCGTTGGGAGGAGAAGCGCTGCGCGTGGAGAAGAGGAGGTCAGAGCAAGAGCAAGAGATGAGAGAGAGAGAGAAGTGGAGGTCTCTTCTTTTTAAAAGACATCTGTTTACGCCCTCTTTTTGGGACAACAGCAAATCAGATCTTCTGATCTGAAGCGGGAAAAAGTTTATTTGTGTGAAGAAGACACGCCTACCTTGACCATATGTCTTATGAGAGAAATAATTCATATTTCCTCTTAAGATTGTACACACAGAACAATACATCTTACTGTAATCTCCTATGTGTGACTGGTTGAATTAAAACAGGACGGTCAGACAGATACCCAGGATGACAGGTAAAGGTAGGAAAAACATAACGTTACATTCATATGCATAATTACACACAAATAAAGTGTGATTTAACACACAATAAAATTGTCAGTATTTCCATTATGGCATGTGAAGACACTTGAGAAACAAAGGAATACATATCAAACATTTTAGGGGTACTTTTCTCTGAAAAGCTCCATGAATGGTGTGTGTGTGTGTGTGTGTGTGTTGGAATGTCACGAGGCTGTAAAGTCACAGGAAGTTCACGCTGAACTGGGGGGGAACCCCAGCCACACGGGCGCTGGAAAATTACCCCGTGGGGAATAATTAACCAGAGCTGCTTCCCTAAGGACAAAGACGATGTGTTCGACACCCTCATGATTCACTTAATTTGAAAAACAGCTGGCCTGATGTCATTGTTGCTACAAAGTAGAATCTGTGATTGCGAATGACAGTATCCACACCGGCGCGGTGACTGACAGCCGCACATTCTCCTCAAAACATTGGATTCATCCTGTGCCGTGCCAAGTCACAACCATAGACTGTAAAAAATATGGACAAAGCGTCTGTGACGTCACCCATAGACTTTCTGAAGAACGGGTTTGAAGCCGTTTATGGGGGGTATGGGCGGCGCCATCTTGGAAAATCTTGGGAAATCCTAACCCCGCCCACCTTCTGACGCAGCGCGCGTCACTCAGCTCGCTCTGCTACTCCGGTTATCTCTGTGTATATTTTAGGCAACGAAATATGTTATAAAACACCATACTAACTCTTTTCGTTTTCATTTAAAGAAATCTTAAACATTATAGCCACACAAATGTGGTTCAGGCAACGCATATTGATTATATTCAACCGCACATAACGTTTGCCTATTTATGAAAAAACTAAATATAAAACACAAACCTGCCTCTTTTCATTTGAAATATAATATAAAAATATTAAACATTTTATGGTCCAGGCAATATGTGCATTTGTACTAAACAACAGATTTTGCAGTAAACAACATTACAGATCATCTTCGTTGTATTAAAATTTAAAATGACAAAACTCAACCCAGTCTCTTTTTGTTAAATTTCAGTTTTATCAATATTAGCCATTATAAAAGTATAAGTAAAAGGTATAAGAAGCTATACAAATAAAGCAAACAATTCAGTCAAACATACAAAGTCAGCGCTCTAGTCTAACCATACAACGGTAAAGTTAAATAGCTTGTAAAGTTATGAAACTTCCCCTCAGCCAAAACGATTGCCCAGGGAAAAAATTATAGATTCACAAGACCAAAAATCGCCCATTAGATATAGACAAGACGAATTATATCTCATGTTTAACCACTACAGAGACGCCAGAGTCCACGGCAAACCTCAGAACGTCTAGCCGAGGAAAGGTTGCTCCAGGCGGGGTACATGAGCGCCGAGCGCCCGGTCATCGCTGGATCAACTGGATAAAATTTTCATAAATCTTTAAATAAACCACAGATTTGAGCTTTAAACAACTACATTCTTGCCTGAAAAACTCTTAAAATTACATTTCATGATACAGAAACAGTAGTATTATATGTCAACTGTATTAAAAAATGGCGCTTCTTATGTTGTCATTCTCCGTGGCGCTGCCTTGTCAGCTGTCAATCAAGCTGTCAATCAAAGTTAACCACGCCCTTATTGTCATACATTTTATATCTAAATACGATCTAAACTAACGAGTTAGAAAAAAATTCACCCCCCTCACAGTTGTCAGGCTGTAACGAGGACGCTGAGGCTGAGTGAGAATCCATGTGCAGAAGTTTATTAAAGACAGTTTCCACAAACAAATACGATGAGGCAGGCAGAGGGTCAAAACCAAGGTAGCAGTCAGATCTTTCAACATACAAAGGGGAATTCCAAAAGGCAAGAGTGAGTAGGCAGGCAATAGGTCCAAGCAAAAACATCAGTCCGATCAGGCAACCAAAACAAAGGGGATAATCCAGAAAATCGAAAAACAGAGAACCAGGCAGAATCATACACAGTAGACAGGCAGGATAAACAGGAAATAACGCTCGGTAAGGCAGATAACTGGCAATACTTTGCAATGAGTACAAGAATGGTCTCTGGTTAAATAGCAGTCAAACAGGAAATGAGTGCAGAAGAAGCAGAGGGAGTGGAACACAGTCAGTACTCAGGTGAGGGCTCCCTCTGCTGGTTTGGCATTACAGAACCCCCTCCTCTAGGAGCGACTCCTGGAGCTCGACGTGGGCGTCCCCGTGGTCGTGGCGCTGGTCGGTCGGGTCTGGCTCGATGAAATTCCTCGATGAGAGATGGATCCAAAATGTCCCGGGCAGCTACCCACGATCTCTCCTCAGGTCCATAGCCCTCCCAGTCCACCAGATATTGGAGCTGACCCTCTCTTCGTCGTGAGTCTAGTAACTCATTCACTTGATAAGCAGGAGTTCCATCAATGTCCAATGGAGGTGGTGGTTCTGGGGTCTCATGGCCAGGGTCAGCATTCGGGTGGACCGGTTTGAGGAGGGAGACATGGAAGGAGGGAGAGATTCGGTAGTTATCAGGAAGCTCCAATTGGTAAGTGACCTCATTAATTCTCTTAAGAATCTTAAAAGGGCCAACATACCTTGGACTGAGCTTCCTGCTTGGCAGCCGTAACTTGATGTTCTTTGTCGAGAGCCAGACCCGTTGTCCTGGTTGGTAGGGAGGATGTGGGCGACGTCGTCTGTTGGCCTGGAACTCCTGTGTTCTCACGGCCCGCTGGAGACGGACGTGTGCACTGTCCCACACCCTCTCGCTACGTTGAATCCAGTCGTCCACTGCTGGGACTGAGGAAGGTTCGCCAGACCACGGGAACAAGGGAGGTTGGAACCCCAGGACGCACTGAAAGGGGGTCAGGCCAGTGGATGTGTGTGTGAGAGAGTTCTGAGCATATTCTGCCCAAGGTAGAAACTCAGACCATCGATGTTGCTCTCGACTGCAGTAGGTTCGTAGGTATCTGCCGATTTCTTGATTGAGGCGTTCAACTTGGCCGTTGGCTTGAGGATGACATCCTGACGTGAGACTAACGTTAATATCCAGTTGTTTGCAGAAAGCTCTCCAGACCTGGGAAGTGAATTGTGTGCCCCGATCGCTGACAATATCTTCTGGGAGACCATATACTCTGAAGACATGGTGGAACAGGGCTTGGGCTGTTTCCATGGCGGTAGGTAGTCCCTTTAATGGGATTAGGCGACAGGATTTTGAGAAACGGTCTATAATGACTAGAATAGTGGTACAATTGTCGGAGGGAGGTAGATCAGTGACAAAGTCTATGGATAGGTGGGACCATGGGCGTTGTGGGATGGGTAGTGGTTGTAGGAGACCGGAGGGTAATTCTTTAGGGGTTTTAGACTGGGCACAGACTTGACAAGACTTTACATAAGTGGTGACCTCTTTGGCCATTGCAGGCCACCAAAATGAATTTTGTAGCAGACGAATAGTGCGAGAAATACCGGGGTGGTCTGCACTAATGGAAGTGTGGATCCATTGCATGATACGTTGACGTAGACATAGTGGTACGTACTGTTTGTCATGAGGGCAGTGAGCAGGTGGTGGTTCACGTTGTTGTTCTTCTTGTAATTCCTCCATGATGTCCCTGGAAACTGGAGCGAGGATGACAGAGTAAGGAAGGATGGGTTCTGGAGTGAGATGTTTTGTGGGAAGGTCGTATCGTCTGGAGAGGGCATCTGCTTTACAGTTCTTACTGCCGGGCCGATAGGTTACTGTAAACTGGAAGCGAGTGAAGAATAGAGCCCAACGAGCTTGACGTGGGTTAAGACGTTTTGCGCTTTTGATATACTCCAAATTTTTGTGATCTGTGATGATTTGAAATGGGTGGACCGCCCCCTCCAACCAATGTCGCCACTCCTCGATGGCTGCCTTCATGGATAGCAGTTCCTTGTTCCCCACATCATAATTCCGTTCAGTGGCGGTTAGTTTCCTGGAAAAGAATGCGCATGGATGTAGTTTGCCTGGTTGACCATGTCTCTGTGAGAGTACTGCCCCGATACCACAGTCGGAGGCATCCACTTCTACTATAAAAGGTAAACTGGGGTCTGGGTGTTTCAGAATGGGGGCAGACGTGAATCTTTCCTTCAGGGTGATAAAGGCATTGGTGGCTTCTTTATTCCAGCTGAGTTTTGTGGGTTTACCTTTTAGAAGTGATGTTAGGGGGGACGCTATGGTGCTGTAGTTGCGGATGAAGCGTCTGTAGAAGTTTGCGAAGCCTAAGAATCTTTGTAATTCCTTGACTGTTGTGGGTTGGGGCCATTCGGTGACTGCTTGAACCTTTAAATCATCCATCTTTACTCCATGGTGACTTATGTGGTAGCCTAGAAACGAGGTTTGATTAACATGGAATTCACATTTTTCTGCTTTGACGTAGAGCTGATTTTCGAGTAATCGAGAGAGGACTACTTTAACATGGTTGATATGCTCTGCCTCAGACTTAGAGTAGATGAGAATGTCATCAATATAGGCTACCACAAACTGGTTGAGAAGGTCCTTGAAGATTTCATTGATGAATGATTGGAAGATGGCAGGTGAGTTGGCCATCCCATATGGCATAACTTGGTACTCATAGTGCCCCCTGGTGGTCAGAAAAGCAGTTTTCCACTCATCGCCCTCCTTTATTCTAATTAAGTTGTAGGCACTTCTTAAGTCCAGTTTAGTGAAAATGGTGGCTTCCCGCAGCTGTTCTAGGGCAGAGGGTACTAAAGGAAGGGGATAACGAAATTTGACAGTCACATTATTTAGTCCTCTGTAATCGATGCAGGGTCTTAGTCCTCCATCCTTCTTTTCAACAAAGAAGAATCCTGCAGCTGCTGGCGATGTAGATGGACGAATAAAACCTGAGTTCAGAGCCTCTTCAATATACTCTTCCATTGCTTGACTTTCGGTTCGGGAGAGAGGATAAACTTTGCTTTTGGGAGTGGCATTGGGAAGCAGATCGATAGCACAGTCCCAGGGTCGGTGTGGTGGAAGCTGTGCGGCCTTGGTTTTGCTAAAGACTTCAGAAAGATTGTAGTAATAGGCGGGGATGTTCACAGTCTTGAGGGTATCTGGACTTTCAATGCTGGTTGTGAGACATGGTTGGGGTTTAGTGGGAAGGCAGGGATCTAGACAAAATGTGGACCAATGAGTCAACTCACCATGATACCAGGAAATGTCAGGGTCGTGAATAGATAGCCAGGGATGTCCCAGGATGATCTCGAATTTGGGAGAGTCAACAATATACAGTGTGATAGACTCTTGATGCAGCAAACCGACATTAAGTGTGAGAGTTTTTGTTTGATGAGTGATCCCCTCTCCAATAAGTGTGTCATCGATGGCCTTGATTTTGATAGGTGGGGTGCATGGTTGAATGGGGATGTTATACTTTGTGACAATGTCCTTATTAATCAGATTCAGAGCGGCTCCAGAGTCAATCATCGCTGTTAATTCAAGAGACAATGTGTCAGTCCTGAGAGTAATAGGTAAGGTAAATTATTTGTTACTGAGTAAGGAGAAATGTTCAATATTTACCCTGGGAACAGCTTGGGATTTGTGTGGACATCCTAGACTGCGATGGCCTGCTTCACCACAGTGAAAGCATAACTGATGTTGTCGACGCCTCTCCCTTTCCCCTTCAGAAAGTCGGGAGACGTTGAGTTGCATAGGTTCGTCGTGAGGGCGTGCCTCGATCGTGACTGGAATCTGTGAACTGCTCTGATTTCCCCTGTTGCCCTTGCGTTTCGGAGCCTGTCTCATGAGGTTATCAATTTTAATGGCAAGAGTGACAAATTCAGAAAAGGAGGAATTCTCTCCTTTACAAGCTAGTTCAGTTTGCAGTTCAGTGTTGAGACTACGGTGAAACATGGCCTTTAAAGCGATATCATTCCAACCACTCTGTGCAGCAAGTGTTCTGAATTCAATAGCGTATTCAGCAGCGGTGCGGTTACCTTGTGTGATGTTAATGATTTGTGTTGACACATCTTTGCCTCCGGCGGGGTATTCAAACACTTCACGGAGTTGCTGGATGAAATAATCCACTGAATATCTGAACCGTGAATCAGAGTCCCAAACTGCTGCAGCCCAGTCGATAGCTCTCCCCGTTAACAGCGTCATTAAGAACGCACATTTCTTTTCCTCTGACTCAAATTTATCCCCTTGATGATCAAAGTACAGTCTGATTTGACGAACAAAGCCTTTACATTGTTCAGCAGTACCATCAAACTTTTCAGGAAGGGCAAAGCTTACCGTTCTTGGCGTGGGTTGTGGAAGTGATTGGATGTAGTGTGTTAGATGTTCGTTGACTGATTGGAGCTTGGTTAATTGTTCCTGGTATTCCTTTAACATATTGCTTTGATAAGCGAATGCTGCTTGCAGGTTCGAAACTTCTGCTGGATTCATGGGTGGCGAAGTATTCTGTAACGAGGACGCTGAGGCTGAGTGAGAATCCATGTGCAGAAGTTTATTAAAGACAGTTTCCACAAACAAATACGATGAGGCAGGCAGAGGGTCAAAACCAAGGTAGCAGTCAGATCTTTCAACATACAAAGGGGAATTCCAAAAGGCAAGAGTGAGTAGGCAGGCAATAGGTCCAAGCAAAAACATCAGTCCGATCAGGCAACCAAAACAAAGGGGATAATCCAGAAAATCGAAAAACAGAGAACCAGGCAGAATCATACACAGTAGACAGGCAGGATAAACAGGAAATAACGCTCGGTAAGGCAGATAACTGGCAATACTTCGCAATGAGTACAAGAATGGTCTCTGGTTAAATAGCAGTCAAACAGGAAATGAGTGCAGAAGAAGCAGAGGGAGTGGAACACAGTCAGTACTCAGGTGAGGGCTCCCTCTGCTGGTGTGGCATTACACAGGCACTCGGAAGCTATCGAAAAATACAATAAAAGTCCATGGGACCAACCTGTAAAAACATGAATTTATGCTGTGAAAACGGACATTTTAACATGGGGGCTATGGACATTTGCTCCCTTTTGGGACCTGCCCCTAGCGGATTTCCGATGTATTGCAGTTTTTCGCACTTCCGGGTAGGCTTCATTTTTCAGATCAGAATGTTGCCGCTTGGTCTCAACCCACGTAAAGTTGATCATTCCGCGAATAACTGCAATTGACCTATGGCTAAGCCACACCCCCTCCACTCACTCGGACAAACAGTCAACATTCGGTAACAGGCGCTATAGCGGTAGCTGTCACAGTAGGAGACATTTCACAGGAGGCAATTGATGATTTTTGGAGACAGAAAGATTATATATCATCTCGAAGTCACCAAAAGGGCCTTAACTATACATTGGAGGGTTATATTAATAATTTCATTGTTGAGAAGGTCGATGAAAAGCTTCAGCTCCAGACAAAGATTTACAGGTCACAGTGTAACTTACACGTTATAGTTTGGTGCTATTTCGCTTCAAACGCTCGCTTTATACGCGCGTCCTATTCGCTTTGGACGCGTGAATGGATTCAAAATGTTCAAGCGTCGAACTAGACGCGATACGCGCGAATTTGACGCTCTATTTGCGTTTGGTGTGAACGCAGCATAATGAACAGGCTGCGATGTCAAGATTGCAATGCTGGATGAGTGTGTGTATCAGAGAGAGAGAGGCGCGGGCGCGATCGAACAGTGGAAACATAAAAACATACTCCATTTTGTTCATACAGGACATCATTACAACTGCAAAGTGTTTAGCCTACTTATATTTGTGTAAAACACAACATTGTGTCTGGCTACGCAGCTAGAAGCTAGGCTAACGTTATGTTAGAGATGTTAAAGATAACGTTCAAATACGTTGTTTACTTACCTTAGAACAGATGTAGACATCCTTGTTTAATTCCGTTTAGTTGGTGTTGTGGTCTACCGCATAACTTAATCCAGAGCAGACACTTATCTCGGTTGAAATGTGGCTTGGGAAAGGGTAAAAAATACACACCGTCGCCCAGCCTCTCAGGATAGCTAGTGTTGGAGTTGAATGTACCCCATGCACACCGTTTGACCATTTTAAACTTAAAATGACAAGAAAAAACATATAAAAACGAATGAAAACTGACTAACTGCAATGCATTTCAATGGACGTGGAAGCAGAGAATGTCCCAGTGTATGGGTTAGCTATGTGCACTGTGATTGGCTCATCGCATTTGGGGGCGTGGCTTAGCCATAGGTCAATTGCAGATTTCGAACAGAGATGGCGACAAAGAGGAAAAACTGCGGACTGCAGGTTTAAAGCCCAATTTATACTTCTGCGTCGAACTTACGCCGTAGCTACGTCGTAGGCTGTGTGTAGCGCGCGTACCCTTCGGCGTACCCTGACGTGCACCTCTCCAAAAATGTAACAACGCGTCAACTCTACACGGACGCAATCGCTGTGATTGGTCTGCTAGGACCGCTCCCTCGGGTTTCACATGCTCCCTCTGCGCGCGTGAACGTGGACAACGACGCAGAAGTATAAATGAAAACCAACGCGTTGCCTACAGCGTAGAGGCTCCGGCGTAGGTCCGACGCAGAAGTATAAATCAGCCTTAAGTTAGGCTATTTGTCTAATATATGAATCCTGAGCCTAAATTCAATCTGTTCATCATATAAGCGATCGAGCTCCATTTCTAACATGAGAATAATTGTTAAATCTGCCAGCAAACCCTGCGGGTGCAGTATTGGCCTTGTTGGTCAAGCTAATGAAACAGCAGGATCTTGCCATTTGAGCCATGTGGTTATGCATTGCAAATTAAATATCAAAACTTAAAGGAGCATTGCATAGGTTCTGAAATTTCTAACAGTTACTGACACCAGTGGCCGTTAGAGGAACTGCAGCCAGTCTCATGCTCGTTCTCGGTGCGCACACGCTTGTACGACCACATCAACCAGGGTTGCCGCAGCAACCACTGACGGCTCATCGAGATTCACCAGCATAATGTTTGAGGTAAGAAAACACCATTTGAAAACACTACCGATTGCCGCTGCTTACTAATAATGTCTGCCGTGCCGTACGGATGTAAGCCCAAGTAGACGAGAACGCGCATTACGTCACATTTTGTGAATTTTCGCGCTGATTCGGGCCCGACTCCTCCACACACAATTGAGCCTACAGGCTGATAGAGGCAACCGTGGTGGACAGTCAAGGTGTCATTCTTTTTATTACATCATGGTTGGCTCATACATGTACACTGAAAACTGAAAACTCTATCTTAAAGATTTTTTTAAGTAAAAACCTACACAGAGCCCCTTTAAAGAAGATAAAAAGCCATATAAATTTAATACACAAGTAGCAGAACAAAGTTTTGTTTTGTACTTTTTGTTAATTAGTCTTTGCACTAGAATAATCCGTGGGCAATTTTTACAATCTCCATGGTTACACTGCAGGTCACAGGGGAAATGGAGACAGGATGTGGTTTCGGAGGTGAGGAAGTTATTTCTTTGCCTCAGCAGCTAAGCGCAACATTCTGTCTGCTATTATAAAAGAAAGTCTTTAACTTTTTCCTCAACCTAGAAGTGAACAGTTTAAGAGCCTTATTAGCTCATATTCCACCTAGAGAAAAATAAATAAAGACAAAACTTGTAACAGGGAGAGCTATGAAAACATTTCCTCATTTGTTGTGCAATTCAAAAAAGCATGTACATAAGCCATGTATGTATTTTTATGTGCAGTCTCTGCAGTGGTATGAGAATGGGCCATTACTTGAAGGGATAGTTTGCTCATAAATGAGAATTCTGTCATCATTTACTCACTCTCAGGTCAAACTCATAACTTCCTTCCCTACATGGAACACAAAAGGAGACATTTTGAAGAACTACTCCTATTTGCATGCATTAGCCTAAAGAGTCTAGCATAAAGAGGGCCTCACAACCACCATAAAATATGATAAAAGCATTCCATGACTAGTTTTCTGAAGCCCTATCGTGACTCTTCATGAGAGTAGAAAGGCACATCATACACATACTTCCAAAATTGGCTCAAAATATCAGACATGTTTGATATCCTCCCACTGGATGGAACAGTCTGAAGCTCATCATTTTTATGCAATTCTTTTGTGAAATCTACTCTGACTGGCCAAAATCTGCAGGCTGGCTCCAACTTTCGGCAGCTGGAGTTAACTCGTCCAGACTAATCAGGGTAAAAGTCACAGTGTATTCCAGCAAATTATAGCGATGTCTGACTCATTTGTGTCAGATCTTATCAATGAATTGGTTGATCTTATTTACAAAACCATTTTGAAAGATTCAATCTGACCTGGTTTTCAAGTTCAAATCACTTACTCAGTAATCCGGATGCAAGTTGCAACATACCAAAACATTCTTAAAAATGTATTTTTTTTAGGAAGAAAGTCATGACATTAGGCTGTTTCATTTTTGGGTAACTTAAGTTTTCTTTAACTCTAGTTTTGTAGCACAGAGAGTTTGATAGAAAAACTATGTGTTAGGCTATAAGATAAAGTGTATTCTCCAACACTCAACAAAAGACATCAACATAGGGTTACACTTTATTTGAAGGTGTCATTGTTAGGGCTTGTTCACACAGAATGTGTTTGAAAAATGCAAGATGCGGGCAGTGGAATGGGGAAAAACGCAAGGTCTCAAGATGTGTGTTTTTTAAAAAAAAGTTTAACTAAAACTACGCGTTTTTAGAATGCCGTGTTTGCGCCAGACGCTGCAAAAATCGCACAGCGCGAGCGCAACGGTTCACGTCCGTCTAGCGCGTGTTTACATAGAAAAGCAATGGAACAGTAGCGCATTGGAATGGAAAAACGCGTTCTGTGTGAACAGCACCTTACAGTGTAATTATAGGCCTATATTTAAGGAATACTGAGTAATATTTACAACATGTAGGCTACTTACAATAGGGTAGGATTAGGGTTAGTTGATGTAGGCTAATTATGCATAGGCTAATTTACTTTTATTACTATGGTAGCCTACATGTAGCCTACATAACAAGGACACTGTAAAATAAACTGTTACCCAACATAGCAATGCTTGCTTTAATACTTTAATACGTTTAGCACATTTTGTGTTCTGCAGTGTGGCGCCATCACTGTGTAAAGACTGTACCTTTCTCAATGTTATAATAGAAGCTTCACTTAGAGTAGCATACTTTCGGTTTCATCCCGCTGCTCGAATTCCTTCTTGAGAACACCATAGGGCATAGGCACGCGAGGAGGAGCGGACTATCGTGTGACGCATAACATTTCCAGTTAACGACTGCCCTTCCTTCTCCGAAGAAATGGACGGTAGTGATACTTTACAAATCTCACGTTTTTAACACGCTTTTCTGTAGTTATTTGCTACAGTAAGGATGATACAAAAGTTTTTGGGAGGATAATAAAGGAAAACATTGCTATCGCCATGAGTAGAGAGGTAAGTTGTTCTCAGTAAAATCTCTCAATCTCTGGCAATCTTTAGTATGACTCTCTCAAGTGCAAGTGTGGGCGTCGAGACTGTACCTTAGGGTTAAAACGGGGGGGAAATGTTTAGTAGCCTAGTCTACATGTCTGTGGGGGTCTCATCTGCCATTAACAATGACATCTGTATTTGATACTGTGTGTGGTTTATATCTGATTGTAAGTTTCTCATGTAACGTTAGGCATTATTTCGCAACAGGTTAAGCTACTGTAATGATACTCTGCTTGATATAGGCCAACAAGGAAATAAGAGTTCATATAACTCTTGCATTGTCTTGACTATGTGATGTTATGAAATGAATAATTCGGTAATTATTTACTGTTACATGCACTTATTTATTCCCCCTTCTTTCATCCTCCGACCCTCCGCCCTGTCCGGACAGTGTGTTTGGTGAAGTAAAAAGCTGCTTTAGCGCCCTCTACAGCGGCCATGAGGAAATGTCAGTTGTGCATTTTATTGCTGGTAAGACAGGATTTGCAAAGCAATTTACTCTGCAGTAAGCCGTCATTTTCAAAAGTGTTAGTTGACTATCATTAAGGGTTGTTTTGATTGGTTAAATATTTGGTTACTTTATCTATGGAATGGGGTACAACGTTCAGGTTCCGTAATTTATTTTTAATGATAATGTATTAACCTTTTAAGACATGCATGAGATTTTTCAAGTGATGATATTTGCTTCTGTAGAAGCCATGAGGTTTTGTTTTTTTAATGTTAACCTTAATGTCAAGGTTTTAATGTCAACCCTTACCCTTGCTTTATATTGTACATATAGTTAATTCTTCAAAAAAACAAAAAACAAACAAAATTAAGGCTCTTTCATAACTCGTTATTTGACTGGACATCTAAATGTTAAGAATCTTTTTTTTTTTCTTTTTTTTTATAAAAAATTTATGTTTTTTCTAATGCTCTAATGCAACAAACATCATTGTGATAACAATGTTGTATATACATTTTTGAATCAGTTATTATGTATTCGGGCATGCTGTTGGTATTAAAATTTGTAGGCAGTAGACTGTCCAAACAGCCATTCAGTCATCTTAATCGTTTATTCTCACAATAAAGACACAATCTGACCAGATGATGAGTGAAAAAGGAGCTATTTGAAATTGCGTGAGATATTACTTCTGGTTTATTCACCACGTTTGAAATGAAAGGTCAATCATTTTGACAAATATCAAAAGGTGATATTGTGTTCCCCACAGATTCTAATCAGCCAATCATATACAATATCACATTCTGCAATTAGTGGAGCCGGGACAAATTGTCCTGAAAATTTATACTGGACTAAGAAGGGATTCTGCTGTGATAAATGTCATCCAGGTAAAGCAAAATTCAATGCTTTAGTTTATAGATGTGAAATGTGTCAATGGAATTGCTCTTTATGTCCAGTTTATGTCCTTTCATTAAAATGTGTGATGTGTTTGGTTAAAAGAACATTAATCATATAATGGAGCAAATCTGTTAGCATTTCAAACAGGTTATTTGGATAATGTAGCAACGGGGTGTGTTTTCCACAGAAATCTTTTGTTCAGCTTCCACTGATGTTTTTTTTCTCTCCTCCTTTCTACTCGCGTTTCCTACTTTAGGGTTTAAGTTGAAAGCGGAATGCCCTGAACCGGATAAAAGGTCAGAGTGTGTGAAATGTGAAAGTGGAACCTACCTGGAGAAATCAAACTACAATAAAAACTGCTTCAGATGCCAGACTTGCAAAAAACGTGAATGCCATTATACATTTCATTTTTTGTATTTCTTGTTTTGTAAGGATAGTTTCACCCAAAAATGAAAATTCTGTCATCATTTACTCAACCTCACATCGTTACAAATCTGGATGACTTTCTTTCTTCTGCGGAACACACAAGATATTTTGAAAAATGTTTTAACAGGTTTTGTCCATACAATGATTGTCGATGGGGTACAACACGACATTGGACTCCACTGACTTTAATTGTATTGACAAAAATAGATTTAAAAATATATATTGTTTTGTGTTCTACAGAAGAAAGAAAGTTATAAATGTATGGATGAACATTATTTTTTTGGAGGAAAGTATCCCAGTAAGTGGATGATTGTTAAAAACTTCACAATAACCAATTCATGTGATCTTTGCCATGTTTTCACATGTCTCTCATCTGTCACTTATCCACAGCCAATTCCAAGGAGATATCACCATGTAAACACGATACCGATAGGAAATGTGGGTGTAAGGATGGATATTACAAGAAGAAATTAGACGACATTGAATGGGAATGTTCTCCCTGTAAGAAATGTGGACTTGGACAGTTTACAACTGGGGCATGTAAGTTCCTCAAGCTTAATTAAGCTTCATAAATTAAATAAAGTTAAATATTAATATTATATTTACATTGTAGGATACCATTGGTTAATGTTTCCATTTTTGTCAGGTAATGAGGAACAGAATACAAACTGTACGTGCAGAGAAAATCATTACCCTGCTGAGGATAATAACTCCTGTAAGCCATGCACTGAGTGAGTCACCCTTAAGTACCCGTCAGCCCTGCTGGCACTTGTTTAAGTTATCACATTTTATGTAGAGTGTATTCCCTGCATGTCGTTGCTGCTCTTCGCAAACACTGAAGTGTATTGAATTAGCCCGTGAAGATTATTTTAGTGGCTAATTAAGGTAACTGAATAACATAATAATCAACATGTTTAGTAAAGTTTTCTCTACGCCCTATAGATGTGGGAAATGGTGTAAACACTTGTGCATAACCAGCACACCAATCCCTGCTAAATCCATCCATCCAACAAGTCCTTCAGGTGAGTACTACTGCTCAACATCCATTCAAAATGTGTGTCCATCAGAAACTATGAGTGAGTTGTTGATGTCTGTTAGCTTTCCTCATATTGTGGATGCCTAACAGGCTACTCTTGGCAAACTATGAATTTAGAGTGTAGCGATAAAGAGAACCAGGACAGAAATCTCTGAAAAACATGAGTAATCTTGGGAAGTCCCGTTTAGCATTCATGTTCTTTTGAATTTGCCCTGCCATGACTAAGCAAAGTGTATCTGCGGTCCAAAAACAACATGCCTTCAGACAAGAGTTGAATTTAATTGTGTGTTTCTCTTCATATTGACCTTTCAGGCACATTACCTCAAATACTGGTTCCCGTTTGTGCATGTATCACGGTTGTAGCATTGGGAGTGTTCATGTTATATGAAGGCATCAGGCTTCAGAGGAAGAGGAATCGTGCATTGTCAACGCAGTCATCATCAGCTGCTCCTGAAGATCAGGTAAAATTCTTGATTAACCTATGACACCATTCATCTCCTCAGTGTGAATGATTCACATTTGATGCTAAACGCATAATTTCTGTAGTGCTGTTTTCACAGAACATGATTCAGTTTTGATGATATATACTAATACGTATACTTTTTCGCGAGGTCCCTCCTTTTGGACTCTTAACCAAACTAATTTCCCATAATACAAATAATGACATATAATAATGCTAAACTGGTTCTGCTCACCGAGGCTTATTTTACTGTATTATTTAAAATACAGAAAAACAGTAATATTGAGAAATGTTATAACACTTTCAAATAGCTTGTTAGTTTAAAAATAAATAAAATAACTTCAGTCTTCATTGTCACATGATCCCTCAGAAATCAAGAAGCATTTCTTATTATCATCAATGTTGAAAACAGTTGTGCTGCTTAACATTTTTGTGCATTCTCTGTTTTGATCAATTCAATGCATCTTTGCAAAATAAAAGTATTAATTTCTTTAAAATATGTTTTCTTATACTTGATCAAATAAAGTTATAGAACTTTTTCAGCCCAAGACCCCTTGCTGAATGGATAGAGCAGGGCTCAGAATATTTATCCAAGATTACATTTTAATCTTACTTCAATAAATATCTAGTTCAGTCATGAAACTCTAGAGAGCGCTGGCTGATCTGTCCTTTACATGTAATCTGATTGGCCTCTGCTGATCCTGCAGCCAATGAGATTGCTTGCTCAACATTTCAATAGTCTGGTGGTTCAGTGTTTGCTCTGCTGTAGGGTCCTGTAACGATGCTCTGAAACCCTCCACCTCCCCCAGCCCCGCCTGCCTAGATCTGCAACAGGATCAATGTCTATTTATGCAGCAGCATATACCTTACATGCTCTCAGCAACGTGTCTGTGTATCTGTTAGCAGTAGTAAGTCCATACGTGCTCTCAGCAGCCGCGTTGACATCAAATACATTAACATTGCCATATTCAATAACATGCTAAAACTATTTCGAGAGTTGTCATGATTTAACTTAACTTATTACATGGCTTGGTTGAATTCCAATGTAGAATGCGGTCTGTTATTTCTTGATAACAGACGCTGCGAAGTATAACACACCGTTGCCATGAAAAACAGAGCGTTGTTATGGACGCGGAACGGACTATTTTCTTTAGCGGAAGCAATACAATCGTTTTTAAATCAATAAACTCCTTTTTATAACAATAATTTGTGTCAAATTATTTATTTATTTTGTAGGTAGCCATGTAATAAGCGGGATAATGTATAGCGAGGCGGTTGTTATACGCTGATTTCACGCAGCCGTTATTTTGAAATAACGAAAATGAAATGAAAGCGAGGCTCCGGTGGGAAGAAAACCGGAAGTGTCGCCTTTAATCACAGGAGAGTCGTGAATGCGATGGCGTATTGTTGTGTTTAATGATGTTGTGTCAATTCTAAAATTGTACATACATTTCTTTCATACTTTAGACTATATACAGTGAAATTCATTTATAAATAAAATATTTTTTTTATTTATATATAATTCAGAAAGTAAAAAAAGAAGCAGGAATGAACTATATACATATCCTATATTGGATATTAATATCCAATAGTGTAAATCGCGGCAGCAGCTTCAGGTTGGTAGTCCAAGGCATTGTTGTTTATCTTTACTTCCGGGGTTCTTCCCACCGGAGCCTCACTTTCGATTTCAAAATGGCGGCTGCGTGAAATCAGCGTATAGCGAATAACAACCATAGACAGATAACAACCATAGATATCATATATAAACGCTAGATGTCTCGTGCGCGCTGCTGGCCAATGGAGGTCGACGTCCGCACGTGGCGGCCATCTTGCCACAGTGTGCTCGCTCACTCGTTTAATGGTGCATGTACTTTTAAATAACCATAACTTGCTCAATTTTCTACCGATTTTCAAACGGTTTGGTTTGTTATAAACGTCAGAGATGTAGTTATGACACTGCATACATACACTGCATACATATGAATAATTATAACATACATGTTCAAGCATTCGGAATTATAGCCACGTTAATAACGTTTGTAAGAAACCAAACCGTTTGTAAATCCGTCAAGATTTCAGCGAGATAAGAGGATTTGTGTGCATGCTGATCACTCACCTTAATTCACAGCTTCACTGTGACAAGATGGCCGAACGGTGATGCCGGAAGTGACTGCGCCATAAGACATCTAGCGTTTATATGTGATATCTATGATAACAACCCCTTCAGGCTCCGCTTCGCGTCGGGGTCCCGTTCAGCCTGTCGGGGTTGTTATTCTCTATAACAACCGCCTTGCTATACATTATCCCTTACTTGTTATGTGTGGGGACAATGAACCATTTAGCTGTTTTTTCAACCATTTGTTAACTCTAGCTTTGGTTGAAGTTAACTTTGAATATCCTGAATATTGTTTAATGCATTTTTTCAATTTGTTTATTGAAGACCCCTGTTGTAAAAAAATAATCGCCAAGAAAATTCATGGACAGTTTCTCGCGTATGTCAGAAGATAGAATCTCCAAGAGTTGGATACGACTGAAATGATTGTTTTATGCATGTTATTAAATAATTATGTTTATTTTATGTTTTCCACAGACATTTATTATCACTGTGCCACCAGACAAAATAAATGAGAGCGCTCCTTTTATAAATCTGCCATGCGAACCAGAACAGCACAGAAAACTCCCAGACTGCGTCCCAAGAGAGATCAAAAGTATGTCTGTGTGTATTTGTTTCTACACACAAATTGTTTGAGTAATGAAGGTTAAAGATTATTAATGTCGGTTGTCTTTCTCTCCCCCATTTCTTTCTCTGGCTATCGCTCTTCTAGTTCACGAGTTCTTCTATTTTGTGCTGGATGAGGTCCCTATCGGACGATTTAAAGAACTTGCACGTCGGCTTGGTGTTTCTGAGCAGAACATTGACAGGGCAGAACAAGACCACCGGAACTGCAAGGATGCCCACTATCAGATGCTGAAGGTTTGGAGTGACAGTGGCAGTGGAGGAGGGAACAATGTTTTGCCATATCACCGCATCCAGATGTTCACAGAAACATTAAAGGACATGTGTTTGGTTAACTGTGCAGATAACATCGAGAACAGGTTCCTTTCGCAGGGTACGAGCTCTTCATCATGAGGCCATCGGAGGAAAAATGGAGAACAGGGCATTAATAGAGATCTTAACCTTCCACTAAATTCCAGTGGATTCCTTTGAGAGTGGAAGTGTATTCCAGTTTAACACCATGTCATATTTCCAGGTGTCTCAAGATTTCACACTAAAATGTTACGTGAATTTTGTATATACAGTATTTCATCAAAGCTTTTTCTAGTGCTGTCAAAGTTTATATGCTGCATCTGAACAAGGTTGGTGGGGTGGCTGGGGTTTGGGTTGTAATTTTGTAAAAATTTAATGGAGATGACATAATCATGGATATTCTCTCTCAGTTCTCCTTTTAATTGCACAAAACTCACAAAAACATGTCCAGGTCACATTTCACCATATTACACTATAACACTACTGTTCAAAAGTTGGAGATCAGTAAGGTTATTTTTATTTTTTGAAAGAAGATTGTTATGTTCACTAAGGCTGCATTTATTTGATCAAATTACAGCAAAAATGTGACCTGATCATGTTCTTGATATGTTTTGTGAGATTGAGGCAAAAAAAAATGCCTTCAACTGTATAGATTTATTTTTAGTATTTTTGAAACAAAAGCTCGCTTTAATTGCATTTGTATTGCCATGTTTTCTGTGTATCACATGGGCTTTTAATATGGTGATGGCATTAAAGTTATGCATGTGCAAATATAAAGCTGATTTGACCACAGATGATTTGTATTATCAAGATAATCAAGGTAAGTCTTGATTGCTGAATATGCTAATGAGTGAATTAAGCATTGTCTGGTTTTCAGTGTTTAAATGTTGCTTAAACTTTTTTTTAAATGTTCTATCCACTCCAGCTGAAATGTATTTTTGTTTTGTTTTTTGTTATTACACATATATTTGGCTCATGTCCCCAAGACAGCTGTTTTTCTATTCATTTTTTATGAAACTTGAAAGCAGGTTAGAACAGCCAATCTTTTCATCTCCATTTCATCTTGTTTCAACAGCGGACGTGGGTTTTACTTCCCACTGTCTTTCTTTAGAAATATGTAATGTAATATACAAGCCAACTTCTGTGCATTCATATTCCATTAGCCGATTAGAAGCATTTGTTTTTGCTTAAAAACAAACATATATATAGATGTCCCCAAAAACTACTTAAACATTCGGAAAAAGTTAAAAAGATTTTTTTTATTAGATCCCACTGATATCATGCACTTTTTCACTTTTTTAATAATTCCTGTATGATTTACCCATATATGGTGCCTTTATGTGTAAGAAAGATTATTATGATATGTAAAATTATATATCATCTACAACAAATAAACAGTTTATATTTTGAATGTGTAATTTGCTTTTCATTCATAGTGATTCCCATTTTTAGATAAAACTGTTTGTTAGGAGCCTCTCAAGCTTTGATGAAAGGGCTTGCCAGCACTAAATCTGGATCCCTCCAGACCCTTAACCACTAGACAAGCGCCACCCAGCCGTGTCCTCCTTTGATGAAGGTGCTTGTGTAATTATGTCTTGATGCATGTCTATATAATCTTGCGCAATGTTGCTTTTCTGCATTCTTTTCCAAATGAATTAGTTCCTGTCTGATATTTCTCAGGCCCTCTACCCTGTTCTTTATTTTTAATCAACTGAGCTGCATGTTTTCACTGGTTGACTACACAATTTGTACTGTGGACATACCTTAAAATATGATAAAATGTCCAAAAATCAAATAAATTCACACTTGAAGAACAAACCTGAGCCAAATCTACCTAAACATCACTGCACCATCATGCTGATGGGTTTTTCTTGGGCAAACAATCAAAACCTTCCAGGCATATTCATTTCCTGATTGGACATAAATAGCATCTTTCTTCCTTATTGTGTGAGCATGTGTGTGTATTTGTGTGTGTGTGTGTGTGTGTGTACATGCTTGTCTATGTGGTACTAAACCACAAATCTATCATCCCTGTCTAAACAATTATAACTTCACACGTTGTAAATAAAGCACCTGTGATCAACAGCTGGCTGGTTGTCAATCACATCAGAAAGCACTAATGGCTCGATCAGGTTTATCCTCTCAGGGCGCAGCCAGGCCTGAGATCTAAGACTAAAGAATCCTGTCTCGCTTGCTCAACCTGTTACTGAAGGAAGGGTTAAAGAACAAAAAAGAAAAATACACAGAGGACTAGAAGGGAGACAAGAGGGAGAGAAAGAGATGTCTGTCTGACTGAGGGAAATGGACACAGATAAAACCAGGTATCTACTGAGGAAGACTTGTCACGAGAGTCAGTGTGTGTGTGTGTGTGTGTGTGTGTGTGTGTGGTCGTTAAGGATAATGTCTGAAATAAGACTCACATCTAAATTGAGATTTACTGTAAATCTGCTTACGCTTCAGATTGTCACTTATTGATGTAAATGGCACTTAAATTACTTGTATATAATTTTTTCTAAATGATGTGTTATTACTGTGTTCATGTACAGTATATGCCATGGTATGCTTGTAAGACAGATGTGAATTTGTAAACATATGTGGATGTGAATGGTGGTGTGTGCGTGTTCTTGCGTACTTTCACGTACGTATTTTCAATAGATCGCTGATGATAATCTTTACAAGGTGAGCGGAATTGGTGTATTGCCAAAAAGTGATGTCAAATGTGGGTTGACTTTTTAGATCTTTCTCAGAACATGTGTGTGCGAGTCTTATGAATCACACACTAGCCTAATGAATTTCTTGCCCGTGAGATTTATGCCTGGGTAAATGTGACTCACCTGAGTTACAGAGAAGTGTGTGAATCAGACATAGTAAGGGTGTGCGTGTTTATAAACTTAAATGTGTCTGTCCATGTCAGAGTCGCTTGCAAATTGAGTATTGATGAGAGTGTTTGAGTATGTGTGTGTGTGTGTGTGTGTGGTTGTCGGTAAACCCTACACTTAATGTCCCCACAAAGATGGCAATATATGAAATCCTTGACCATGACATTTTTTGGTCTCCATGAGGAAAACGCCTTATTAATCATCCTAAGTGATGTTCTTTGAAAACGTAAAAATGCAGAAAGTTTTCTTTATACAGTTTGTTTAAAAGTTTGTAGAAACATCATTGTCTATGGTATGTCCCCATGAAACATGAAAACCTAACGTCTGTGTGTGTGTGTGTGTGTGTGTTTAACACTATATTTACTTAGAATTTGGGGACAAAAAAAACACCCAGAAGTGAGCTAAACCTTGGGAATATCTGGGGATGTCCTCAATTGAAAAACAAGACATGCATAAAATAATAATAATAATAATTCATTTAACTATATATAAAAACAACAGAAGTCATCATTAGCTCAATTTCAAAACAATAGACGTCAATGGAAAAATGATAAACCCACCATGATAGAAAAACATTTAAAGGTCACTGCTGCAGTGGGCTTCAGAAGTCGGATATCAGTTTCCAGTTGTGGTTTACAGTTTTGTACTGTTATGCATTATATTATGCACAGGGATAAATGAAGCATAGCATGACTTTTTTTTCTGCAATCACTCAATGCAGCTACTACTTTCTGATTTCTTGCTTTCCCTGTTTATTCTTTCACCATCTTTAATCGTATTCTCGTTCAAGTGTTAAGATATTAATCCTCTTATTGTAATCTGTGCACATTAGTAATCCGTCAAAAGGACCGGAACTGAGCAATGTCATGGCCCCAGAGGAAACTGCCCTCGGTGACAGGAGTGATAGACAGAGGGAGGAAGACAAAGAGGCAGACGTTCCTGATGGAGTTATTGCAGTACCACCAGTCAGCCAGCGGAGGGCACAAGAGAAACACAGATACCACACTATAGGCCACCAGGTACTGAGTTCATAACTCTCAGTCAGCACTGAATCATGTTTGCCAGATGAAGATGCTTTTATATAAAATAACGTGCATTGCATTTGGGATCAAAAACGTGACGATCAAAAGTAGAAAATATTTTTTATTGTGTTACTACTGTCCTGATATCATAATGAAGAAAAAAAAGCCTCATTAAAAAGAGGACATTTTTGTAAGGAACATCTAAGTACTTGGGCATCAAATATCTTTTATTATAAAAAAAAAATCTTGTCAAACAATATGCATATATTATGTATATAAGTAAAACACAAAAAGGACATATAATATCACAAAGTGGAGACCTAAAAACCAACCATGGCTGTGTGTCAAGGTCAATAAGGCTCTTAAAATATTAATCTTTATTTTTTTATTTATTTTTTTACATAACAAGGTTAGTTTGATTAGATTGTATGTAAAATATCATGTGGTGCAACCTCCCAATATGGAGGGCCAAATTATTCTAAATTAAATCATTATCATCATTATCTAAACTTTTTGCCTTTAAAAATGTAGCAAATGTGTAAATAAAGTTCAAGTTGTAAGGAAAATATTTTATTTATTTATTTATTTTAATAGTAGGCTTATATTGTAGCCTATGTGTTTCACAACCATATGAGACCAACATGAATACAAAAAAAAGAGAATAAAGTGACCCGGAACTATAACTCGGATGGATCTCTCCCTGTTGCGATAATATAAAACTCTTCTGATATTAGAGTAACAGTAACAGAAGAATAAAATAAAGCATATTTTGTTACCTTTTTGAGCTTGGAAGGGTTCCGTTTGAGCAGTTTTATAGCCTACCATCATCACTGTCCTCGTCAGAGCTCATTTCCTAGTACATTCAGCATCTGGCTCATATTCGCGATCTTAAACACTTTCTCAAAACTATCATTTTTAACATCTTCAAAATCAATATTTTTTAAAGCTGACAGCTTCTTTACCACATCCACCATCAAGTGGCAGTGACACTAATATTTTATTGCGTTCAGTACTTGCTCTGCAGTAAGTCGTTGAGCCATAATTTTTACTGATGATGCTTCCTATTCTTTTGTTTTCTTTTCTGCCTGCGGGTGAAACGTCACTTCATCGTTATGTTCATACACAATGATGTGTATGGTATATTGTGTATATTGCCTCCTTGTGGATTAAAAGTGAACTGCACTTATTCAGTCATCAAAGATTCAATTGTTGTTGTGCAGAAAAATATAGGCTACTTATACATTTACACACCTTGGGTCGTTAGCGACCCTGTTAAATTTGTGCAAAAACTGGCATTCTTTTATCATTTTTTTTCTTGTTATATTGTTTATAATGAATTGATTGGTTGATGTCTAATTGAATGAGGAGGAGGGTATACATGACGTCCTGGGTCACTGAAGACCCTAGGTATGCGTTTAAGGGTTAAACTAGATTTTTTCTTTATTTAGGACACAATTATTTATCATAGAGCATTATATCAGCATGTGGTCCATGGCCATGGGAATCAAATGACCTTGACCTTAGAGTTGCTGGAACCCTCCAGGTGCCCTGAAACACAAATTAAGGCCGAAGTCTTTTTAATAAAACACAAATGCCCACTGCTTTCAACATAGTGGTGCTCACATATTCAGAAGTTCGGAGAAACAGCCGTACGTGTGTCCTCAAGTGATTTAACCAATTAGAACATGAAGCAATGTCCTTTGTTGGTTATGTAATTGTATCAACCAATCAATGTCCTCTGTGTATTTAGGGCTATGAGGAATGCTTCTACTCTTCTACTTCTTCTACTTGTAAATGTTGTTGTTTAAGGATGTCACTACAAAACATGGGTTATTCAGGCTTTGGTTGATTGCTGCTGTTAATTCAGCTTGTCACATATCAATTTTTGCATTGTCAGAAAAAGAAGCGGAGGTCATCTGTGGACTTTTCTACCATGAGCAAGGGAACATCTGCAATTGTGAAGACCAGAGGTGCATTAAAGCAGGCGCTTTTCAGCCAGGGAGTGTCTGACAAAAACAGCACATTGGAGGTAATACATTTTTTGCCTAAATTGGGTATGTATGTTTTCGGTATTTGTACTAAACAACATTTTTTTTCTATTACATTTCTGTTCTTTCTCTCTCTCTCTCCAGGGGCAGGTGGATGCACTGAAACAAGCTCTGGATTCTTTCAACATACCTGCTGACCTGAGGTGGACATGGGGAGAGGGAGGTACTGAAAGAACACTGGAAAAGAGCTGGACAGACATAGTGCACTCTCATGAGGTATGGATGGATGGGAGAGAGAGGGAACTAGAGGGAATTGGGAGAAAGATTTCTATTCAGCCCCTAAAGGGACATGTTGATGGGAAAATTTCAGATGGGAGGGTAAAAATAATTTCAATGCTTTGCGTTCTCTCCATGACAATCTCATGACTATTCGTAACTATTATACATTTTAGTGAATTGGTTGCTAATTTGGATGAATTTGTACTTTTTGTATGATCTGCTTATGCCACACAAATGGTTAGGCCTACGTACGTATTTATGAATTTAGGGGTTGGGATTAGGAGTGTACCTTCATGCTTACGTTTTTTTTTTATAATCATGTTTTTGTATCAATCACATCATATGAATTCATACGAAATCACTACCTCGCAAAATAGCTAAGTTTTCTCATGAGATCGAGTTGGTTATCTAGCTAAACTTTTGCGTTCTCCAAGAAACTTTGCGTTCACTCATAAAACGTTTGCATTCTCTCGTAAACCTTTTGCGTTAGCCTGAGAAAAACGGCATTTGCTCGCACAACTTTTGTGATGGAAATAATATGTGATGGGAGGAAAAACTCAAGGTAGCCTACATTAATGTCATGTCAGAATTACCATAATTACAGAGATTCCGACTTGTGTTTCAATGTCAGGATTTTCTGAGAGTCTTGACTTGTACTATGTGAATGCTGTATCACCTGACCGCTGCAGATACATTTTGGAACTAGATTAGTTATGGCACGTTCCATTTACCTCGGAAGAGGGATGTCGTAGCTACATGGGAATGACTTCACAATCACACCTGACTTCACTACACAGGTCAGAAAACTAAGATGGACGTGTCCAGGCAAACTTTACCTCCTTCTTCTTCTCTTGATTCATGATTGCATGATCTCTTGATTGCAAACAACTTTTAGGTGCATACCGCCACCTACTGTACAGGAGTGTGTAACATGATGTTCTCATATTCTACTCATCAACCCTGTGTCTTTAAAGCTACACTGTGTAGGATTTTCTAGCGGTGAAATTGTTTATGACTACCAACTGAATATTACTTTCTAGCCCCTCCCATTCCGAGGGCGTTTTAACTCCTACGGTGGCCGTATTATTTCAAATCTGCCGGCAGTCGCGAGTAATCTCCCCCTCGCATTCGTCACGGTGCCACTGAGTGTAAAAACGCGAAAGGCGAAGCTTGAATTTCCGGGTATGTCCCTCTTTGGCTAATGTATTTTCAAGATGGAGGCGCAACATGGCTGCCGCCATTCGAGCGACTCGCCCGTATGTATTCTAAATGGCAGATTCTACGCTTACGAGAATACTTGATTAGTTGGTAGAAGTAATTACACATTAATGAGCACATATCATTTTGAAAAAACAATGTGTTTTTGCTAAGAATCAACTTAAAAAAATTACACAAATTACACAGCTTTAAGAAATTTAAATAGTGCCTTCCTGGTGATTCTTATCCCCTCTCCCTCTCCTTCTCTTCCCAGTATCCCTATTACTTTTACCTTTACAGTACAAACACATAAAAAAGTGGTATTTTAAATTTGCACAGATAGTGCTGACGTGCATAGTGTGCACCACTGAGTTTATTGAGACACAGACAAACAGAAGTGCTAATAAACAAAATATTTCTTCTGTTTCACTACAGTTGATGCGCTGAGCAGCCATATTCGATTCTGAAGTTGGGGTTGTTGCACTTCCCCCTAGCTTCCCAGTCGCAACTTTGACTTGAAAAGTTAAAAGTTCCTACTGGGAACTAGGAACTAGGAATTTATCTCTTCTTAGGACAAATGGAGTGCACCATTAGAAAATGAAAAGGCATAATGTTTGCGAAGCAGGTTGGGTGATTGATGATGACTGCCAAAAGAATAATAGAATCATGCTCAAAGTTAATAAAATGCAGTGGATAAAAACTTGAGTGGGCAGAACAGAGAAGAAAGACAGCAGAAGTCTGTTGATTGTATGGTGGAGGATTAATGGCATTCTCTTTTTCTTTGTCTTTGTAGTTTATGTCAAAAACCCAGCGACACCAACAGGAGGCGCTGTGGGAGCTTCTTAATACTGAGCTTAACTTCATCAACAAACTCACTATTGCCAAAGAAGTATGTAATAACATTACAGTTTTTTTTTATTATTATGGATTTATTACAGTTTATTTGATCAGATATAGACAATCAATCCACAATAACAACATGCATCAGAAAAATAATATATGTATGGTGTGCAGATATTCTTTAACACGTTGTTCCTTAGTCCTTTTTATATAAATGATGCATGTACAACAGATGCTAAAGTTTTGGCTAATGCATATACTCATTTCGCACAGCTCGTGCTGGCAGCACTGTCACACTGTCATGGATACGGATTCCTTCAGGAAGTATGTACATCTCGTCTCATCTTTCACAAAGTATTTACATGGAAACTCTTTTTCTGAATTGACCTTCTAGAGTTACATACTCAGCAGATCTTAATAGTAAACAGACTGACTGCATAAGCATGACCGCAGAAGTGCGGTCAAATAATGTGCTGTTCACTCTATAATCTGGAGCATTACCAGTGATGTCACAAATGGAAACATATTGAGCGGACCAGATGGAAAATTATTTTGCTCTGTCGTAGACCGTGTGGGCGATAGCACCCGTGTCTGTGGCAACCACCTGTATCAATTCATCTTTTTCCATTTCTTTCTTTCTTTCTTTCTTTCTTTCTTTCTTTCTTTCTTTCTTTCTTTCTTTCTTTCTTTCTTTCTTAGGTCAGCCCCACAATGCTCTTTTCCAATCTTCCTTCTATCCTTGACGCACATCGACTCTTTTGGCATGAAGTGATGTATCCAATGTTACAAGAAGTCCGTCTCACTGGACGACCTTTCGACCCTCTGAAACTTGAGGCTGGATGTTTGCAGGTATGATAAAACTGTTATTCATTAAATTATAAGTAATAAAGCTAAACACAGATCTACCTTTGCTATCTCCTAATACCCTTTTTTTCTTTCTCCCTCATTTTTTTTTTATGTCTTCCAGTTTCCTGAGCGCTTTCCTGCATACTTTGAATACTGTTGGGAAGGGGAGAGAAATGTGGAGTTTGCACGCAGACAGCTTGACACAAACCCACACTTTCATACCTATCTTATGGTACAGTAAATCATATTCATATGTTAAAAGCAAAGAATTATTCAATTGAAAAAAATATAATGCAAATAAAGCAATAGTAAAGGGTTGATTTTCTGAGTATAACTGAGCCTTTGGAGCCAATGCCATTGACTTACTGACATTTTAGAGACAAAATTCCAGTTCCAACAATTCCAAACAAAGCCAAATCAACTTCAGCTGTCTCGTTTATCCTAGCACAAAATAAATCAATGCTTTTAAACAAAGTGGTTCAGTGAATGATTCAACAACTCCCTCATTTAACAGCCACTTGGTTCGTTCCTGAATAAATCAGTAGTTAGCTCCAACCAATAGGTGGCAACAAGTTCTTCCTGTATGAGTAATTGAATGATCTGTTCAACTGATTCATTCAAAAACACTAGGGGTGCTTCTCAATATTTAAATTGATGCTTCCTCGTTTCCTCGCTCCTCCGTCTTCCAGCCTGTGACCCGGAAACCAATCGAATTCAGCCATCTTGAAGGACATCTCAATTCTCTAATTGCACCTCAAGGAGGCAAGGAACGAGGAGTGAGGAAGCTTCCTGAGGAGTCATGAGAGAGGATACACAGGTGTATCCTTCCCTCGCATCCTAAAGGGGTGGAGCTAAGACGCGAGGATAGGAAGCATCTAGGTGTGTTCGACCTGAAGCGACACTGTGCCACATACTGGTTTAACGATGTAAATGCAGAAAGGGTCACTGAAAAATGCCTGAAACGTGCAAACACGGACAGACGGAGCATTGCAAAGAGTGAAAAACTCCACTTCTGGAACTTTTTGAACACCATTTAGCCCAGGGGTGTCCAGTCCTGCTCCTGGAGGGCCACTGTCCAATTAAACACACATGAATCAGCTAATGAAGGAATACCAGAAACGTCCAGACAGGAGTGTTGAGGCAAGTTGGAGCTATAGACTCTGTAGGACAGAGGCCCTCCAGGGCCAAATTTGGACACCCCTGATTAAGCCAATCGATTTGAGTTGGGTTTAATGTTAATGTGTACAATGCTGTCTTTTTCAGTTCTTTTTTTCCCACTGATGTATTTCAATGAGATTTAATAAATCTTAAAGGTGCCATTTAAAGGGGGGAAAACATTAAAAGGAAACTTTCCTTTTAAAACATTAAAAGGAAAAATTTATCTGAAGCTAAATTAAGGCTGGAAAAAAATCAAATATAGACATAAGAATTGGGTGGAGAGGTGTGAATTTGTTTTCCACATTTCGAATGAACTGTTTACCACACCAAGTTCCCCTGTCAATGTTTTTTGCACCAGTGGACAGTATGCAGAGTGAGCAGGCAAGAAATGACTGCCTTTGTGGTGGTTTGACTGTAGTGGTTGATTAGGGGGCGAGCTATTTACTGAAGGGTACATAGTAGAAAAAACTGCACATTAAATCCAAAAATTGTTTAATTAACCTTATCTTTAATTGACTACTTAAACCAAAATATAGAATGTCAAAGAACAGAACTACACCACACTATTAAAGTTAACATGCTAGTTTGTGATATGATCATGGGTATAAAAAGAAGTATTACTTCAGATGCACAATTCATACCACAGATGCACATAAGCCATAGATTACAATCAAATATTTTGCATGAACATAAATGCATGCATGATGGTCCTGATTATCTTGATGTAATCTGTTCTGCAGTGGGTGGAGAATCATCCACAGTGTGGGCGAATGAGACTCGGCGACATGCAAGCCAAAGCACACCAGAGAATAACCAAATATCATCTTCTGCTGAAAGCTATTCTGAAGACCACACAAAACCTCCCCACCCAAATTGCACTTGAGAGAATGGTGAGACTGTGACACAATGGCGATGAATCACATCATATACTGTACATTTAATTTGTACTGTGTAAAACAAATACAAAATGCATAATATTTTTAATGGTACATTTTTTTTATTGTCATTTATGTAGACATATTATCTGAAAATTAAGTTCAAATCAAATTTATTAGTATAGTGCTTTCACAAAAAATACTATCTGTCTCCCTTTACGTCTGTCTGTGGGTTTAGCAAATATCTAACCAATGAAAAGTATTGAGTAGGGCTTGTGACTAAACCTTGTAACTCCATTGGATCCTCTGTAAAACCTCATAACTCCACCCCGCCTCTATCGTGAATGAAGTGCCACATGCAGTTTGGACTGTCTCTGCTTGTTCCCTTTCGAAGTGGACCTCAATAGTGTGTCTGGTTTGAGGATAAATGGAACGATATCAGCTTGACTGGTGTCTGAAGCACGTGTACCAACACAACAACTTCATTGGCCGATGACAGTCCATGAAATCACTAGCAGAGCGCCCGAGAGTATAAGAGGGCACATGCAATATACGTCATCAGATTTTTTTTTGTCTTCAGGAGACGTTTGTTTGTGTTAGCACATGTGAAGGCAACTATCATGGTTAAGCACTCAAGCAAGCGTTTCAGGAAGTGTGTGCCTCCGTGTCCCAGGTTTTTGACACCTGAGGACACACAAGACCTGTGTGTTATGTGTTTGGGTGAGGAGCACGTGCGCTAAGTTCTCAAGAGATCTGAATGCACCCATTATTAGAGATTCACAATGAGTAAGCTTTGTTCGCACTTGGCCCTATTCTCGAGGGATGCGGGACAAGCGCCTGCGCCCCACGGCATGGGCCCTACGGTAGCTGAGGCACGGCGTAGACCGTAGTTGTGGGGATTACAAGTCGAGCTGGCTGAGGATTTTAAGAAAGGTATGTCTCACTTGCGTTCCTCAAGCACTGGCTCGAGCGATCAGGATCACTGACTGCTGGATCAGGACTCTCTCTTGAGTCTTCGGATCCAGCAGATAGCATGTTGCTGGTGCCATCCAGCCAGGAGGAGACAGATGTAGTTGACGAGGGCAAAGATACAGCTTTTAGTGAGCTCTCTCAGCCTACCAGCCCTGCATACGAGGAATTGCTGGATGTAATGGCCTGGTTTAGAGGCACGAGAGACAGGAAGCCACTCGTGGAAGACTCGACAGATGGTTCCTGCCATAACCGTCCCACTCCAATGAGCCTTCCGTTTCTTCTCGAACTCTACGCTGAGGTGGAGAAGTCATGGAAGAGGCCATATTCAGCTCGCATCTATCCATTTCAGCATTCAAACTATTTGAGTGTGGAGGGATTGAGTGAGTGGGGATATGTGAGGATGCATCCTATTGAGGAGACGCTTACAGGCTATCTCTCTCAGGCTGATGCATCCTCTTTAAAGGCTCCATCCCTGCCGTCTGAGCCGTTGCGGACCACCTCACGCTTGAATGAGAATGGCCATGCACAGAATGAACGTGCTGCAGGCATACCAGGCAGATCTGCTTAAGGATTTGGATCAGCGGCAGGGACTGTCCCCCGAAGTGGTCGCTGAGCTACACCACACTACGGATTTGGCCACCAAACAAACAGACATTGCTATTAGTCATTCAATGGTGGCGATGGTGGCCACGGAGAGACATCTGTGGTTGAACTTGGCAGACATCAGAGTGAAAGAGAAAAACTTTCTCCTTGGTGTGCCTTCAGAACTTTTTTGCTCGTCTGTAGAGTTTTTTTTCCTTTTCCTGAAAAGTTAGGTTTCTGCCTGAGAGCAACAATATAAAACTGCATGTCTACTGAGTTCAAAAGAGACCACATTTAATTGATGAAATTTCAGGATTTTGGAAAGTGATTAGAACACTAAAATATATAAGAAATATATAAGAATATATAAAGAACTTTAATAATTGTTTGCAATAATTATGTATTGCAAACAATTTTTCATGCAGTTCAAGTGCTGCTGTCATTAAACCAATAAAGGGGACAAATAAAAATACAATTGAAGAATGGAATAGAATAAAAATAGAAGCACTTTCAGTAGTTGGTATTAATAATCTAATATACTAGTGCAAAGTGACCGTGCAAAATCAGTTTTTGTGTGTGTTTTTAGTAATTGTTGATTCGGTATGTTTGAGTGCTCATTGTTACAATTACACAGCAAAAGTTCAGTGACATTTTTATTTGTGCATGGTAGAAAGCAAATACTGATACTGACATAATGACATACAATAAATATGGAAAATTGAACTAAACGATTCAGGGAGCAGGCTACACAGTGAACTCTGAGAAAACACTACGCTTGAGCAAACAGTTTGTGAATAGGCTATTACAAATGATGGCCGTGAAAGAGACTGTGAACGCACTGAATAGGATATATTTAGTTGGTGAATAGGATAGGCTACTATTACACAGTAGCGATAACGTTAAGCGCACCAGAATAAAATATATAACATTCAGAAATAAACAGTGTAGCTGACTTACAGATTCAGTTAACATCCACAAATGAATAAGCGCGACGATTCAGGGAGCAGACTACACAGTGAACTCCGAGAAAACGCTACTTAAGCTCCACTGCTTTCTTCGACCCTCTCTGTCTCTGGTCCTACGCTGTGCTCACTCAAGGCTTGTTCGACTTGAACCGGCGCTGCACAGACCGATCGGTGAATGACATCAAAGTACCATCAAAAATACCTGTCAAGTATGAAATCCATCTGACTAACGGTTCAAGAGATATGCGAATAACATACACACACACACACACACACACACACACACACACACACACACAGACAGACAGAAAGACGTTCCTGTAATTTATAGATAGATATAATATTCCGAAGTAAACAGTGTAGCTGACAGAGTGTTTATGTCAGAATGTTTATTTTTAAACCACAACCTTCTAAGTGCTTCTTTTACCGATATATTTACCGATATATTTTGTATTTCTAATCCAAACAACGTCAAACTTGGAACTGCACTTACTCGTGCCCGTAGCAAGACACCTGTCAAGTTTGAAATCCATTGGACTAAAGGTTCGAGAGATATGTGAATAATAGACATACAGACAGACAGACAGACGTTCCTGTAATTTATAGATAGATTATGTGTGAAATATCCCACCACTAAAAAAAATTAGAAAATTCAAACTCTTGAGCTGCATCGCGTTTTTTTATCCTTGTAATCTCTGTCTCTCTATACCTCTCTCTCTCTCTCTCGAAAATAAATATGCTTGCACAGTCTTTATTCTATCATTGAAGTTAAAGATAAAGATCTGCACTCTGTTTTTCTCACTCACTGCCTCTCTCTGTCCTGTAGTTGAAGAGTGTCAATCATTTTCTGGAATCTATCAATGACTATATGCATCTGAAACAAGCCCTTTCTGTTGCTGCTCAAAGGATAGAGGGATACAAGATAGAAGGTCTGAGTGAAGAAATGGACAAGGTAAACAAAAGATACAATGTTAGAACAATGTTTGCTTTAAAAAGAAAAAAGCCTAACAAAATGATCTCACCCACAGCATGTTCGTGAGTTGTGCTGCTTTGATTTGACAAGTCCGATGAGGGGGGTTGGACCAAATGTCATACGGAGGCTATTACTGGAAGAAACTTTGAAAGTCAGAGTAAGAAAGGACAACAAGGCAAGTGACAAGACAAACAAGACGAATATGATTATGATGTTGCCTATTAATTGTATTTGCCTCAGAATTTCAACATTCTTTTCTGGTTATGTTAGGAGCTTGTGGTCCTGCTCTTCACTGATGTGTTGTTGATGACCAAAACACAGAGGAAATCAGACAAACTGAAGGTAGTGCGCCCCCCTCTGTCTCTGGAGAGAATACACTGCATTCAGCTCAAAGATGGCTGTGAGTGTGTCCACAACTTCCTACTGTATATAATAATTCCATAATCCTTACCTCACCTGAAACTTCAGTCATAGTTTACATACATTTCCTTTAACTGAAATTGAAGTTGCAATAGTCTTTCCTTCCCTATTGTGACATATGTTCGAGTGAAACTGCTTCTCCGACAAGAAAAAATGTAGGGAGGGACTTGATTTTGCCCATCAGGAATTGATTGGATCGTTGGATGGTTGTGGTTTTTTATTGGTCGATCTCATGCGAGTGACAGGTTGCCCCGCCCTCACACCAGTAAACACATCATCAGAGAGATGTTGCTGCAATAGAAGTTATTTTGATTAAAGGGCACATGAATTAAAAATAATAATAATGATGTGCACAGATAAATGTTGTTCATGGTGACTTTAAAACACAACAAAATGCAAAGTGGAATTCAAAATACAGGTGAAACAAAAATCAGTACAGAAAATTCCATTATATTAAAACAGTAAATTGGGCCTTCGTGACTTCTCTCTGAGTGCATACCATATATATTCACAATCTGGAATTTAAAATTTAACGTGATTTAAAAAATAAAAATAATTTTAAGTCCAGAAATAAGCATAAAGTTTTAGGATTAAAAATCCTAAAAAAAAAGTTTTTTTTAGGTCCCTAAGCAAATAAGCAAATTTGTGACATTGATCACTCAAAGGTCAGTTTTCTTAAAGTAATAATCATGATGGCACAAAAAGCTGCAGGAGCATCAACTGAAACGAGAACCAATTTTTATTATTTTAATATTCTGTGCTAGATTTTAATAATAAGGCATGATGTACAAAATAACTTATGTAAGGTATCACTCATATTTCACAGTTTGCAAAATAAATGTTTAGTTAGATACCATGCATACATATAAGAGGCAAAATGGGAAAAAAAGAGATACAAATATATGTATATACAATAACAAATGTCAAATATTACAACCTAAAATCTGTAGAAAATGCACAAAGACACAGAATACATTACATATAACCAGTCAGCATTAACATGCACATTGATTTTCCACATGGAATTCTGTTTTATATAATTTAGCATACTGTTCTTAGCATGTCAGGGCTCAGATTGGCATATTACTTGATAAGCTGGTTTCTAATTGGGCTTTTTGAATCAGAGAAAGGTGTGTCAAAGACCTGCTCATGCAAGTCCTGGTACTTGTCACAAAAGATTCATTATGTTTACGCAATTGTGAATGCAAACATGCAAATGACCTGAACATGGAATCTACTTATAACCTCAAGGAAAATTGACTGGAACTTCAAGTTGTAATATGTTTCTGTAAATATTTCTTATAGGGTACTACACTGATTCTCACTCTATCTCTGTTGCTCTGTCTGGTAGATTCGTTTGTGCTGGTGGAGGTTGGTGATCTTGGTTGTTCTGTCAGTGTGAACTTCCTCTCCACACCCAGTCCAGACCACTGCGCGACATGGGTGTCTGCTCTGCGTGAGACACAGGTACTCGCAAACACACTCAATATCAAACACCAGTGTGACAGGGTGTGCAAGCCCAACCCTGAATAACTGGCATTTGGTATTTAGAAATGAATGCATTGAACTTTCTACTTTTGGCTTTTGGCACTTTCCACAAATAGGACACAAAATGAGGTATATAGGTATAAATCATGCGGTAAATAGGGGTGTGTGTGTATAATGCGGTAAACAGGTCATGCTTATATTACGCTGCATTTGCGTTGTGTTTGAAAATTTAAATGAGTTCATTTCTGAGGGGAAAAACATGGGCTTTGTTTTTTTAAGAAGTAACTGGAGTGGACACTAAAGTGTTATATGGAAAGTGCCTATTATACCATAATGCACCTGTGCAGTATTTAAGATTGTGAAAAGAATACTGAATCAGAAAGTCAAACGTAGTTGAACAGTTTGTAATTATAACTGATTCTTGTTGATATTCTTAGGCAGCATTGGAGATTTTGAGGAGAAATGAGACCAACAAAACCCTGAAGACCACAAGACAGGCAGAGTTAGTTGGATCAGAGAGACCTCCCATTCCGAATGAACTGGCTGACAAAGTCATAGAGGATCCTGGTGGCCAGTCAGATAGTGACAGATCTGATAGTGATTTTGAGTCTCTAAACAGATTAAGTTATCAAAGACGCACTTCTGAGACAGATGTGGAGACAGACGTGGAGCAAAGTAAAGTTCAACAGCCGGCAGAGGATAAAAACTCTCCACGTGTCGGTCATCGAAATGATCAGAGCAAATCAGCTCATGAAGAAGTTGTGGGAAAGACTGATTCAGCTGGATTTAAAACTAATGAAGGGAGAACCAGGCAGTGGGAAGAGGAAGAGGTCCCATTTATGAATGAAAGGCGAGTTACATGGAATCATGGACAACAGCCATCTTCAAACTCTAATGAAATCACACAACAGGACTTACTTGTGAGAAATGGACACTCGTTGTTGCCAGGTGGACATGTGGAGAAAAATGGCACTTCTAGCCAATCCATGCCAAGCACTTCTTCATCCATCAAGCCTCCAGTAACTACAGCGACATGTAGTGCAAGTGTAGAAACAGAGAAACCACATCTGGATCCATATGATGACTCTCAAGGAATCAGTAAGAATTCTTTGTGCAGCCAACCAGAAGATGCCGATGGTTTCCTCACAGAATCAGGGAGGTTCATCAGGATCATGAAGTCTCCTCGCTTACGGAGGAAGCATCCGAAAAATTTGCAACCATCTATCCACCCTGATATTTCCAAGAAAGCTGCGAATGGATTGGAGCTTCCTCCCAATACAAACTCCAATGGGAACCAGAGAAGAGCATCCAACCCTTGCGTTAAACCCCAGGATTCGCACAGAGTGCTAAAGCTGGGATCTCTAAAAAACAACCATGAAACGTTATGGCATGTTCCTGAAAAGAGATCCTCGCCAGATCCTGAGACGCACTCTGAACCTGAGCAGACGCCTGATGGGAACCGTCAGACAAAACCCAAACTAAAGACCCAGAGGAGCGCCTCCATCCCGGAGATCAGCTCCTCTCACAGACGCAGTCCCTCACCGCCACCAGACGCCGACCAGCTTCACCATTCTCCGCTCCAGCACCTGCTGCAGAGGGCTAAGGAACGGGAAAAGGAACGTGCACTGGGAAAAAGAGTGGGAAAGGCAAAAGAGAGGACCTCGACTCCAAAGAATTCTCCTACTATCTCCATCTCTCCGTCACCATCGGCCAGTGAGGGAGAGAGAGAGGCGGAAGGAGAGAAATCTGCAGGACCCAGTATGATATCCACACACGGATGGAGAGAAGGAAATGTGGATGGAAGTGAGGATGAGAAAGACGGGTGAGTCTACATGCATCACTATTGCTACAGAACACACAATCTAAGTTTTACAGTAATGAACTGTTTTTAATGGGGCCAAATCATGAAGAATCACATTATAAAACCATCAGATGGTGACTTGTCATGCAAACATTTTTTGAAGGAGCACAGGTTGCACTGGCTACTTTTTTTATTAAATTAATCATTTATAATAGAATATTATATAATCTATTTAATATTATGTTTATAATTTATAATTTGTATGATTTATATAATTTTAATATTTTTAAAACTACATGGAAAGTAAGCATAGCTGCAAAAGAGAGGGTTGAAAATAATGAGAAAAATGAAATTAAATGAAATTACAGTACATTACATTACTTTAAATTGAAACTTTACCAACAAACCTCAAGGAAGAAATAATATGCGAACGTTTTGATAAATATATGCATAAATATACATATTTATGTAAATATACACAGCATCTGTCACGGCACTAAGTTTAAAACACCACTTTGAATGTATTTATGCATGTGTCATTTTTTTTTACTTAAGATATAAATATTTTTCCTCCTAAATTAAACCCAGAAATAACCCTTTACTGCCCAGTGGAAAATCAATCATTTTCATTTTAAGTGTATTTGTTCCATTTGTTAGATATGACTGTAGAGAGACTTCACTGCACTGCGGAACTTGACAGTTTCATGTGCGTTATTTCTTCTCTCTGCCCACACACAATTCATCTGTGTACTGTTACATAAGATTCTCTCTAATTATTATATTCAAACCTTCGCTGGAAATTGTAAGATAATTCTACCACATCATTGTTCTAAAATGTTACTGAAGTATATATATATCTCATAATAGTACAGTTAGTTCTTCATAAGGACCATTAGGAGTCAGGCTTCCCCTGAAAACAGAATTACACATCATACAGATGCAATACACTTAATAATGCATTTCTTTAATAGGTAATTTAAAATGTTATGTAATGCTCAGAACAGATCAGAAGTTAATGTACAGTACATTCAAATACATTATAACACATGAATTAAGCTTCATGACATTTCTAACTATTTGAATGTACTTAGTGCTTTCTATTCATGGTTTTCAATTAGGGGTCTGTGGGCCCCTCAGGGTCTTTGAAGGTAGGCTAAAGGGGGTCTGTAAAAATATCTTTAAAAATGTTCATGACATTTCAAAATTTGAATAAACGCTACTTTATGGTCTGATAAGCATTATATGGTGTCAAAATATGAATTTCTTTTAACTCTTTCCCCGCCATTGACAGAATTTTCCGGCTTTCCATGTTTTCATTGTTTTACTGTAGGGGGCGCTATTACACGTCTCCTGAAAGAGTACACAGGATCGCCTGATCAAAACACAAGCAAAAACGAGCTTTATCATTTGTAATCATATGCATATGTAAAATTACTCGATCATCAACATTAAACAGCACATACATCAAAACTGCCTAACGTTACCGAATGAAATGTCGACCCAGAACGAGCTATAGGACTGTGCAAGCATTGAGGGTGTTGATGGCTCTATGTTTTGATCATCGTTCTGAATCCGATCTGGATAGTCATTGTAATGAAACTTACCCACATCCAAGTGTTGATAAGAAAAGTATAAAACAGATTTTTTTTTTTTTTTTGTTTGTTTGTTTAAAAACTGAGGTTCTGTTGTTCTTTCTTTTTATATATTGCATGTTCAGATATTCATACAACAAAATATTCTGGGGGCCATGATTTTTTTTTGAAAATGGTCCCAAAAAAAAAAAAAAAAAAACTGGCAGGGAAAGAGTTAAAAGTCTTTAAAGAAAAAAAAGAAAAAAAGAAAAACAATATTATATAGGCTAATGTTATATATAATCATGTTTTGTTAATACTTTTTCTCCGCCAGCGTTTTTTTAAAAAGTCGCCAGCCACTGCAAATGTTTTTGATAATTTTCACAAAAAATTTTCATGGCCCCCGGAATATTTTGTTGTATGAATATCTGAACATGCAATAAAGCCTATCAAAAGAAAGAACAGAGCCTCTGCTTTTAAACAACAACAACAACAACAACAACAACAACCGTTTTATTTTTAGCTTCATGCATTTTTTTATCAACACTTGAATGTGGGTGTTTCATAAAAAAAGGCAACATTTGAACAAAAAGCTGAGAAAATCACGTTTACAACGTGCAAAAGCAATGTTTTATTGCTTGTTTCTGATCCTGTTTTGTTGTCTGTGTTTTAATCAGGAGATTCTGTCCTCTTTCAGGAGACGTTTAATAGCGCCCCCTATCGTATAACAGTGAAAACATGGAAAGGCGGAAAATTCCGTCAATGGCATGGAAAGAGTTAATATTAATGAAATGTGTTAATTTATTCATTAATTTATACCTCAAAATTTATCAACCCTATTACCATTTAGCCAAAAATGACATTTTACCAGGGAAATAACAGTAACCATTACTCTTTCGAAGACATTAACCCATTAATCCCTGTTCTCTCCCTTGTGGCAGAAATGTCATGGAGGGCGTCAGTGTTGACTGGCCAGGCTGGTGTTTTGACGATGAGGAGGTTTTCGGTTTTGAGGACTTTGATGATGAAGACTGGTTTGATCCAATTCTGACCATAAATGAGCTTCGCAGGTCAGAGACGAAAAGATCAGAGCGGCAAGATGAAACAGAATGCAGTGAGGTGTAGTTTAAGTGTAGTGTAGTGGTCTAGTATGTAGATTTAGTGTAGGCTACTTGAATTGTGTGAAAAGTGTTTGCAGAAATGTAATATATAATGGTTCTGCGGTGCTGTTGAATGATTATGTAGCATGACTATTACAGTCAAATATATTTGAGTGATACTTATATATACACACACAGTCTTCACATTTTTTATGAAAAAATGATTAACATTGTGTCTACTGTATAGTTATAATTATATTTACCGAAATGTAATTGTGTACAGAATTGTTGTGTACATTTTTTCTTGTAAAAAAGAAACTGCATTTAAGAAACCTGTTTGTAATACTGTGCACAAAAAAAGAATTAAATTAAAACATGCGAAATAAAGTACGGTTTCATTTTATTACTTTATTTACACAGATTTTACATTTATATGTGAAAATATATTTGCACCAAAATTAGTTTATACAAAATGTAGGCTTATACATTTAGGCTACATGCCGGTAATATATTTACAGTTTAAATGGACTGCTACAATCGTCTGCATTTAAAATGCACACATTAACATAAAGTAACACACAGGCATTTAAAAAACAACAACATAAAAAACAACCAAATTTTTTTTTTTACACACACACTGATCTGGGATCTCCAACACAAGGTTCAGTCATCTTTGCCTTGCTCCTTTGTCTCTGCTCTCGTTCAGTGGTGGCCTGATGGACGATGGTTTCCATTGCTGGGTAAAGCAGGATCATCTTCTTCTGTAAGGAGGAATAAATGGGATGAATATGAGATATAAATAATTACAATCTATTTTAAACTGAAACTGAAAGTATGTCAGACTCAGTTTACTGCATAAATGAATGAGCATGAATTGCATTATTAAATCAAGACTTGATACTGAAACGTACCCTGCGATAGTTTCTGTACATCTGGAACAAAACCAGGAATATCACCAAGAACAAAAATCCTAATCCCATCACCATAGCGGTTTTATTGCCAGGACTTGAATTTTCATTCTTTAGAGCACCTGTAGAAATGAACAAAACAGAGAATTAATGAAAATGTAGGGCTTCTAATTTGATTCCAATCATGATTCTATAAAAAAAAAAAAAAAAATCCTTTACTGCTATATAACTGCACTACCTACCCATAATGTGAAAATGATAAGTCACATTCCCCAGAGCTCCTTCTGTCCCGTAGTACCGACACATCCATTCACCAGCATGTTTCTCAGTCACTTGTTGAATCCTGAAGCTCTTCTCTTCTGTCTTCTGAACAGAGGTCACCATTTGAGTGTCGTTTGGTCCATAAGTTACACGGAGCCATTCATAGGAAGTGATGTTGTTGGAGTTGCTGAGATGGCAGGTCAGGGTCACGGGTCCGTTACCACTGGATGCCGAGGAGCTCAAAACTACACAGACAAAAAATACAAAATGATCAGCATTCAGCAAATTCAGAAATCCACAGATCAGAAGTTATGAGGAGATTAAGCCCACTTTGATGGTCAAAGGCTAATTAAAAAATAACTCATTCAGGTATATAATTTTTTTTTACACTGTGTGAATTGATTTTTAAAAAAAGGAACAGCTGTTCATATGTATGTTCATAGGCCTTTTGTCTCTTTTTGTAAAGCCACGTTGATAAAAGTTTAAAAGGTTTAGCTGACAAACTGGAGTATTCTGAGTGATTCCACTCACCTCGAGCAACGACTAGCTCCATCCTTCTCTGTACTTTAATTCCCTCTCTTTTCAATGCCTTCATCCTTCCTGAGCACATATACATCCCTTCATCTCCATCCTCCACTGTCTGTATAGCGGCAGACGCTGCGGACCCAAGAGGCCAGTCGAAAGATGCAGGGAGAGGACGAGGAGACTCGGTTCTGTTCCAGGTCACAGTGTTTGGGATCAGACCATCAGTAAACAGGCAGGGCAAGGAGACGGAGGAACCCATAGCGGCGTACAACACTGAAGAGTCGTCCTGAGGGGTGGCGATTCCTGGAGAGGGAACAGAGAAGGTGAATGAGCCACTCCTGTAGAAGTTATTAATAAAAGAAGCCGGCGTTTAAAACAAACACTCACCTTTGACCTGTAGGTCTGCGGTTGCCTCTACTACCGCACCTTTGCGTGAAACCTGACAGGTCCAGATTCCTGCATCTCTTTGAGACACATCAGAGAGGCTGGTTCTACTTATAAAATGGCCGTTTCTCTTCCAGTTAACTGTTACAAATGATGTCGTAGGAATAACTTCGCACATTGCCGCCGTACTTGAGCCCTCAACCACAACTGCTGGAGAAAATGACGCTGTGAAGAAAGAGAAAATGTTACTGATAAGATTATTTCCAATGGCTTATCAAAGAAGATGTGGCAAATTCTTGGTTGTTTGTGTCTGTTACCTCTCATAACCCTGAGCATGATGACCTTCACCATCCGAGTCTTTCCCTCAACCTCACAGACGTACTTTCCTCCATCTTCAATTGTCGTTCCAGCGATGTGAAGGCTGTAATCGCCCTTTCCAAAGTTGGGAACGGGGCAGGTAGCGCGTGGTTGGTCTCTAATCGGACGAAACTCTAACCCGCTCTTCTCTCGTCGCCAAACTGTCTTCAGTGAACTAGGAAATTGAGAAAAAAAGAGCAAGACTTAAAAATGGTCATCCTCTTGTGCTAATTGATTGTCAGGTCTAGGATTGATGCGTTTATGAATGGATGGATGATTGTACGATTGTATGTGATTGTATGTATGGATGGATGGATGATTGTATGGATGATTGGATGATTGGATGTATGGATGGATGGATGGATGGATGGATGGATGGATGGATGATTGGATGATTGGATGGATGATTGATTGTGTGATTGGATGGATGTATGGATGTATGGATGGATGGATGAGATGTTCTTACTCTCCGATCATCCGGCTCCAGTAAACTGCAGTGGGATATGAGAGCATAGAGGACTTGTCCATACATGGCAGAACTGCTACAGAACCATGAGCCACGAACACTTCATGTTCCTGACACTGACCACCTGCAGAACACAGAAAGATTGCACATTTAAATCTACAAGACGAAAGAATATATTAAACAACAATGATTAAACAACATTTTAATGATTCACGTCCTCTATCATGACTGCTCACCTTCAAAAACCAGTGCTAACCCCAGAACAATCATAAACGGTGTCATATCTTCTAATCTTCTTGTTGTTACTTTCCAAAAAACGAAAAGGCAAACCCTCTCGCGTTGAATGCTCTTTCTCAGCTAACGTCTGCCGGCTCCGGTCTTTGTTCTTGTATATATACTGCTGTGGGTGGTTGTGTGGGTTGCAGTGGTTGGGAGGAGTTGCTCGATGTAGGTAGATCCTCTTCTTCTCTGCCTCTCGATGTCACATGACTTCTGAAGATGCATGTAATGAAACTGTTGATGTGCGGTCTGACTGACGTACTTTGGAAAAAGTTAGAGAGAAAGAGAGACACTGAGAGAGTAATAGAATGAGGAAGAGGTAACACTTGAGGTTTTGTTCTCCCACGGATTCACCAGGTCTATCTCAAATTTTCTCTCAACACGTGAAAAGGTTAATTTGAAAGTATGTCACTCACTTCAAAGAATGGAAACAAATTTATGTAAAACAAAAACAAAACAAAAAAGTAATATGGAAAATGTACACAGGCAAGAATGCATCTATTTATAAATAATTAGGGTGTGTGTGTGTGTATATACTATATATATATATATATATATATATATATATATATATATATATATATATATATTTCAAAGCAGCTTTACAGAAGATGCATGCATGTATTATTGTCTATGCAATATTATTATATGATATTATAATTTTGTTTGCACATTTTCACAGTTATTAATCATCTTCCCTGTTTTATTATAAATGTTTTCTATACTTGCCATGATATTTATTGCATGAAAAGACAGCATTAATAAATAAATTACATACAAATAATGTATCAGTTTATGCTGTTTTTGCATGCAAGAAAATCATGGCAAGTTCATGGATGATGCAAAGCATGCAGAAACCAATTTCAATTAATTGTGCAATATTAAATATTACATAATATCTGTTATGTTCAAATACTAAGGATGTCAAATTGATTAATAGCGATTAACCGCACCTAACATAAATGTTTGTTTATATAATATATGTGTGTGTATATATATATATATACACACACATATATTATATAAACAAACATTTATGTTAGGTGCGGTTAATTATAGTACATCAATCCTACAATGGTTTAATTTAAACTAACAATCAGCCCAAAAAACATAAATGCCTCATATATATATGTATACACACACACACACACACACACACACACACACACACACACACACACAGTACATACACAGTAGGCCTATATTATATAAAACACAAACTTTTATATTAGATGTGATTATTTGACAGCACTAATATTTTAAGGTGTCTTAGTTTCAGTGTAATTACATAATTTGAGAACTATATCAATAAACAACATGCACACACACACAACATGGAGTCCAATTACTGGAGTCAGTACATGTAACGTGTAACAAAGGCACTGTACATTATTATTTCTCAGTATATGTCACCATTGCATCAGGCATGCATTTCTGATAACCAACACTAATCAATGGGTAAAAAAACACAAATGCCATGTGTAATTTTAGATCTCACCATGGCATCATGATTTGTTTATGTGGTTGTGTAAGTGTTATGTCAGCCCAGTCTCAGACCTGAGCTTCGGAATGCATTTGATTGAGCCGTTGATATGCGGATGTGCGATCAGCATATTCTAAAACAGCAGCACTTCCAGTAAAGACAGAGAGACTGTGTGCGAGTGACATGAATATGGGGGCTGGAGTTGTTTTGATGAAGAAAAGAGTCTGTGGCTGACTCAGTCTCTCCCCTCCCATTTTTTGCTTTGTTTTTCACTCCTCCTATCTGTCACAAAAGCAAGTCGCAGTTCCTTCCTTCTGTAGTCCACATTTTTGGTATGCAAAGTACGACTCTCGATTTGAAGCGTCTATACAACAAATTTCCTTTCTTTCTGCAAAGTGGCCCCAAATAAGTATTTGGACACGCTGAGACACATAAAATGAATGGTAACACTTTATTTTTAGTGTCATTGTTACATATGTTACATGTTACTATTGTAATAACTATAAGTTATGCATAATTACATGCAACTAACCCTCAACCAAACCCTAATCCTAACATGTAAGTACATGTAGTTAATTATTATTACACAGTACTTAAATATATAATTACACTGTAACAGTGACGCCTTAAAATAAAGTGTAACCCTTTATTTTGAGGTGTCTTTGTTACACTGTTATTATACATTTAAGTACTGTGTAATAATAATTAACTACATGTACTTACTCTAGGGTTAGGATTAGGGTTTGGTTGAGGGTTAATTATGCATAACTTATAGTTATTACTATGGTAAGTACATGTAACATATGTCACTGGACACTGTAAAATAAAGTTTTGCCAAATAAAATGTAATCAAATTAATTAACTGAATTTTAACGAGATGCAAAGTATCAAACAGAGGGACTTATGCAAAGAAATTGTGCTTTTCCCAGAACTAATGTCTTTTTTTGCAATGACTTTTAACAAAGGATCTCACTGTGTTTTCAATGTGTGTAGTTTTCACGGGTGTTGTAACAACAGGTGTAGATCATCACATTAACTATAGACACGTTACACTAACATTTGACAACCAGAAAGTGTCCAGTTTTTAACAGCATTGTTTTTAGGTCCCACTTTATAAGTAACTTTAATTACTACGCTTAAAAAAATTTTTGGGACAAATATGGACAAATATGGAATGTAAAATTTACATTCAGTTTTTAAATTGGGTTTGTCCATATTTGACCCAAACATGGGTTGAAACAATGTCATTTACTAATCTGATACAATGTAATTATGTACATACATGTTTTTACATTGTACTTTTTAAAAATGCCTGCATGTAATTATAGCTATAATTATTTTCTGTAATTACATCTATAATCACACTGTTGACTTTTTCCTTACACCTTCACTCTAAAAAATGCTGGGTTGTTTCAACACATGTTTGGGTCAAATATGGACAAACCCAAACATTGGGTTTAAAAATGTAATTAAAATGTTTAAACCAGTGGTTGGGTTTGCCCATATTTGACACAAACATGGGTTGAAACAACCCAGACTACCCACATATCCCTAACTTGAAAAGGTAATCTCCCCTCGCAAGTATTTTTCAATACAACAAGAACACAATATTGTACCAATTTTTTAATTTTTTTATGTAAGTACATAGAAGTATGACACATCACACGTAATATAAAGTGTGACCATTTTGTAAAACCTTAATATCTTGACATCTATCTATATATGGCTTTTTGAGGCTGCTGTACACCAGATCAGTGAAGAGCTTTTAACCAGGTGGAAATAGTAAGCTGGCTATTGAATATGTAAATATGTAAATCCATGGAAACAGCAGTGTGTAGGTAATGCCTTCATGAGGTGAAGTATGGGAGGATAACCTCAGATCTTCAGACGCTTTCAAGCTTAGATTCTCATCATTTCCTTCCTTTGTTCATCTCGACAGTTCTCACAGCGTTTGTGTGTGTCCATGTGCCCCCATTTCACCAGAAAACATCCAAATATCAAGCGGGGTCAAGGTGGTTACAGAGCATGCGGATATCAGCGTTCACTGTCTTCAGATCAGAGGGGGCGATGTGAGAGTGTGATGGGGTCTTTCCTACTGTACATGTGGCTGATGCAGCTGATTTGAATAACAAGAGAGCTGGGAAAGACCTACCTGAGCCCCTGATGTGGAAAAAAGACACTGTCACGAGTGGGAATATTACATGCATGCAGATAGCAGAGAGGATGGAACATATTAACACTGATTATGGCAGGATTGTGACTGAGATATTACAAATTTCCTCCCCACTGACCCCCACAGTTATTAGTTTGTCATAAGTACAGACACCCACGTTCTCCACATTCATCTGTCTAAACCCTTTACTCTCTTGAAAATGAATATCCAGAGTCATTTTTTTCTTAATTTTTCGGCAGCACTTTATTTGACAGTCCTGTTCTCCATGTACATACTGTGTATTATAGTAATTGCAATAACTGGGTAATAACTAGGTACTAAACCTGAACCTACACCTAAACCTAACCTTAATCCATGTAGTTACCTTATATTACCAGTACTTTCTAGTACACGTACTGTAAAATAAAGTGCAACCCATTTTTATCTTCATTTAATCAAATTTTATTCAAATAAATTAACCCAATAATGCCTTGAATTGAATAATGAATTGAATATATATATATATATACACACACACACACACACACACACACATATATATATATATATATATATATATATATATATATACACACACACATATACATATATATATATATATATTCAATTTAATTCACATTTATTTGTATAGCGCTTTTCACAATACACATCATTTCAAAGCAGCTTTACAGAAAGTCCATATTACAATTTAGAGTGTTCTGTTATCAGACGTAACTAACTATGTATTTCAGAAATGTATATATACAAAATCACAGTTAGCTAAAAACGTATTAATTTAAACAAAGTAGTAATTTAATGAGTTCATTGAAGTAATGGATATATATTGAAGTATTGAATATATGAATATATATATACATATGAATATATATATATATGCAAAAAGCCTCTAAGTGAATTCAGTAATTCAGTAATTTCACTTAAATGGCAATGAAAATTACCTAATAATTGTCATTTAAGTGAAATTACTGAACTTAAATATACAAGCTTGATAAAAATGATCATTCTAGAAGAAAATTTCAGATGGCACTTAGAGGCTTTTGCATCTGAACTCTTCATATATATATATATATATATATATACATACACACACACACATACAAACGTGTATTTATTTTACATACATTTATTATAATGGTTTTGGGGTTTTTGGGCTGATTGTTGTATTCATTTAAATTAAACTGTTGTTATTAGATAGATGATGGACTGTAATTGCTGTTTTTTAAAACAAAAATAGTGCTTTGATCATTTGCAGTTTGCTGCGTATTAAAAATGTTTCAGATATTAAATCGAGTTGGATAGTTGAATGGCTGTTTTGTCCTTAAAATTAGAAAATCAGTTTAAATATAGGTATTAGTACTTGGTAAAATCGTGCCTTTAAACATTACATTGCATTAAATTGATTTGTGTTGCTTCTACATTAATTTGGGGATTCAATGTGTAAATATGATTTAAAAAATGTATTATTATATTTGAAGTATATTTAAGATGTAGAAAGACAGACAAATCTACTGACACAAACACATTTTATTCAGAATGATCTGCAGAATGTGATTTGTAAGAAGTTGTTCAGTTTCATTCATTACAGTGGTCAAAGTTCCATGAGAGTCAGAAGTGGGACACTGGAGCTCACAGTTTCAGTCAAAGCTTTTAATTCCACGGATGATTTCTCTATAGAAATTAGTCAAAACAGGGTTTTAAAGAAAGATATGCATCACATAAACTATTTGTGTCTCTGAGCAGATGCTGTCAGCAGATTTGTCAGACAATTACCGTTTCTTACATCATGGCACAGATCGGTTTCATCTAGAAAGTTTTGTCCTTATATAGAAAAACCCAAGATGCGTGTTAAATTCAATGGACTTCAATGTGATTTCTTAGCGGGCTTTAGAGAGCGTGAGAACCTGCTTTTCATAAAGACTTCAGATTTTATCATTTAAAACCTTAATTTCGAGATGTTGAAAATGATCAAGGTGGAAACTTAGAAATTAATATTCATTGTCTGCTATCATAACACCATCACATGTGGCTGAAACCGCTCCTGACAGTCTGTTGAACTGTTTGTCCTGTGTACTGGAAATTATAACCACAGATTTACAGATCAAAGAGAGTCAGCTTCTGAAAAGTGTTTACTCACCAATAGCAAAGCTTCTTTGAATAGTGTCCAAACACTACATGAATGTGTTTCCACATACTTCTGCTGCCACATCATTCCTTCAAGCTGTGCCATTTTACGTCTACATTTGCATGGCCGTCCGAAATAATGTAGATATTTTTGCATTTTAAATGAGGCCATTACACTTTGTACGAGATAAATTTAAAATCGCTCCAAAAACCATTTCCTAGATTGATTGAATTAGTTCTGTACTCAAAATTCATTTAAAATACATACATAAAATTACCCTTTTTTTTGTTCAACAGTAGTGTCATATAGTACTACTTTGTCAAACAAATTTTGAACATTTCTATTATTGCATGACAGGCTGAAAATTTTTTTTGAATAAACTGGTGCAAAATGTGTCTGTTAAGACTTTTATGAATTTATCAACTTCAAGCACAGATTTGTACACTTTAAAAAGATTTGTACAAATTTAGATCAACCTCAAAATCAACCCATTAAACTGCTCAGAACTGGTTTGTTTTGTGCAAATGTACGTGCAAAGTAAAATGGAAAATTCAAAGTTCAATCAAGGCCTTTCCTCTGACGTTAACTTCTTTCAACTCGACAATTATATTCTTTGCAATCTTTGAGTTTGATTAATTCTGAAACTGTATTGGAAGCGTGTGTATACACAGATGTACCTGCAGTTGTAAAAGCATTTCATCATTAGGTTTGTTTTTCCACTTGATGTGGTGAAGTCACAGTCATTTCTGTGCTTCAGGTGCATGTAAGGTGCCAATTTCACAAGAAAAGCCACTTGGCTGCAGCAAAAATATTTTGTAGCATTTTTGAAGGTGCATAAAATAGATCAAGAAAAGCAACTCCGAAATATTGTGTTTTGAATATTACCCAATCTTTATTTGCATTACAATATAGAATACAAAAAGACAGCTGTTTAGTTCTTGTAGCCTCGGCTGGCTCTGCGACCACGGGCACGCTCAAACTTCCTGCCTTTGGAGCGCACATAGGGTCTAGAGGAGAGAAAAACATGCTCTGTTAAACGGTTCATCACAACGATCAACATTTATCAAACAGCCTCAAGCTCATAAAGGCTTGAAATGAACGTTCACATTGATCCCTTACTTGGTGTGGCTGTGGGGAGTTCCAGGAGCTTTTCCAAAATGCCTGTACACCTCTCTGCCCTTACGGGGTCCTGTTAGCAAAGAAGACATATGCTTTAACAACCTGGAGCTGAAACCCTCGAAATACGAACAATTAAGCAACTCATTCAGGAAAATGAGAATGAGTTATTATTAACAAGAATCATGTTTACATTGAATGTGTTTTCTACAGAAAGTATTCTTGCTTTGCACACACGTACCAGACAACAGAACGGTGCCCTGTCCTCTAGGTGCAGTGAGGGCCAGCTGGTCAAAGGTCATGATCTGTCCACCAGCCTTCAAGATCCTGTGGCGAGCACCATCGGTCACCTTTAGGGCACACACCTGTGAGGAGGCACAGGAAAGAGAAATAATGTTCATTTAGATATCCAGACAACTTCACACTGCATGCACTCGCTTCTGGGTGAAAACCACCGCAAGTATATATATAAAAAAAAACATCCAACAGAGCCTTTAGGACTGCTTATATAACAAAAAACATCTTAAGCATAATTTAAACATCCATGTCATCTCTATAAGACATATACAAAGGCATAAATACTGTTCCTTAAAAAAAAAATAAAAAAAAAAAATAGGGTACTGCGTTTGTGTACTACTAATAAAAATGCTCTGATACCAACAACCTATACCAGGCAGCGTGCATACGGACAAAGAAACATCAACAACAGTATAATGTGGTTAAAAAAGAAGGCTGTCTATAAAGTAAAAAAAAGAGAGAGAACTTGTTGATTGCTGATCGTTCACTCAGCACACATTAGGGTATGGGCGATATGGACTTGAAATTATATCACGATATTTTCTGGTATTTATTGCGATAATGATATCACTATAGCACCCCTGTTTTTGGCCACAAGTGATGGCTGCATGCATTCTTGAGAGCCTCAGTAACAAACATTTATCTAAAGTAAAAAGTACCCATCATCAAATAGGCTCCTATAATACACCAATTACATAAAAGAATAAAAAAACAAATCCAAACACCAGTCCTTGCAGAAATGGTAAAAGTTGTAGATAAACGTTTCTTCTGTAAAAGTGCAGATAATGTTTAAATAGTGCAACTGTATTGAAAAACATCACACAATGATCATAATAATAATAATAATAATAAATAATAATAACAACAATAATTCAAAACTTAATTCTTTGTTCTATTGCATTCATTTGTAATTTGATTATTTGTTATTTTATTACTGACTGCTTGTCTGTAATGTTTTAAATGTACATTAATTAGGCCAGTAGTTTTGCTGTAGTACCAAAACTGGAAAAGACATTTGAGGCATTTCACTGGCATCTAAACATTTGAACCACTGACCCAATTGACCCTTCGCTAAGCCCCGCCCTCCTTAGTTACTGTTGCTACGCCTGTCAAGCTTTTGCGCCTGGCACGTCTATTACAGTATGTATGCACTGGTTTCAGACATTCCCAAGGAGATAATTAGTCATTTTTTTGGTCGAACAGGTGAAAATCTGAGAGAGCAAGACAAAAGGGACTGCAGTATGCATTCGAGGGATATATCCACGACATAAGATGCAAACGATTAGAGAATAATTTCATCAAAATTGAGCCTAAATTGATCAAAAGCCTAGATCGTTAGGTCCCAGTGCAAGCAGCAGCCGCCTCATACGCTGACCATTCAAATGGGAAACACAAATTGAGGAACAGGCATGCACAGCAGGGTGAGTGAAATTTGAAAATCTAATATTTATAAATCAAACAGCTTATCCATAAGTATTATGGAATAAACAAGACATTAGCCTGACCACTTTGCAATGATAACATTCTCCCGCTTATATTTTTAGTGCGCCAGGCTAACGTTACTGCTCACACGTCGTGAGTCACATAAGTGACTAACGTTACTGTTATGAACTGATTAAGTTTGCATACCAGCCTTTTCCTTGGAGATCTCTGGCAAGCCCCCTGATGTTCCCTCCTTTTACTAACTACCTTTTACTTATACTAGAACTAACACCGGGAGAGTCGCGATCGGATTGGGGTACTAGTTTAGCCGTATATTAACAAAATGCTGTATATATTTTTAAGTAACGCTAAGTTATGTCAGTAAGCCTCCGTCTTGCCTTTTATCACATTGCTTGATCCACGAGCTGGACAATAACTTTATTCTAGAGCTATAAAGCCAAAACACTTTACTTTTAATTTCTTATTATCAATGTAAAGCTGCTTTGGAACAATCTACATTGTTAAAAGCGCTATATAAATGATTACGTCCAGCATTTCTCCCCTTGGGTTTTAGGTTTCGGGAAGGGAACAAAATCCACCCCCCCCGTCCAAACTTTTAGGATACCGGGTATCAGATTTGCACAATCCATACGCACAACGCTAAGGCATGTTTCCCTCGCTCGAAAGCTTGCCAGACCTCCCGCGCCTAGTTACGGTTGCTAAGCCACGATTGGCCAGTGGTGGTTTTCGGGCGTGGCTTAGCGAAGGGTCAGTTCTCAGCACTGAGCCCTGCTGGAGCAACTCTAAATATGTGCTGTGATATTAAATGAAAGATAAAATATGAATGTAGAATGAATGAATAGCAATAGAATGAACAGTAAAAAGTAATAGAAGCTCATACAATACATTTTAACAGGCTTAATTCAGCATGAAAATAACTGAAAGAAATATATATTTGCTGAACATAATTAAGCCAACAAATATAATTTATATTCTTTTAATTTCTCTTACCCGATACATTTACATTACAAACGCAGTGAAAATACAAGTAGCGATACTCTATCATCAAGTACCAAAAAAGAAAATAGTCTCGTTCTGGAAAAAGTGGTATCGGTGCATCCCTAATAAACTGCATTACAACAACTTAAGTGCAATAGTACTATAGAGGGCAACAGTTGAGTTCCAGAAGTAAAAACTCTTTTCTCCACTGGGAAATAGATTGTTAACGATAAATTGTAAACCTTTAAAAGACAAACCTACTGTGAGCTACAAGGTTGTTAAATGATAGAATTTGCTTGTTAAAGCTGTTAGCCCACATCATTTCATCTTGATGCCTATTAGAACAGTAAATGTCATGTGGACGTCTATAAAAATGTGCATTTCACCTCAGTGATTTCACTCATGCATTCGGATGGAGATGCAGGAGCGAGTTTCGTAATTCTACAAACCCGGGAATGCACTGCTCATGTGGTCAGTCACATGATTGTCTGCTGTAAATAAAAACGTCTGTATATAAACAAACAAAAATCGTATACAATATGATAGTTTTATCAAATGAAGTGCTGAAGCTTCACACGTGCATGAGTATGTGTAGTAGACGAAACTGTGAGATTCACAGAGGGACACGCAAAACAAGCTGACTTCAGAAAGGGCCGCTTGATGATAATCCAAACTCATTTGAATGAATTACAAAATGTAAACCGAGGTACCAAAATGGACATGGACAGTTGGACCGTAAACACAAAGCTTATAAGACATTACCCACACTTCCAATGTCTGTCTTACCTTCAATTTAGGGATTTTGTGAATCCTGACATCATCAGTAATCGTTCCCACAACAACAGCAGTCAGGTTTTCACGGCCTGGAAGCTTCATCTTACGGATCTAGAGGCAAAGAAGAAAACTTTGCATGAGACAAAAATGACAAGGTTTAATTAGGGCTGTGTTAAAAATATTGATTTCTCACCAATTCTCATTTTGGTGAACCAATATCATTTCTTAAAGGGATATTTCACCCAAAACTAAAAATTCTGACATCATTTAAATCACCCTCAAGTTGTTCTAAACATGTATTAGATCTATGGCACTTAAAAGATAATATTTAGAAGAATGTGGGAAACCAAATAGTTTCTGGTCCCCATTGACTTGTATAGTATTATTTTTTTTCATACTATGGAAGTCTATGGGGACCAGCAATTGTTTGGTATCCAATTTTTCCATCTATGCTGTTTTAAGGTGATGAACAAAACAGTGTTACGTTTGATGTGAAACAAAGCCATTACTTTACCATTACAAACAATTTCATTACTAAATTCAAAACATTAATACCGCTTTCAGTCCGTATTGTCTCATGTAATCGCTTAGTTTTTCAACTGCGGAAAGACGTCAATAAAACAGCTACAAAAAAAAAAAAACCCGAGAGGAGCATTTTGCTAAATATATTCATTATATTTGTACTTAACCTGTTCAATATTTTAAGTATTTTGAATAAATTGACAGCTACAGTTTACAAATCAAAAAATTTAATTAATGTGATTAAAAAGTTATTATAACAACTTCCATATGTAATGTAATTGTGCATATACATAAGTTAATTTTAACCTTTAATATTATAGTAATGGTTCAATAAACAGTTTACAGCATTAGTTGAGAGATTTATTTTCCTTGAGAAAATTTGTCATGTACTGTACCTGATATACATCTAAATGAATCAATATCAAATCATAATGGAATCGAACGCAAGCTTGTGAGTAGAAATCAAATTGTGAAATTGTGTTAATACCGAGCCCAAATAATAAAACACAAAAGGTCATGTGTAAACGAGATCTACAGGAGTATTGCCTGCTACAGACTGTGTAAACTTTGGTATGACATGCATGTAGACTGTACGATGCTGACACCTATTGAATAGTAGGCTACGACGCAAGTTAGTATAGAATAAAACGTCATCGGCATGCGCTAGTGATAAACAAATAAGAGCGAGATGAATCGCACTTTGGCATTTGTGGTTTTTATGTGCGCTGAAAAAAACAACAAGAGCAAGCGAAAGAATATGGATGCGGTCATGGCTAGGGAAAAGAGCCCAACTTGGCATGCCAATTTTGTAAATGGAGCTTGAGGCAAGTAGTTATTAGTTTTAGCACCATGTCGCTTTGATCAATATGGCATTTGAAGTTGCATTTTTATTGGCTAGTCAGTAGACGTAGGTCGTAGCAGCAAACACACTGTGAGATGATCATGCTAAATCTCTGACAGTCAGAAAATTATCGCAGTCGAGCTTTGGTCGCAAGACCGTGACAAAAGCCGTCTTTGAACCTCTCTCACTGTGCGACGTAGGACCACCGTTTAGGAGCCATGACCACAGAAATCACCACGATTGGTCATCTTTCGTCTGGGACAGGCCAAAATCAAACAATGTGTACTGGGCATAACACTGGGGTTCAAACTCACCAGTCGGGAAATGGACAGAGGCGGGCGGTTGGTCTTGCTCATGAAGAGTCTCCTCAGAATGACCTTGTTGAAGGGAGCATCAGAACGACGAGACAGGAATCTGTACAACTACAACACATAACAAAAAAAAAGTGAACTTATATAAAATTAAAGGGAAAAATTGACAACTCATCCAACTAGCAAGAGAAATGTAGCAATACATTTTAAAACTGGAGTTTCTTGCTTGCTTATCGGTGTTGAGTATCATGTTGGTTCTTACCTTGACCAAGAGCCTCAGGTAAATATCCTGACTTTTGGGCTCCTTCCTGTGAACCTTGCGGTCCTTGTTGTGTCTGATGTCAACTCCCTGGGAGATTCAACAAAATACGTCAATTACACACCAATAAAAAGCATCGTTTCACAAAAATGGAGAATTAGCAATTTCTCCATATAAACACTAGCTTGAGAACTTAACGTTACACATATTTGAGCAATAATGGCAAACGCAACGAAAAAATAATAACGAGAAGGGAAAAACATCTTCTTTACCATAATTCATATTTGTCTCGGATAAGATGTAACTCATGTGTCTGAGAGCCGAAAACTGCTAGCACTAGTAAAGCTAGCTTAGCCAACACGAGTTTGCTGTAGTGTTTTTCCTTCTACCCAGTCAACTAAATTAAATACCAGTATGTATTTTATCTATACATTTATAAACAGGAGATTAATGAGACAGTAACACGCTATTGTCAGAGTATGTACGGCAAGTATTTTTAAACACGACAAATGAACGGGAGTCTCAGCTCTGCGGCCCGATGTGCGTTAGCCGGCATTTACTTATTAATTTCAAACACTATCCACAATAATACCTATATCTATTCATTTATAACGCTATGTAATGCTTCTAAACATCATCTGCGGCAGAACTAGATCACATATCGCTGAGGATGGAGGAAGATTTTGGATACTGGTAGATTCCACAAGATATCAAGCTACCTACCATCTTGGACTCAGAGTGAAAAGGGAAAAAGAAAGCTCGCGAGAGGACGTATAGCGAGATTACGGAACGCTATGAGTCATGTGACTGAAAAAGGCGCGTCCGGATAGGCTCACGCTTCCTGTCACTGAAAAACACATTTCAGTGTACACTGGATATGGTTGGTTACAGAAAGAGAGTAGGCTACAGTCAAATTCATACTAATCGGTGTTTAAGCAAACAAAAATAGCTAAATAAAAATGTAGGGCCTATAATAGTACAGCAGTGTGGTCTATCTCAGCTACATAAAGTTTAAAAGAGTTTGATTGCAAAGTTATTAATGAAGACATATCTTTATTGTGATAATTATAAATATAGCCTACATGTAGGCCTTTGTGTACTAAAGACACCTGATTTAAAGTGACCATTTTTTTTTACCTCATAATGTTTAATAGAACCAATTTCCCACACCTACATTATCGTTTTCTTGATAACCCATTTCACTGTGGAAGAAAAGATCTGTCACTACTTCCGTTTCATTGTAAATTTTAAAAGAATGAGTGGAAAAATTGGGTCACAAAAAAATGTGTTTATTATGTCGCATAATTGACCATTTAAAATATTCATTTATTTGTACTTTACCTATAGGAGACAAGGAAAATGATTTGTTAAAATATCTGTTGTTAAAAACGTCTGCAAGATTTATTGCATCTCTTATATGTAGTTAGTTGCATATATGCATAGTATGTTGCATATTTGGATATTCAGTGGCAAGCAGCTGTGGAATAAAGCTCAGCTCATGAAGTCACTCTTCTGTTGCTTGAAATGACATAAGAAGACAGTCCAGCCGAGAGCAACTCCTCCGACAAAAACCGTACGAGCCACTGGCGGGATCAGGGAGAAGTTCACAGCCTGAGACATGAAGAATATAATTAGGAAACAAATGAAGAAGCATCTTAGAAACAGATCTGACAGATGTATGAACAAATATATATAGATATATATATAGTACCTGCATTGCTGACCAGTACACCACTCCAGTCTACCAGAAAGTGAAACAAAGAGTAAATCAATGTGTCAAAATAATCCAGAACCTTTAATATTTACATGTTCAATCGCTCTTGTGCTCTTTAATGTTTACCTTATAAGAGGTCCAGAATTTATTTCTCCAGTCTTCAAAGGGATCCTCTGCACCCTCCAATGCACTCAGCCCTTTAGAAGTGTAATAAACACTTTAGTTTATCATTATTCATTCATTTGTGCACCAATGTATTTCTGTATAGATTTTGTTTGATTATAAGTGGAAGTGGAAATTCCTCAGTTATTCCTTTTGGTGAGTTATATTCATTGCTGATTCTCACCAATGTAGAAAGCACTTATTGTCATAGGGGCCGCAAACAGCTGGTCTAGAAACACTTTGAGTGACACTCTTTTGGCCCCTCCCCCCGGAAACATCCTCTCCAGTCCTCGTAGCCAATGGTAATTGAAGTTAGCATGGAAGCAGAACCCAACCAGTGCCACCCGAGCGGTCTGGGCCCAGTCGATGCCGTGAAGCTGTGGACCATGTTGGACTGGAGCTGATGTTTTATTTTCTTCGGAGGCTTTTTTATTGCCTTCTGGGTCACTTATTTTGGTATTATACAGACCATCTGTCTTTGCTTCTCCAGCCACAACTCCTTCAGTGGACATCTTAGATGGATCTTGTCCCATTCTATCTGGTTTGTGTTCTGTCACTTTGTCCTGAGCTTTTCCCATCATGCTTTGCTGAATGAGGTCCGCTGTGGCAAACAGGGTTGTGTATCCCAGCACATTAGGGATGTATGGATGGGATTTGAACAAAGCCCATGCTCTGTTCATGATGACCGCTGGACAGGGATAATAAAAGCAAACATTTCATTCAACTGAATGCTCAATCTACAATAAATGTCATTTTATCCTTTTAATTCAAGTTTTTAAAGTCACCATGAAATCAAAATTCTTTTTTTTTTTTTGCACCCCCATTTCCCCTCCCACTTGTAGCAACATCTCTTCTCTTCTCTGATGATGTGTTTACTGGCGTGAGGGCGGGACAACCTGTCACTCACATGACATCACAGCAATAGCAACTCACTGCAGAGCCAATAGGTGGAGCTTGATGTCCAGCTCCGCCTCATTGGACTTAATGGGTGGAGCTAGACGCCCCCCACCCACACACTAACCCTATAGCTAATCATAACTCCGCCCATTATGTCCAGAGAAGGAGAGCTGGACGTCATTTGGCACTGCAGTGAGCACCACTTGAACCATTCCTGATGGACAAATTAAAGTCCCAGCCTACATTTTTTCTTGTTCAGTGCTGTTCCAATCAGATCAAAATAGGGAAGAAAAGACTATAGCAACTTCTGTTTCATGCTGGCTTTTAAGTTTTTTAATAGTTACAAATGACAATTTAAGTTGAAATAATGTGTGTTTTTTGTAACTCACCATGTAGCTGTCCTGTTTTAAGAATGAATGACAAATCTCAAGGTTCACCCTGTTGTATCCCTCTGATTGATTCTTGTAAACAAAGCTGATTGGTCAAACATAGACCAATCAGAGTTTGTTTTGAGGTACAAAGTTCAAAGTAGCAAGAATGAGTGTTTATGATAAGGTTTATCAATGCCAGAATGTGAGAAAAGAACACGTGGTGAGAACCAGGGAACATTTGAGGGAATGTATTACGAAAGGGACATTTTTTTAATAATCAGTATATACAGTAAAACATCCTTCTTCTTAAAAGTAAAACACATTATAATCATACATAATGAAATGCAGATATTAGATACAACGTGAAGTATATGAAGCTCACCGATGTTAAACTTGAGAGAAGAACATTCTGACACCAGGCTGAAAGCAGAGGTTCTTCAAAACCAACAGAGAACATACGCTGCAGTGACATGTGAGAAGCCACACTAAATATAGTGAAGAGTCTCCTGTACACACCCCACTGCTTATGTTACCATAGTGCTGAATGATAATGGACCAATAATTCATATAACCAACGAATCTCACAAAAATTCAAGCAAGATGCCATTGGCAAGTTAACATCTGGTTCAGTGTTGTTAACTGACACTAAAAATATCACAAACTGCATTCGTTATATGAAATAAGACAGAAATAAAATAGAATATAAATATTAGATGAAAAAGATATTTAATATTTAATTGAGATATTTAAATTAAATGTAGAAATTCTTCAGAAACACACTTTTCACACTTTTGCTGTTAAATTTGTCTATTAACAATATCCAATAGAGATCACATGACAATTCTCTCTTTTTTTAATTTTTGAGTGAACTATCCCTTTAAGAATTAATTTAAAATACGATGCTCTAATGTGGATATAGATGGTAGACTATCTTATTTTCTTTTAAGTCATTTATTAAGCATTCATAGTTCAATTGAATATGTTCCTGCTTTGAATCATGTCATATTCCCTGTCCCCTGGACCACGTTCCATTATGTTGAACGTCCCCATAGATATGTAAAAACAACATTTTGTGTGAGGGCTGAAATGTGAAGGCAATTTGTGTGTGGCAACCAGTAGAGCTCTCAGACAGGAGAATGTGTTAATGAGGATCTGAGATTAAAGAGATCAATTAAAGGCCCGTTAAGCGCTTAACCGGTGCGCTGCGTTTGCTAACACTTAACAAGCGCTGTTTTTGACAATGCTCAAGGAGACCGCACGGCATGAACCAGTTGACTTCTTGGTAATTGCTTTTCTTTTCATTCTGCTGCACTTCTCTGTCCTCTTTAATGGCGTGGTCTTGCCACCCTTTATCTAAGCAGACAAAGAATCGTTCACTGTGGCATCATCGCCGAATCAATGCCACCCTCCCCTCGGTCATTCATTCACTCTCTCTCTGTCTCTCGGTCAGTCAGGGTGCAGGACTGGATCACCTGTGCAAAGCCTTCTGGTTCCCTGCTTCACATTTCAAAGTGGACTCTTACTGAGTAACAGAAGGTAGGTGGTGCTTTCATATAGAAAGATTGATTATCAGGCTTTTAGAGATCTAAATCTTAATTTGATGTTATACTGAATGTTATAGTTCTGCTCCTTTAGTTTTACAAAATGTTAACATTCTGAGCCTAAGCTATCAACATTCATTGGCAATTTAGCAGACAACTACTGAATCTGATGTATTATTATTTTATTTTTTTCTCTCTCTTTCTTTAATGCCCCTACTATTTTCTCATTTTCTCCCCGAAGCTATGCGTCCATCCAGTATTTTGACCTTTGAGCCAGGGCCGGAGCATGGAGTGCCATGGGGTCGGGATCTTTTTACTTTCGTGACCTCAGCAGCTGGTCACATGATGAGGACTTTGCAAAAACCACGTAAAAACAAGCCATCAAAACGACAAGTCAATCATCGTAGGTTTCTACACAACATGATACAGAGGTATGTTATACACAGTAGGCTATATAGCCTATGGATATGTATATGCTTGAGAGTTTCTAGCATGTTATATGTTTGGAAAACGTTCTTCTAAACCTAATTGATGTATAGTATGTAGGAAGACATGGCTATATTCCAGAATGACAATGTCAAGATTCATCAGGCTCAAACTGGGAAAGAATGGTTGAAAAGAATTATTTTCACACATGAATCGGCACCTCTGAGTCCAGACCTTAAATTCATTGAGAGTCTTTGGGATGTACTGGAGGAGACTTTACAGAGTGCTGGACTCTTGCATTGTCAATACAAGATCTTGACCAAAAATGTATGCACCTCTCGATGGTGTATGCACCTCGATAAACGTTGTGGTGTTATTTCCATCAAGATTTCCATCGATTTTTGGTTATTGTACATGTTCACAAAGGCTGCATTTATTTGATAAAATAAAAAACAGTAAAACAGTAATAATGTGACTAACTCTTTTCTATTTTAAAATATTTAAAATATTGTATTTTTTCTTATGATGGATGGCAAACCTAAATTTTAGCAGTCATCATTGCAGTCTTCAGTGTCGATTCAGGGTCGTTCTAGACCAGTGTCGAAGTGTTGATTTCTTTCAACAAAAAGAAAGAAAATCTTACTGACCCCAACAATTATATAGCCTATATATTAAATATATTTTATATAATACTAATATAATTATAAATAAATATATTAAATGATTAAAACTAATATTCCATTTGCCTCTACACAGGAAATTTGCAGAAATAGAGGCAGCGAACCATAAGCTGGCTTCTGCTTTATTTTCGACTGAAAACTCCCCAGATCATCTAACACCCAATCTGTCTCACATTGCAAAAGAACCCTCAACCCTCAACGCTCAACCTAAACCCTCAAAAAAAGGTAAAAGAACTTACTTTTTATTTTCAGAACTGGTTTGTTCTGGTCTGGAACCAGTTTGATGACTCCTTGTTCTGTTTTCTACAGCTATTGAAACTTTTATAAATGCTGACAAAACAGAAGGTCTTCCTGAACAACAAGAAGATGTCTGTGACCTCTGGACATTGGACAGTCTTACGGAGACCAATGTGGTTGATAAAAGTTTCTCACAGTGTAAGTCCTTCAACAGTACCGGCACAAATCTGAGAACTGAAAAAAACTGTAATGCTGCAATAAAAAACAACCCTGGACACACAATGGAAGGCAACAGCTTCGAAAGGCAACCGCCATCTACCGATTTAGAAAGCTTCGAGGAGAGTGTGTCCTCCTGGTTGGGAAGCATTGAAAGAACAAGAACGTATTCAAAACCATGTCTCACCAAACACTCGGACATGAAGTTGTTCCCCACAGGTGTTGAAGTGTCAGACCTGTCACCCACTTCCCCTGTGATTTCACTTTTGTCTTTGGATTCATGCGATTTGGAGGTTCAGATGCTCATTGATGCTGAACACGGCGTCCAAACGCAAGATCGCACAATCGCTGAGAGTCTTCAAATGGATATAATGGATGACCTTGAATTACTGGATTGTTATGATAATCATGAAGATCTGCTGATCCAAAACATTGATCCTAAATGTAAAATGGCTGAGTGGACGGTTCACAGTGAAGAGGATTTACTGGAAACCAGCACATTTCTAAGCTCTCTGGATTCAGACGTAGAGAACCTAACAGGTTTTGGGGTTGGAACCAGCAATTTGAGCCAAAACGGTCAAGAATTTGAATTTGATGTTCTCTGCAATCAAGAGCCACATAGAGGTAGTTTCCATCACAATCAAACAAACTATTCTATGAGCCACAATAACATCCTAGAGGGCCATTTCGGTAGAGTTGAGCCTTGCATGAGGACGAATGGAAAGGAGGATGGTTACTCAGATACAGATTTGTCTGCCTTGGATGGTATTGTTTCAAGCCACCACATGTTCCCGGCGCTTGAGAATCAGCTGGACTCTCAATCCAAACGGATTGTTCATGACATCTGGGAACAACAGCCTCTAAAAAGCTCACACAAGAACTATTCAAGTCCAGAAACGGATCAGTATCTTATGATGCAAGACACTGATATCAGAAATATTGTACAGGTTGAGAATCTCAACCAGACTGGATCAGGTCTCCTGTGCCCCATAATGTGTTGCCTTGAAGGCTTTTGCTATCATAAAGGAGAGTCGTGTTTTTACTCCAAATTCAGAGGCAATCAGAGTAGTCACAAATTTGAGGGCGTGGCTAAATCTTTCCCTGCAACATTACATAAGATCCACCCCACTCCAATTCCAACTCCGCCTCTAGATGATGATTGGTTGTTCAGTAATATTGTTGCAGAAGACGAGGTGAATACATTTGGAAAGTACAGGTCTGTCACTGGACAGTAATGTAGTTATGAAATGTGTATATTAATTTTATTGTATTGTTTGATTATTAAGTTATTAAGTTGAAAATTACAAATTTTCAGGAGGAATCTGTGCGATCCAGAGTTTCGTGTGAAGATGAAAAAGTTCCCCAAGCAGATTTCGCTCATGTTTAAGTTGGTCACATGACTGGTTGGTCAATGAACAACAGAAATCTGCTTGGTTTGAATGTGACTCAGAGATGTGCTGATACAAACGCTATTGATATTTTGCTCGCACCTTTATTGCGTTCATGATTTTATGATCATTTCTGTGAAATGTTCTTGTCCGTGTTGTGAAATGAATTTCTCAATTAGTGAACTATTTTTCTGTAATAAAGACTGTATAAGTATTGTAACATTTTATATAGAGGACTAGGAGTGCCACTCTTTAAATTATAAATGTATTTTAAAAAGTGTTAAGTACATTTATTGTTATACATTTACATTATGAACATGAATTAAACTGTTTTAAAGGGGTCCTATTTTGCTTTTCCATGTTTCTGTTTGAGAATAAAAAAGATCTGCAAGGTTAGTCCACTCCAAAGGAAGATATTTTATTTAACAGAATCCCCTTTTTAAGGACTACAACAAACGGCTCGTTTGGACTACAATAAAAATTTTCCGGAACTTATGAAGTCACAATGTTACTCATTTAAATAATCCACGCCCACGGAATATGCAAAAAATGTGTGAGGCCTGGTTTAGAGAAGATAGTGTTGTCTCTATGTCAATGAGACGCTCATTTGTTTGACCTTCCTAAGGCTGACGAACTTAAGAGTGGTTAAAACTTAAACGCTGCACATTTTATGGAGAACAGCTTGTTTTCTGTTGCTTTTGTAAGCTCACGCTTTTGTAAGACGGTTCACCGCTCCTAGGAAAATTAACCATGGTTTTCTGATCGATTACTGTTTGTATTACCTTAGTTTTCCAAATATCACGATTAAATGGTGTATAACATTGTATTTATAATGTATGAGATAATTACAAAAAAACACACCACTCTGAAACGTCCTGTGAAATCCGTGCTTGCAAAGTCTTTGCATGTTTCTTGTTCGTTAACATTGTCAGGGTCTGAATCGGGCTCGAATTGGTTTGAAATTGACGCCATCCTCAATATTTACACTAGAGAAGAACTCGCAGTTATGGAGGGGCGGGACATTTCCCGAACAGACGCTAAGCGCTGCCAATCACAACACACTGGGCCAGCTAACCAATCACAGTACATTTCATATTTCGGAAGGAGGGGCTTCATCGAAATCAGCGTGTTCGAGCCAGACTGGGGAAAGAGGTGCTGTAATAATGTAAAATATGCATGTGAAAAATAATGCGTTTTTTGAACAAGCATGAAAACATATTCTAGTACACCCCAAAAACAAAATGAAGACTTCGTAAAAGGGCATAATAGGACTAATATTGTCTAAGTGTTAATTATTTATTTGAAGTGATTTATTTATCATTTTATTGTTATAATTAACCATGTCTTTACATGTAAAATCAAAATTTAAATATCTATTTATTTATCAATTTGAAAGGTGATTTATTGGTTAATTTTATTGTTAACATTTTTTTTTAAACTTAGCATACTGCAAAACAATTATACAGTTTAATTTAGTCAAATCCAACTATGATTTATCCATTTCTAATCTAATTTTGGTTTATGATCCATTTATGATCAAATCTAATTGATTTTTTCATTGTTTTTTTAAGTGGTCCTCCACATTTACTGTGCTGATGGTGAATTGTTAATAGCGTGTTCGTGTGAAAATAAACCACACTGATTTCAAAACCAATGGTATATTAAAATTCACCCCGGTCTCATTTTATCATTATAGCAAAATAAAGCAAAAGATCAAATAAATTACATGGTTAAAAATTCAAGTTCCACAGATGCAAAAAAGCACACAGTCCTTCAGAAACACCTTAGATTCACACACGTATCTCCCCTGGAGTGTTAATACCTTTTCATACATATTCTCTGCTATTTTCCACTCATCTCACACTGGATTAAAGCTGCATTATATAAAGCACGAGTTGAGTATACCAAGACTCATTTATTAAACTAGAATATAGGACTTGAGAAATACGATTGTTTTTTATTTATTTATTCAAATGCTCTCCTAATTTAATTTTTGAGTTTGCAGCTCTGCAAATCTGATAAATGCACAAATCGATCAAAATGACTTTGTACATTTATCAGTGACAAAACACATTTTAGCAGCAATGTTGAGTTGCTTGAAAGGCAAACAGTCAGAGACATTATAGGCAGATATAATTTACGAATGCGTTTTAACATGGACAAATAAGTATAGAATAAAAACAATCTGTTGTACAAGGCTTGAGTCTTTTGGCTTGCGTGTGTGATTCTATTATTTTGTCTTTAACAGCATGGTTTCCTCCCTTTTAGTCAACATTTTACAACTGCATTCAATTCCAGCTTGATTCTAGTGATCGGCAATTAAAAATACACTAAAATTGAAAATTTAAACATTATTGGGGCAAATAAAACAAATAAAGTATCAAAATGTGATCTATTACAGACATTTTACATACAGTGTAATCTGATATGAAAACCCTGCTTTCCGATTCATAGGACAGATACAGTGGCAAGTAGTAATAACTGTGGTAATAACAGTGTAATAAACCCATCAGTGCATCAGGGAATCAAAGAACCATGTAATTTCACAGGCTGAACAGATCTTAAATATGTTCTAATACTTATTGGTGACAAACAATCATTATTCACAGTTTAATACTGCTAAATTGAATCACTTGCAAGTGTAAGCCTGTGTATCAATACTGTAAAAAAAATATTGTTTCAACTCAAAAAGTACGTTTCTGTGCTGCCTTAAAATTTTAAGTTTAGTCAACTTGGATATTTGAGTTGACTAAACTTAACTTAAGGCAGAACAAACACTTACTTTAAGTTAAATTAACAATTCTTTTTTGAATTTGCTCATCACCATACAATATCTAATTATGAAAATATTAGAGACATAAATACAGTGAAGGTTAAGAAAACTTTCATTTGACATGCCAAAGGATTCATCAATTAAATGAAAACAACCAATAAGCAATTGTATTCTAAAATGTATCACATCGCTGCCTGTATGAAAAAAGCACCTGTGAGAAGGATGTCTGAGTCAGATTATTGTTCAGCGAGACCTAATATTGCAATTTATTTATCAAATTCCAGACCTCGTTCTTATTATTTCACTGATTTTCAATGGAATCCATTTAGTATATTCTGCAGATACTACAGGCACTGTTGACATGCATACAGCTAGAATAATGTCCCTTTTGTCATCCATATGCCTCCGATTGTGTTCAACATAAACACTTTGATCCATAAATACTTACCACATTCAAAAAAGATCAAACAATCAAACAAAATACAATATGTCCTTTTGATAAAAAAAAAAAAAAAAAGTTACATTGATATAATGATATAATTAAGGAGCAACTAGCAGCCTTTGACCCCTGGGAAAAACAGGCAAGATGTCATATGTTCATGTCTTCCAGGTTCATTCCATAACTCTCAGAAATCCTGATAACAGACTTCTCACTCTTGTCAAAATGGTCTCAAACGAATGTGTTTGTGTTTGGTGTGTTATAATCTTTTAGGCCCAATGCATCTTATATGGTGAAAATGTATTTTTTTTATTCTGTCCAGTGTTACTAACTGATAAAATAGTGTAAACCCAACCTTACCCTCAAAAGATCTTTCATTTTGCCTTGTTTTCACTTAAATTGCAAACTATACAACAACCATGTCATGTCTATGTGCAGCGGAAAAAAAATACAAAACAAAATAAATAGACTGCATACCGGAATTCTCTTAATTAATAAAAATTACAACGAGTCAGTAGCCGATGTTTTAAGACATAAATTAAGAAATCCTAACTACCTATCTATGTCACTACCCACAAAAGCATCCCTTTAGAGCGACCTAACTATCTACACACAGTTTCTAAGAGGGAACGATCTGCAGCACAGATACCCTGAACTTAACAGGGAGTTGAACTGATAACTAAAGTTTGAATGAGATCAGAGTGTGTATATTTCAAATATCTAATAACTTTTACTGCTAAATCTATATGGAAGTGAAATCTATCAACTTTGGCTGCTTTTTTTGTTTGTTAGAAGTCCTTTCATGTATTTTTTATTTTTATTTTTTCTGTATCCCCATTCTTTTCTTATGGTCAGGTTATGGCTAAGATATAAAAGCTATCATGGATGGCTCAATTTTGTAGCGTATTCAGCATTATTATCTTTCTCACTTTTCTGTCAGTTTAATACAATCATAGCTTTGTGCACATAAATTGTCATCTATGGAAGCTCCTTGTTACCTCAGAGTAAAAAATAAAAAAGTAACTGTGCGACAAAGTTGAACTCTTTCCCCTCCATTGACAGAATTTTCCGGCTTTCCGTGTTTACACTGTTATACGTTAGGAGGTGATATTACGCATCCTCTGAAAGAGGACAGAATCTCCGGGTTCAAAACACAGGTGAAAAAGGAGCAGAAACAAGTGATAAAAGCAAAGCGTTGTAGTCTTTGAAAAGAAGAAAAAGGATTTTCTCAGCTTTTTGTTCAAAACGTTGCTTTTTTTTATGAAACTTGCCCACATTCAAGTGTTGATAAAATAGAATGCATGAAGCTAGAATAACATAGCAGAGGCTCTGTCCTTTCTTTTGATATATTGCATTATGTTCAGATATTAATTTAACAAAATACTCTGAGGGACATGAAAGTTTTGTGAAAATTATCAAAAATGCTGGCGTTGGCTGCCAACTTAAATAAAAAATACTGGCGGGGAAAGAGTTAAAATAAGAAATATTCACACTTTGAGATACAAAGTCGCAATTACGAGATATTGCGCTGCATTGTGAGTTATAAAGTCACAGTTAGTAGAAACAAACTCACAACTGCGAGACATAAAGTCACGATATTGAGGAAGAAAATTGCAAGATGTAGTCACACTGAGATATAAAGTCACAATTACAAGATATAAAGTCACATTTTGACATGTAAAGTGTGAGTTGTAAAGTCACAACTGTGAGAAACAAACTTGCAACTGTGAGATGTAAAGTCACAATTAGCAAAAAAACTCGCAATTGCGAGATGTAAAGTCACAATATTGAGAAAGCAATTACAATATATAAAGTCACATTTTGAGATAAGGTCACATTGTGATTTATAAAGTCGCAAATGCAAGGAACAAACTTACAACTGTGAAATGTAAAGCCACAATTTTGAGAAATAAAGTCGCAACTGTGACATTTAAAGTAGCAAAACCTTTTTTTTTCTTTTACTCTGGGGTGGAAATGGGCTTCCATAATCATCATCTTTTGCCAAATCATGTTTAACAAAAAGCAAAGTTGTCTATTTATCTGAAGAAGAGCTATCACTTCTAAAGTTTAAAACACAGATATTCTAAAATACCAAAGAGATATCCTTGTACCTGTTCAGTTCTCAATTTCTTCAAACATGACATTATTTTAGGAGTGAGCGAGAGAAAGTTTTTCAGGGCTTTGAGGGTTTGATGGCTTGTGCGACTACAGACGATGCATTTTAGCCTGATGGTGGATCATCTGTGCAATACCAAATGGCCTTTGATTGCCATTAACATGCAAATTTCTCCCATACACATGGCTTTTGATTGATTAAAAGAGTTTGAGGTGGCCATCATAATTTTGCCACATCAAGCCCGATATACTGCACCAATATACAGTACTTGTATTTCTCAAGAAATGTTGGGAAATGACGTTTTTTTTTCTCCCCAACTTTAAAACTGCAGTCCTTACTCACTGCTTGGTTGGTTTAAACAGTACTATAGGAATACTGCATCCGGCTTTCTCCATCTTGCATGCTAATTCATCTGTTCATTTAAAATCAATAAATCACATTAACTACTTTCAAGTTTATGTGTGACTGCATGGATGTTCTGTTATGTGTATGACTGCAAAAGCTATGCGAGTTAAACCAGTAAAACTGTTTATCTTTCACACACCCCCCCTTCTTATTCAGCGTCTGTAAGGCTGTAGGGGGGAGGGGGTCCTAGGGCGTTGTCTGAGGGTGTGGGGGTACCCGGCGGGCCGCTGGACGGGGTGGGTGAAGCACCTGGATCCTCAGAATCAGAGTTCTCCTGAGAAAGGTCATCCACCAGAGCCCTCCGGCCAGCACGCATGGAGATAGGGAGCGGAGCTCGCCTGAGACAGAAACAGAGAATAATCATATGCAGTTCATACACAAAACGCGAAATACATAGACAGTGTCCCCGAAACATATTTGGCTTTTTTTAGACACTTACTGTGTCACACGAACTACATATTGCAATAAAATTATTGCAAAAAATGATAACCTTTTCTAGCCATTTTTGCAGTACGCAGTTAATTCTGCTATAAAGAGTACAGAATCTCCGGATCAAAACACAGAAAAAAGGAGCAGAAACAAGCGATAAAAACATTGCTTATGCACGTTGTCGTCTGTGAAAAAAAAACGTGATTTTCTCAGCTTTTTGTTCAAAATTTAGCTTTTTTATAAAACGTGAACCCACATTCAAGTGTTGATAAAAAAGAATGCATGACGCAGGGATAATTTTTATTTTTTTTGATTGTTTAAAAGCAGAGGTTCTGTTCTTTCTTTTGATATACTGTATGTTCAGATATTCTGGGGGCTATGAAATTGTTGTGAAAATTATCAAAAATGCTGGTGGTGGCTGGCAACTTAAAAAAAAAAAAAAAAAAACGCTGGCGGGGAAAGAGTTAATTTAGAATAGTTATCAGAATTTCTTCTTTCTTTTTTTTTTACAGTGTAATCACTTTTTTGTCAAACATTTGCTTTTAATGTTTTGTTCTATAAACAAAACCACAATACAAAAACTCAAAACAAAACAAATACTCAAAACAAAAACTCAAAACAATAACTCAAAAAAAAAAAGAAAAAAAAAAACTCAAAACAAAACAAAACCTCAAAACAAAACAAAAGCTCAAAACAAAAACAAAACTCAAAACAAAAACAAAACAATAACTCAAAACAAAAAGCGTTGTTTTGGTATTTTGTCGCCTAATTCAAAGACATTCATACATTTTGAATTGTGACTTAAGTGTTCAAATACTTTTTGGGGTCACTGTTTATGAACTGGAAGAAAGAAAGAGGGGGAAAAAAGAGGAAACTGAAATGATTAGTGGAACAGAGAATCTGTGATTCATCACCATTTATAAACAGGAAGTGACCCACAATCCAATGTATACTACACCATCTTGATACGCTTCAGAATAAATCAGTTATAAAGGACTGTCTCTAGTCTCAACAGGGCACACACCACCAGAATCAAGAGGAGACAGGAAATGCTCAGAGAGGAACACAAAACACACAGTCTGACACTTTAGTATGAAAACCTACTGTTCGGACTTCTGACGTTCTGTGACGCTGAGTTGGTGTAGGAGACAAACACACAAATATGGATGGACACAAGACACATTAGATGAGTCAATGAAACATGCACACATAGTACAACAAAAAATGGATATGTATTAACGCCTAAAAGACTGAAACTTTCACTGTCCTGACCAGAGGCATTGTGACAAGTTTCCAGCAACAAGCAATTTTTCCATTCACACAGAACACTAAACTGTGCGATGTAGCCAATGAGAAGATATTTGATATAGACTGATAAACTCTTGTGTCGTTTCAAACCCACAAGCTAGTTTACTAAAATTTGAGTGCTTTATGCATGTTCGTTGATTAATGTTTATAAGTGAATGAAAGCATACATTAAGTTTGTTCATCATATAAATCGGTTGTGTCCCTTCTGAAGACTTGATTTAAACCGCTCAATTCATATGGATTAGTTTTGCAATCTCTTTATGAACGTTTTGAAGCATCAGAGTTTTGCGTGAATAGACTTTCAATGGAGGGACAGATCATTAAAAATATCTTCATTTGTGTTCTGAAAAAGTCTTATGGATTTGTAACGACACAAGGGTGAGTAAATGATGACAGAGTTTACATTTTTGGGTGAACTAACCCTTTAAGGAGTTATTTCTACCCAATCTGAGCCTTTTTTTTGTTGGTAAAAAAACAAAAAAAACATGGTCACACAATAGTTAAGGGTCCAAATTTCACTATTAACTAATTATTAACTATGATTTTTGCCTTAAACTCCTAATTACTGTTTATTAATAGTTAGTATGCAGTATGGTCATGCAGAATAAGGCATTAATATGTGCTTTATAAGTACTAATAAACAGCCAATATCCTAGTAATATCCATGCTAATAAGCAACTAGTTAATAGTGATAATTGGACCCTAAACTAAAGTGTTACCAACTTGCTTGTTGCTTTTTCATTTTACTCTTTGAATTTTACACATAGAATGGCAAACTTCACAACACACCATCATAATCCTTACCTGAGTTGGGATCGGAGAGTGTTGAGCTCGCGGTTCATGCTCTGCATGCCGTCGCTCATTTCCTCCATCTCTCGCTGTAGTTTCCTGCGCTGAGCGTTGGAGCGAGAGTTCTCTTCCTCCACCTCTTCTAACTGCCTCTTCAGCTGACGGAGACGCCCCATAGACTTATCCAACTACAAAGAGAAAGAGAGAGAGATTTTATCATTGTAGAATTACAGTTGTAATATTGTTGCACCCATTAGATTAAAAAAGGTCAGAGAGAAAAGTAAAGCACCATGGTACAACAATACTACGCATGTTCTAAAGAGAGAAACCCGTAATTTAGAGCGTAAATGGAAACAAACTAATTTAGATGTCTTTAGAATCGCATGGAAAGACAGTATGTCACGTTATAAAAAGGCCCTTAAAGCGGCCAGGGCTGAGCACCTCCGCAAACTAATAGAAAACAACCAAAACAATCCTAGGTTTTTATTTAGCACCGTGGCTAGACTAACAAATAAACAGATGTCACCTGAACAAAATATTCCGTTACAGTTTAGTAGTAATGATTTCATGAAGTTCTTCACTGAGAAAATAGAAAACATCAGAACCACAATTGTAAACGTTCAATCCTCAATCGCGCCTTATAATTCAGCCTCAATTATCACCCTGCAAGAACAATTACAGTGCTTTACAACTATAGAACAAAAAGAGTTAAATAAACTTATCATTTCATCTAAAACAACAACATGTTTATTAGATCCTATACCAACTAAACTACTGAAAGAAGTGTTACCTATAGTGGAAGAGCCTCTCCTCAATATTATTAACTCATCTTTATCTTTAGGTCATGTTCCAAGAACATTTAAACGGGCAGTTATAAAACCTCTCATTAAGAAACCACAATTAGACCCGCATAATCTAGCAAATTATAGACCCATTTCAAATCTTCCTTTTATGTCTAAAATACTAGAAAAAGTGGTATACGCTCAACTGGGCTCTTTCTTGCAAGAAAATGACATCTATGAAAAGTTTCAGTCTGGATTCAGACCGCATCATAGCACTGAAACTGCGCTCGTTAAAATTACAAATGACTTACTTTTAGCATCTGACCAAGGCTGTATCTCAATACTAGTTTTACTTGATCTTAGTGCTGCGTTCGATACTATAGATCACACAATACTCTTAGATCGACTACAAAATTATACTGGTGTTCAAGGACAAGCATTAAGTTGGTTCAGATCATACTTATCTGACCGCTACCATTTTGTCTATTTAAATGGAGAAAAATCGATCATAACTCCAGTAAACTATGGAGTGCCGCAGGGATCTGTGTTAGGCCCTCTGTTATTCTCAATATATATGCTGCCACTTGGAAATATTATAAGGAAACATGGAATTAGTTTCCATTGTTATGCTGATGACACTCAAATCTATATTTCATCACGGCCAGATGAAAACGCTAAATTATCCAATTTGACAGAGTGTGTTAAAGATATAAAAGATTGGATGACGCACAATTTTCTTTTATTAAATCCAGACAAGACAGAGGTACTAATCATCGGTTTAAAAAACCGCCCACAAAACCTCTCACACCACAACTTTAACATAGTAGGATGTCCTGTTACTTTATCCTCTACAGTAAAAGACCTAGGTGTTATACTAGACTGCAACCTGTCTTTTGAAAATCATATTTCATATGTTACAAGAACAGCCTTTTTCCACCTTAGAAACATTGCTAAGCTACGTAACATGCTATCAGTTTCTGATGCAGAAAAATTAGTTCATGCATTCATGACCTCGAGACTAGATTACTGTAATGCTTTATTAGCCGGTTGTCCTGCATCCTCAATAAACAAGCTACAGTTAGTCCAAAATGCCGCCGCTAGAGTTCTTACTAGATCAAGAAAATATGATCATATAACACCAATTTTATCATCACTACATTGGTTACCTATAAAGTTCCGTATTAATTACAAGGTATTGCTACTGACTTATAAAGCCCTAAACGGTTTAGCTCCAGTCTATTTAACGGATCTTCTATCGCCCTATAATCCATCACGCTCTTTAAGATCACTAAATTCGAGGCTTTTGGTCATACCTAGGATATCCAGATCCACCAAAGGAGGGAGAGCATTTTCACATTTAGCTCCAAAACTCTGGAATAGTCTTCCTGATACTGTTCGTTGCTCAGACTCGCTCTCCCAGTTTAAAACTAGATTAAAGACGCATCTCTTCAGCCAGGCATTCATATAATACTTTTAATCTTACAGTTAAATCCGACCTCTAGTTCATAAACGCCAGAGGAGAACTGGCCCCCGACTGAGCCTGGGTTCTCCCAAGGTTTTTTTTTCTCCATTAGGTCACCTGATGGAGTTTTTCGGTTCCTTGCCACTGTTGCCTTTGGCTTGCTCAGTTGGGGATATTTGGGATATTTAATTTAATTAATCAATCAACATTACTATTGATCAGCATTACCAAACGTGGACATTTTCCACTAGAAACAAGCATTGATGTATTATTTTAATTTAATACTGTGAAGCTGCTTTGATACAATCTGTATTGTGAAAAGCGCTATATAAATAAACTTGACTTGACTTGACTTGAGTTGTACTGAACGACCCACAACCCTGAAGCGAATCCTGCAAACCCTGATATGAGTTTGTGTAGGTTAACAAAGGCTGGTTAGGTAACAGAAGCTACATATGTTATGTAATATGGCATTTCAAAGAAAAAAAAAAACCCAGACTGAATCAATGATTAGTAGTGCTTTTTGGGATTCATTCCCTCAAGCTATGAGTACACACTATTTTACCTTTGCCTCTTTTCCCCCCAATTTTAAAGTTTAGTTAATTTCCTAATCATTTGGCAATTTGAATTGACTGTTTTAATGTGATTTATCTCAAGTTGATTGATTTGGTTAAAAGTAGAACTCCTTAGTAAAATGTTTTATGGAGAATTACTTTTTTGAAAGCTTATGAAGAAAATGAATGGAAAAAAGAAAACAATTAGTTCAGTGTAACAAATAGTGCAAAAATTATACACTAGTTTCTATCATTTGCCAATGTTATTTAGATTAAATAAACAAAATGATATATATATATATATATATATATATATATATATATATATATATATATATATATATATATATATATCTTATTAATTATATTTTATGCAATTTATTACACCAGGCTGATATGCATGCCCTGAAGGGTGGAAGTACCTGCTCTCTATACTGATCTGCATGTCTCCTTTCATCCTCCACCTGCATCAAAACTTCCTTCAGTTTCTTCTCTGTTTTCCTCACCAGCTTATTGGCTATGGCTCGCTCTCTAGGAAGGGAGAAGATGAAGAGAGGACACACAAAACAGACACAATGCTGTTAAGACACAGTGAATGAAGAACCTTAAAAGAATAATCCTTGCAAAAAATATTTTTAAATTATTTTTCTCACTTTTTCAACAACAACAACAAAAAAAACATATTCTCTTGTTCATGCAATGCAATTTAAATGGTAGCCATAGTTGTCGATCTTTATTTTTAAGCTTTAAGTCACACCAATGGCTTTGGAACGTGCAAATATCACACACAAGTGTGCACACATAGAGTAGTTCTGACATTCTGCTAAACTGAATCAACATTGAACTGACTGAGCTAAATGATGACACTGTTGCCTTCTGTAGAGATGCTTAAAGCTGAATTTAACTTGTTTCATTATTGATGAACTTTTGCATTGCATTGACAGTTGAATAATGACACTATTATCTTCTGTAGTGCTGTTTTACAGCTGAAATTGACTTTGTTTCATAATTAATGAATTTTCCTGTTTATTAATGTGAAGCTGCTTTGAAACAATTTGTATTGTAAGAAGTGCTATATAAATAAATGTGACTCAACTTGAATAAGAAAATCATTCAGATTTCATTTTACATTCAGAAGACATCTGTTCATTTGACCTCCAAGTTTATCTCTAGCACCCCCCACTGTTTTCTTACTGTCTCTCCTGCTCCATTTGTTCCTCCATCGATTCTATCTTGGCCTCTAGGGCGGCGACGCTGAGGCGATGTTTCCCCTTCACAGTTCCCTCCATCTCGCTGAGACGAGTCTTCAGCTCTTTATTATGCCTCTCGAGAGCCTCTCGTGCGCTCTCGCTCTTCTGTGCAAGTGTCCTTTCTCCAGATAGCTGGACTGTAAGAGTCTCAACCTAAAAAGTAGAGAGAGAGATGTAGAGTGCTCTGTCTCTATGTGTTTGTGTGATAGTATAGTGTGCTTCTTTGTGTACCTGTAAGGTGCTCTTCCTGTGTCTCTCGGCTATTAGTTCAGCATTACTTTGTTCTTCCTCTAACTCTTCCTCCAGCTGAGTGATTCTTCCCTCAAGACGCCGCTTCTCATCAATCAGTGCAGCTCTGCAGGGCAAACAAAGTTAAAGACAACATGAGTCCTGTTTATTTTTTAATAAACCGGCCTGTTGTTGCACACTGTTCATCAGTGCATACGAGAATAATATTAGACAATAATATTGGTATTCAAAATACTTCCAAAAAAATATTTTTAATCTGTGGGAAAGGACTTTAAAGTGGGTGTTACATACACTAACTTTCACATATTTGGTTTTTTTAAAATGTTTTTGAGTCTCTTCTGTTCACCAAGTCTGTATTTATTTGATACAAAATATTATTACAATTTAAAAATATCTTTTCCATTTTAATCTCTTTTAAAATGTAATTTATTCCTGTGTTGGCAAAGCTGAATTTTCAGCATAATTTACTCCAGTCTTCAGTGTCACATGATCCTTCTGAAATCATTCTAATATGATGATTTACTGCTCAAGAAACATTTCTCATTATTATCAATGTTGAAAACAATGATGACTGGAAAGTTAAATAGAACAGCATTTATTTGAAACAGAAATCTTTTGTAACATTAAAAATGAGTTTACTGTCAGTTTTGATCAATGTGTCACCTTAATGAATAAAAACATTAATTTCTTAAAAAAATAAAAAAAATAAAAATAATTATATATATATGGGGCGACAGTGGCTCAGTGGTTCATGTAGGTTGTCTACAAACCAGAAGGTTGGTGGTTCAATCCCTGGTTCCACCTGACCAAGTGTCGAGGTGTCCATGAGCAAGACACCTAACCCCAGCTGCTCCCGACGAGCTGGATGGCGCCTTGCATGGCTGACACCGCCGTCGGTGTATGAATGAGTGAGTGAATGGGTGAATGTGAGGCTATATGTACAGCGCTTTGGTGGCCTTAGGTCTGTGAAAGCGCTATATAAATGCAGTCCATTTACCATATATATATATATGTGTATATATATATATATATATATATATATCATACAGACCCAAAACCCTTAAATGGTAGTGTAGCCAAAAAATAAAGACGTTTTAGATGGAGAACAAATTATTACATTATTACAATTATGACATAAGACGAGGAACATGTATTAAGAAAGTTAAATTGTTAGTTCACCCAAAAATGAAAATTACCCCATGATTTACTCACCCTCAAGTCATCCTAAGTGTATATGATATTCTTCTATCAGACGAATACAATCAGAGTTATATTAAAAAATGTCCTGGCTCTTCCAAGCTTTATAATGGCAGTGATTATAGCAGAAAGTCCATCAAAGCGCAACCATCCATGCTAAAAGTGCTCCACACGGCTCTGGCGGGTTAATAAAGGCCTTCTGAAGTGAATCGATGTGTTCGTGTAAGAAAAATATCCATATTTAGAACTTTATCGACTAAAATAACTAGCTTCCGACAGATGGCCGTACGCATCGATTTACGGCGGAAGAGTAACCCCTGACCCGACGCACAATGTAATGACGAACGCGGAAGCGCAGAGGATAGAGCAAAACAAAATACCAGTCACGAATTAGAAGTCTAAAACGACAATCTTTAAAGAGAAATGTGGGAGGTGCTTGAGTTTGTTGCCCAGTCCTGTTTGTTTGAACCGCTAGAGGCTTCAATTCTTACGTTACTCCTACATCCTACGTCATACATTCGTCACTGGTTACTCTTGTGGCGTAAGTCGACTTGCGTAGTACGGTCGTCTGCTGGAAGCTAGTTATTTTAGTCGATAAACTTTTCCATATAGATATTTATCTTACACAAACACATCGATTCACTTCAGAAGGCCTTTATTTTAACCCCAACAGAGCCTTGTGGGTTACTTTTATCATGGGTGGATGCTTTTTTATGGACTTCAAAACAGAAACGCCCATTCACTGCCATTATAAAGCTTGGAAGAGCCGGACATTTTTTAATATAACTCCGATTGTGTTCGTCTGAAAGAAGAATGTCATATACGCCTAGGATGACTTGAGGGTGAGTAAATCATGGGGTAAATTTCATCTTTGGGTGAACTATCCCTTTAATAGAGGAACATTTTTAAATGCATTGTGAGTGGTGTTTAGTGTTGTTTCTAAAGCATACACAAAAATATGCATCTCATCCTCCCTAAACAGAAAGATATCTCAGGGTCAATAAACATTAACACAAGCACAAACAAATACTGACTTTCCAGTTGAAGTGTTGACAATTTCATCCGCCATTTCGTCTCTCTCCTGCTGGGCCTGTCTCCGCTGCCTCTCAGAAACGGCCAGCTCCTGAGAGAGTATCAAAATAACAGCGAATGAGAGAGAAAAAAAGAATGAAGGAGATGCATTTCAAATATCTTCTGGGTTACATTGGCAAGGCAACACACCTCTGTCAACTGTAACAGTTCTGCCTCCAAAGTCTGCAGCCGTTTCTCGCTGTCCTTTGACTGGACGACGATCTCGTCTCGAGCCAACTTGGTTTCGTCAAGCTCACGAATGAGCTCCTTCATCTGAGTCTAAAACACACACAGGAACACACTAAATATCCAAATCAGGGATCAATCAATCAAATTTTATATGGCCCCTGGTTTATTTGAATGAATTCTGGCCTTCGTAATGAAATCTACAATAAGCAACTAGTTATATCACAGCTTTCAGCAACATCTTTTTAAAAATGTCTTGTGGTCTATTTCAAAATGAACTGAACTGACAAACCTGGAGACGTTTCATCTGTCTAAGTGCTTCCTCTCTGCCCCGATTGGCTGTTTCCACCTGAGCCTCAGCCTCCTGCAGCTCGGTCTCCAGTTGTTTCTTCACCGTCAAAGCCTGAGCTCTCTGAGTCTTCTCCTCTTCAAGCATTGTTTCAAGCTCTCGCACCTGAACAAGTAATAGAAGAAGAAATGTGAGAAAACAGGAGCTCAAGATCAATTCTTTTCAGCTCTGAACATCTTCAAAGACTATCTCATCCCTTCACTTCTTTGTTCTGCTGAGGACAGCTACCTGTTTGTTAAGTGCTCTCCTCTTTTCTTCTCCTTTCTCCTCCTTAGTGCTGATCTCTCTCTCAAACTGAGCTCTAAGGGCCTGAAGAGTGACATCCAGTCTGAGGCGAGCGTTTTCCGCCTCTGTCAGCTCATCCTCCAGCTCTTGGGTCTGTTCTTTCAGGGATTGTGCCTCTGTTTCCAAAGCCCTCCGAGAACGCTCCAGCTCATGAACCTGAGGAGGCGAAAAAAGTCAAAAGTCAAAGAACAGAATATGTTTTTGCTATTACTATGCTATAACATGTTTATAAACTCTGTGCAAGCATTCAGGTAAAAAGCAAGCTGTACATTTTTGCCCACGTCATCTTGGGCATTGACGAGCTGCTCCATCTCCACACGAAGCTGCTTATTGGTTCTCTCCAGCTCATCTCTCTGCTCTGTTGCTTCCAGCAATGCTCTAGAGAGAGACAGGAAGCGTGTTTCTTTCTCTCGACTCTCTGCTTCTGCGCGGTCCCGTTCCTCCAGCAGCCGAGCACTCACTGCCTTCTCCTCTGCCAAACACTGAAGGTTAAAGGTCAAAGGGTGATGAATATTTTTTTACTTTTTTAAATGACCAAATATGAATTTATTCATGTATCTTCCTATCAATACATCTAGCTGTCTATCCATCCATCCATCCATCCATCCATCCAGCAGTTAATTTATCCATCCATTGATCCAGCAATCCATTTATTCCTCCCTTCCTCCCTCCATCCACCAGTCAATCCATCCCTTTATTGATTCACCAGTCAATCCATCCATGCATCAGTCAATGAATCTATCCATCCATTCCTCCATCCACCAGTCCATCAATCTATCAATTAATCCACCAGTAAATTCATCCCTTCATCCATCTCTCCTTCGATCCACTTGTCAATCCATCCATCCAACCATCCATCCATCCATCCATCCATCCACCAGTTAATTCATCCCTCTATCCATCTCTCCATTGATCCACAAGTCAATCCATACATCCATCCATCCATCCACCAATCAATCTATCACTCCATCCATCAACCAGTCAATCCGTCCATCCCTCATCCACCAGCCCATCCATCAATCCATCCACCAGTCAATCCATCCATCCCTCATCTACCAGTCAATCCATCTATCCCTCATCCACCTGTCAATCCATCCATCCCTCATCCACCTGTCAATCCATTCAACCATTCACTGTCTATCGGTCCATCCATCCATCCCCTACAGTACCTGATCAAATTTCTTCTGTCTCTTCTCCAGAGCAGTGCAGTTTTGTCTCTCTCTCTGAAGAGCGATAGTCATGTCCTCTATCTCTTCTCTCAGACGTTCTTTCTGCCTCTCTATGCGTTCTTTCTCTTCTTCTTTGGCTTTCTCTCTCTGTGTAGCATTCTCCAGCTCTCTCTGCAACTTCCTCCTGGCCTCCTCCCCGACCTCCACTGCTGAATTCACTTCCTCTGTCTGTCTCTTCAGATCAGATAGCTGCATGGGCACATAAAAAGAATATGATAAAATGGAGTTAAGATGGTTAGAACAATAAAAATGTTTTCCTCGATTTGCAAATGGGTGTAAACCTGTTGTGTAAGGTTTTGAATCTGGCGTGTAAGCTCTCTGGTCTTCTCCTCCTCCTCCTCTAGTCTCTCCATCAGTCCAGTTTTCTCTTCCTCTAGAGCACGTACACGTGAGCCCAGCGTCAACTTCTGCCGTGTCTCTTCCTGCAGTAACTCCTAAAAAATAACACACACACACACACACAAATAGTAAGCTTGATAAAGAGACCCTCACATTCACAGTCTCAGAGAGAAATCACAGTCTCTAAGATCTGCGTTGAAATAGAACAACAATCAGAGTGAGCAGAGAAAAGCAGTTTGGTTAAGTCCCATGAGCCTATTAATATTTAGCGGAAGAGAGCAAATTAAAACACACACTTGCACAAACACAAAAGTTACCTGCACATCATGTAGTTGGTTCTCCAGGCTGCTGACCTCCTTACTTAGACGGTGAGATTTGGAGTCAGATGAGGAGAGGGAACTGGACAGAGACTCAAGCTCTGACTGAGAGGGAGAGATTTCGAAGAGAGTTTAGACTCGTTTCATAATTGGTTTGATCCATAGGTTTGATTCAGACTAGAGTTTCATTTCAAAAATAAAAGTGGACCAGCAACAAACATTCACTAGCTGGTCATACCAACCTAAATTGGTCACGCTACTCTTTGTAACAAGGTGGTTTGTAAACCACCCAATTACCAGCTTGGACCAGCTAATGTCCAGTTTGGACCAACTAGAAACCAGCTACCATGTACCAAAAATAGCTATCATTTTAAGCTAGATTTTCCAGAATGGGAAGGACTACTGTCAGCTTAAAGTTTTGCAAACGAAAAAGGTCAATGAAGCACAGAAAAAAAGAAAGAAAAAAAAAGTAACTTTCAAAACAATCTGTTGATCAATGTGGCCAATTCACGTGACCAACTTTAACATGTTGCGCAGTCTGCATGGGTAAATCTTTCGAACCTCATGCAAAATTCCCAATTGCCTGGTTTCCAAATGACTAGATTCACAGTAAATGTGGCCACACCTTAACAGTGAACTGTACTAGAGTTCACATCAATCGTACCTAAGACCTCCTTTACAGGTATATTTGGGAGCAGTTCCCTGGTTCAGAAAACCATTTTTACATAAACCAAATCAATTCAAATCAACTCTAATTTCAAATGGTAGAAAGTAGTGGCCTTAGTCAAATTTATTTTATTTTTTTTACAATTAAGCCCATTTCCTCTCTCTTTTTTCCCATTTTACCTGGAGTTTACTGAGTCGTTCCTCTCGCTCCTCTCGTTCTCTATCGGCCTGCAAGAGGCGTGCGTTGACTTCCTGTAACTGTCCCTCTGCCCTCTTTCTGCCCCTCTCGCTCTCCATCTTCCCTCCCTGTAATGTCTTTAGCTCAGCACTCAGGTTCATACGCTCCTCCTCCAGAACAGCCTTCGCCTTCTCCAGAGACTGACGGGACTGTGGAGATATACACAAAACTTGGACATGTACCAATACAAAAGCTGGTTTCCCAGTGAAACAAACAATCTTGCAAACAAGCTGCATTTGACGTAAATGCTAGGACTCACTCTCTTGGCATTGTCTAGCTGCTCCTGTAGGGAATCTATAGCGGCGGTGTGTTTGATGCGGAGCTCTGACAGCTGAGCTTCATGACGACGGGTCTCGTCCTCTAAACATCTCTGAAGCTCTCCTAATTCAGCCTCACGACGAGACCTAAACAAACACACACACCGAAATGCCTGTGGTTAACTCTAGTCTACCCTTCTGTAAAAGAAGTATTCTTAATTGTTTTGAATGTGCACTTTTTGTGTACTTCAAATCTTAAAAGTATATAAAAAAACCTTTGAGCTTTCAGATAGTATAGTATTAATGAAATAAAAGGCCACTTAAGTGTTTTTAACGAGAGTACACATTCAAGACTGCTTCTTAACACACTTAAGTATGTTTTCTGTTTTAATAATAATTTGTAATGCTACAAAGAAGAACACTTATTTTGATGTGTTGACTAACATACTAAAGCACATGTAAAGTATTTGACTATTTTACCACGCGCACACGCACACACACACACACACCTGAGCTCTTGCTGAGCAGCTGTAGTGTCCAGTGTATCTTCTAGTTCAGTTCTCAAAGCCTCTAACTCCTCCCCCAGATCTCTCCTCTGTTTTTCGGCTCTCTCCCTCATCCCTCGTTCATTATCCACCTCCTCTTTATACTCCGAGACCTGAGACATAGCCTCTCTCAGGGCTCTCTGAGCTTCGGTACGACGTGCCCCTTCTTCTTCCAGCCTAAGAGAGAGAAAAAGAGAGCAAAAGATGTCATTACTGGAGAAGTATTAGCAACTGCGCCAGATTCACTATAAGGCATATTTGTGTTTGTGCGTGTACCGTGTCTGTAGTGTGGTGATCTCTTTCTCTCTTTGGCTCAGGCTTCCTCTCAGCTCTGTGACGAGTAAGCTCAGGTCAGACAGCTGCTCTTGAGCCTCCACTGATTCTGCTTCCATCCGTCTCTTCCACTTCTCCTGCTCCAGACGGCCCTGCTCTTCCCTCTTCAGGCGCTCTAAAGGAGAGAAAGAGACAGTTATTCGGACTTTGTGTGCTTTTGAACTATCATTGCATGGAAAAGAGATGAAATGAGGTGCACTACTGTTCAAAAGTTTGGGGTCAGTAAAACTCTTTTGCATTTAATGAATGCATTCTTGAAATTTAATCAAAATTCAACATATCCAATGAATCATTAACAGTGACATTTTTAAATGTATTATTAAGTCAAGTACTGTTACCTTCCAAATCAGCGATGACAGCTTCCTGTTTGTTTTTCAGCTTGTTAAGACTCTTCACCTTCTCCTCTTCCTCTGTTAGTTGATCTGCCACTTCATTCAGTCTCTCATCCAACTGTTTCTTCTCCTGAGAAAGAGAAAGATGGAAAGATTCATAAACCACTGTAAAATTGTAGCTGCATTTTTTCAGACAATAAACAACCCTCTTCTCTTTAAAGTCATCATGAAATCAAAACTGACAATTCTTACTTCTTTATGGAGTACTGCAGTATTTATTATCCAACTATCCAATAAATTCCCAGTGGGAAAAATCAAGTCCCGTCCTACATTTTTTCTTGCTCGAGAAGCCGTTTCACTTGGATAATGTCACAATAGGGATGAAAAGACTATTCTTGCTTGTATACCTTGCTCAATCTGTCTCTCTGCTCTCCCAAAGTCAAGGTCTCGGCTTCCAGACTCTTCACTTTGCTTTCCAGGGTGACTTTCTCCAGCTGGAGGCGCTGACGTGTCCCCTCTTCCTCCTCTAGCTGTTCTTCCAGATCCTGAGAAAAAGAAACAATAATCTTGACAGAGGATATTCAATAGTAGACATCAGACACTGAATAAAGCTTCAGTCCTCCTCACCTGCACATGTTGCTGCACTCTCTTCTTCTCATTGGTCATCTGAACGGTCCTCTCCTCTTCCTCCTCCAATCGGGTCTCCAGCTCTCCCAACACATCTTCAAGCTCCTGTTTGCGACTGGCCAGCCGTGCTCTCATTTCTTCTGCCTCCGCGAATAACTCCGCCTCCGCCTGAAGCTGGTCGGTCAGCACTGACTTCTCCTCCATCAGCTGTCAGGAAGACATCCAGATGAATGTGGAAACCGAACAAATACATTTCTTTCTTCTTTTGGTTTACCAACATGAACAACAAAAATGAGTGAAACAATGAAGTAGTCACCTGTTGGTTTTTTTTGTCCAGTTCAGTAAAGTCAAGCTCTAGTTTACTCAGCTTGTCTTTGGCTTTCTGAAGCTGTGCTTCCCGAGCTTGAATCTCTTCATCTTGACGGGTCACCTGCAGCAAGGGCTTCACCTGGAGGAGAGGTCAAAGGTCAAAAAGCAAATTAAAAAAAATATAATAAATGCGTTTTTTTTTTTTCAAAGAATCCTGAATAAAAATGTATCATGGTTTGCACAAAAATATTAAGCAGCACAATTGTTTTCAACATAGATAATATCAGCATATAAGAAGAATGATTTCTGAAGGATCATGTGACACCGAAGACTGGAGTAATCAGATGAAAATTATGCTTTGCCATCACAGGAATAAATAATATTTTAAAATATATTCAAATAGAAAACACATTTTAAATTGTAATCATTTTTTACATTATTACTGTTTTACTGTTTTGATCAAATAAATGCAGCCTTAGTGAGCATGAGAGACTTCTTTCAAAAACATTTTAAAAAATCTTATCGACCCCAAACTTTTGAACGTGTAATTCTGAGTATGTAGTAAGAGAGAGCAACATACTACCACTTCATTACTTTATATATTGATACAAAAATGCCATGTTCATCTTAGTTTTAGCTACATTCTAAATAAAATCATTACATTAAGAATGTATTTTCATGTATTAATCACTTTTTTATTGCCAATGTATGAACAGCTTGTAACCAAACTTAAAAAAGAGACCTTCCCCGACTTCCTAGGTTGTCAATGAAAGCCTGTAGACTGATTTTTATGTGAAGGATAAGTTGCTGGCTGCAGTTTACTTAATGGCCACCGGTGTCGCTAATAACAAGGATTTCATAATTCTACAAATAACCCCTTTAAAACTCATTATTATGCCTAATTCATTTTTTACTTTATATAACATGTTGTGTAATGCTTTGTGTTACCTTGGTGAAGAGTCTCCACCACTGCCAGTTTCTGAGCTTCAGGTATGCAGCACAGTTCCTCTGCATCACACGCAGAGCGCTGAGCTGCTGCTGCTTCTTATGGAATGCCCTGAAAGAACACGTCAGTTAAAACTTACATGCACACATATTACACACCACACAACCTATACGCACACAGACACTTACCTCCTGGCGAGGTATCCACGGGCCGCGCTCTGGAAGCGGATGATGGTGTCAGTGATCTTCAAGTCTCGTTCTTCCTCCAGATGAGCCAGGACTCCAGCCCGGAAGAACACCTTACTCTGCCCTACCCGGAAAAGGTTCTTGTCCAGCTCCAAAGCACTGATCTATAGATACAGTAACAATACATAATCAACAACATGTAGAATACTAATCAGAGATCTGAATAAAACACTAAACCACCATTGACCTTCCCCACTCAGTTCTTGACCCTAAAGCATCTGTGCTGTTCACATTTATGGATCCCAAACTCTAGTGTGTAATATCCTCTATCAAATCAATATTATGTACTCTTTGATTTAGGTTTGAATGGCATCACTTACCATGAGCTCACACGCCTGTTTGCCATCCATAAAGGTTCGAGGAATAGCATTTGGAGTCAAGATCTCATACCTGAGAGATACACAAACAGAAAAAGAGGCAGACAGATAAATAAGACGCAAGAAGCAAGAATCTCATTTATGTAAGATATACATAAAGCATAAAAGTATTACTGTAAGCGATTATTTTTTCCACAGACATTCACACAAACACACATGTGCGCACGCATGCATGCAGACACACACACACACACACACACACACACACACACACACACACACACACACACACACACACACACACACACACACACACACACACACAATTTACTCATCTACTGTAAATGGGGAAATTCCATAGACTTCTATTGTTTTTATATTCAGCTAGTAATAAAAACTATAATCTAGCACTAAACCTAACAAAAATGATTACACAATTGTTTGGTTAAATACACACACACCTCTGTCTGAACTCCTGGAATGGGATGCGGTTCGGGAAGCCCTGTCTGCAGATCCTGATCCCCTCCAGTACACCATTACACCTCAGCTGATCCAGAACCAGATGAGGACTCAACTTCCCTGCCTGTGATTATTTAAAGAACAAAAAGTAAGGGATGTCCCAATATATATAAAAAAAAAAAAACACACACAAAAAAAACATCAATGATATTAAAATTCTATATGTTGTCTAAATAATATTAAAAATAAAACACAAAACATTTAAAACATTACAATTTACAGTAAGAAAATGGCTTCTATATTTTGAGATTTGCTAAAGATTACATTGCACACTTATTAAATTATTAGTGTTATTATAGATTAAATGAGTGTTAGATGATTGTAAAAGGTAATCTAAATGAGCATACATAATTAAATATCCAATATCCACTGATAACAATACATTTGATAACCAACATTTTGTGCAACCTCACAATAAATACCATATCATTAGTTTCATACCATATATCATAGAGTCTTGAAGTGCCCCCATTATTATTTTTCAGTAGTGTGTTTTGTAGCTGTTTGTGAATGTAAAAGGTCTGCAGAGTTTCAAAGCCCAAAGTGCACGACAAATGGAGTTATAATCTCCCAAAACAACTGAGTCTTCAGTAATTCCAGTCTCACTTCCTGCACATGTAAGTTTGTAACGAATTTGCATAATGCCCGTCTGTGGTCTTCATTGGCTGCCACATCTACTTTGCCCCGCCCTCAAACACTGTAGTTGTAGCTGAGGCCTGGAAGAGTTTGGTTTGTGTTGTCGACATGTCGAAAAAAAATTTGTTTTATGGGCTGCAAAAGCAAATCCACTTTGCATGCACTTCCAAAGTATGAGGACTGTACAGTATTGATACAGTAAAACCAACAACATTTTTACTGTTCACATCACTGTGTATAGAAGCGCTGAGGAAGCCCCTGGAGCTGAAGTTCAGAATAAGGTAATATACGTTGTTTGTTTAGTTTCTGACACACGTTGTTAGCGGTAGACCAATCACAAAAGACTGGGCCATCTGGCCAATCAGAGCAGAGTAGGCCTGAGGAAAGGAGGGGTTTAGAGAGACTGAATCCTTTATCGAATTGTTTCAGACACTGTGAGAAAAGAACTGATGCTGCAAAAGTATATTATGAGAAAATTAAAGTGTTTTTTGAGCTTGGATGTATGTAAACCTTTTGTAAGAGACCTTAAAAAGTTAATTAGGAAACTTTAAAATAGCATAATAGGGGCACTTCACAGATATGTTAAGAAGAGAGAGATCTCATCGAAGAAGTTCTATGTAAGTACTATGTTAGTTTTTCAATTTCTCTTTCTATTCTTACCTTTTTCTCATGGTTGGGGATGATGCAGCGCAGGAAGTTGGGGTTGGTGTTGCGGAGGGTGGCCATCAGTTTAGTAAGGGACTCTTTGTAGAGTTGCCCCACCGTGCGAAACATGCCCTTCTTCGTCTTAAACCCAGCGGCCCCAAAAGTCACCGGTCCACTGTTCTCTCCGGACGACCCCTGGTCCAGACCCACAATCCTCTCCACTGACAAGCACAAAACAGACATGTTATTATCTAAAAAGAATATGTTTATGGCATGTTCAGAGAGCACTATGGCTCTATATTAGTGCTATTTCTGTAAAACCATACAACAACCAAAACGTTTTTGAGAAGAAAAGTTTTCTGTTCAAATGGAAGTCATAATATGAATGTGTTCTTCTTCTGAGACATTTAAAACTTCCCAAAAAGAAAGAAATTCCATGTGCATTTCTACATTACAAGCACTTTAAGAAAGATGCTTCACGAAGAATAAACTACAGGCAAGCAGATCACAACCATCTACTGTTAAACCAAACTAAACTAGAATGAGTTCTATAGCAACCCACAGAAAACTTACTACACATTCTACTATCTAACTACAGTTAAAAAAACAAAAAAAACAGCAACCCACACATCACATCACAATCTGATGCAATGAAAGAGAGATGAGAGAGAGAGTGAAGGGCAAATCATAATTAGATGAACTGATGGAGAGGTTAAAAGAAGAAGGGCAGAAAAACCTACTGCTGTCAGAGCCATTGGTTTGCAGTGTGGCATAAGAGTCAAAAAAGTACACACGAGGAAGAGTTTGAATATCTGAGAGAAGAGTAAAGAAGAGAAGAGAAGAGAAGAGAAGAGAAGAGAAGAGAAGAGAAGAGAAGAGAAGAGAAGAGAAGAGAAGAGAAGAGAAGAGCGTTAGTCCATAGTAGATTGCAGTGTTAAATATTAGAAATCGAACAAAAAATTTTTTATTAACATTGCATTATTAAATATTTATTAATAAACAACACAATTATTATATATATTATTTTACCATTTTCATTGTTTGTAGCAGTTTCTAATTGTTTTAAGCAATTAATTAATTTATTGTTGCCGTTAATAATATTTGTTTGTTATTTATTTAAACAAACAACAATTATTATTACTATTACTCATATTTTTATTATGAATTTGTTTGTTTTCCTGCTTCTGAACCGGAAACTTTGGGAAATTATTATTATTGTTAGTTTGTTTATTTATAAACATTACATCTTTAAACATTTATTGATAAATAACATAATATAATATAATATAATTATATATCATTCCTTCAATTATACTGAAACTTTAAGGCTATAATTAAGCTGTTTTACCATTTGTATTGCTGGTGCCAGCTTATAATTGTATCAAGCAATTAATTAATTTATAATTTATATTAATAATAATATTCATTCATTCATTAATTCGTTTATTTATTTATTTATTTTCAGCTTCTGAACCTAAAATTAATTATAACTACTTAGAATAATATTAATAACATCATCATTACTAATTAATTTGTTTATTTGTTGTTTATTTTTGGAGGAGATATGTAAAAATGATTATTATTATTATTGCTATTATTATTATTTTTCTTTATTTTTCTGAGTCTGAACCTGACATTTTGAGAAATTATTCTAATTACACCACAGCGTCTTTTAAGCATATACCAGTGCAAAACACATTCCCCAGTGTAACAATGATTTACGACACACACACACACACACACACACACACAAAAACATGCTTCCCCTCACCCTCCCTCCAGAGCTCAGAGATGAAGGGGTCAGATGACTGATGCAGGAGAGATGCCACATTATCGTTCAAAGGATCCATGTTCTTCACCAGCCACTCATCTGCCTTATAGTCCACCTGACAGAGTAAGAAAGTAGACAGAGTCCATTTTGACTTCATGTTGAATAGAAAAAGGAAAAATGGAGAGCCTAGGGCGGTAAAAAAAAATCTGACCTTGCCAGCATAGTGTACAATGGAGAAGTCGGCCTCTTCTTTAAGCTGCCGCGGCCGCATGAACTTTGAGTGTGAACCCTGCTCAGCTGACAGTTTGTCCACAAATGAGCGATCAGTTGCCCTCGGAAACCAACACTCCTCATCCAACAATGCCAGCACGCCAGGAGGATGAGCCTATGGAGCAAACCAATTCGAAACACTATCAAGGCACTGCATGTCAAACAGTGGCGGATTTAGGGGTAGAAGTGGTGGTTTGCCCAGGGCACCTTACAAGCTAGACACTGCCAATGATGTCAAATCAGGTTGTATGACAGCAAACAGTCATACATTCTCTATTATGTGAATTAAGATCTACACACACACTGACCGGTCTCTCAATGAGGTCGATACAGGGCTGAAGATCCAGACCGAAGTCGATGAAGTTCCACTCGATGCCCTCTCGCTGATACTCCTCTTGCTCCAGTACGAACATGGTGTGATTAAACAGCTGCTGCAGTTTCTCATTAGTGTAGTTGATACATAACTGCTCAAATGAGTTCAGCTATTGAGAAAGAGACATAGAGAATAATATTTCGTCAGTTGAATAATTACAGACAATAAATAACAGACATTTAAGGTGAAGTTTGTAGGGTTTTTATGTTAAAATTCATTATTTAACCCAGTTTATTGTCCATTGACTACTATTAGTAGGGTAGTCATTCATGGGTTTATCTCCCAAAAAGTGTAAACATTGAGCCTCTTTCAGGCACCATCAAAACATTGAGAGCGGTTCGTTCAGATCTGTCAATCTCTTTCCAGCTCGACCAATAGCATGTGTTTGGGGCGTGGCTACAGTAGCAGGCGGAGCCAGAGGGTGTTTAGCTGGTGTGAGACCATGGCTGCGTTCAGCCCCGACAAAACGTTGCACAACGTTTTTTAAACAGAAACGGTGATGCATTGAACACACTGTTCTGATGACGCAAGAGTTGCAACTATGGCAGCTGAGAAGGCCATTCTTTGTGTTCTTTGTGAAGAATTTTCGGAGCCTGATGAAGTCGGTATAAATATGTGTTTAATACTACAAAATATGCCCGATGTTACAGTTACTGCACTTGCCGCCCAGAACAAAAGAGAACATCCCAATCGAGTGAAGGGATTGCTGAAACTGAAATAGAAGCACACATCTTACCTAATTCAGACTAAAACACATCTATTTAGCCTCACATACTGACTTTATTTGTAGTTCATATTGTTTTAATACCCTGTATTTTCTTTCTCATTTTTAGGAAAAGCACTTAATTACCATTGTTTATTTCTATAACAAATGTCATACACTTGCAATGAAGCTAAAAATATAAACAACTACATCATTATGTTGATATCCTATATTTTTACAATAAAACTTACGACAAACATGTCTTCTAATATCCTCAGTTGTTGCGTATACCGAGCTGCATCGAACACATTTGTAAATTACTTTCCTTGAACCCATTGTGCGAGTTCACTTTAATACCGCGTGCTTTATATACATGTTGCTGCTGATTGGACTGCAGTTCTGACACACCCACCAAACAAGAGAAAACGTATCTCAAACCCCGTTGCACACCGGTGCACGCCGTTTCCAGGAAACATGACGTTCAACCCGAAAACCGTAGCAAAACGTTGCGCACCGTTTTGAACTTGAACGTGCCCCATGGCTGACGCGTTACAATGACATTTAGCTTCCGTTACAGAAGTGCAAGCCAAAATTCAATGCATTTATACCTTCAAAGATTAAACAGGTCAGGAACTCGTTCTACTCAATTAGTTCTACTCAATTGTTTACTCGTGTCGTGACACATAGCAACACAGCTGAATGGATTCCTAATATGTTGGAACCTTTATTGAAAGTAGCCTACTAGAGATGTGGCTTCACAAGCACCCGTGAGAGCTATTTTTGTGTTATGTTTGAGTTGGGGGAGGCTCGACGCACGAAAGGGAATAATGAGTCTAAGTGTGTTTGCAAGGTTGTTTGAAAATATGCTTTATTCTTGTAATTCTGCTAGGTGCCACTAGTGTTGCTCGGATCTGGCTCACCTGGAAGATCTCAAATCCAGCGATGTCCAGGATCCCGATGAACGAGGCTCCCTGGCGCTGCCTACGGTCCAGGGCTCTGTTGATCCGGTGCACCAGCCAGCGGAACAGACGCTCATATGTGGCCTTCGCCAAAGCCTCTATCGCAAAATCAGCCTGAACACACCCACCAAAACGGAAAGAATAAAAATTCAGGTTCACGTAAATCCCAAAACACACCCATTACTCATTATGAGAATAGGGACAACCCTTTTAGACCATGTGCCTGGCGCGCCGACCATTTTTCCCGTCGTTAAACTAGCAAAAGTGGATTCGGACAGGCCCTAAGTGAACTTGCGCCCTGCGCTTTAGACCTGAGCAATGTGGAGTGTTTCAGAGTGGAACAGGGTTTTTAAAGAGAAAAATAAGGTAGGGACTTTATACCTTTGGAATTGAATGGATTGTAAAAAATTATAATAATTATTATTATTTCATATGTGGAGCAGGTATCGCAATTACACTACCATTCAAAAGTTTGTGTTCAGTAAAATGTTTTAATGTTTTTGAAATTATTTATTCTCACCAAGACTGCATTTATTTGAATTTTTTTTAAAGTAAAAACAGTAATATTGTGAAATATTATTACAATTTAAAATAACTGATATAACTGATATTTACATTAAAATGTAATGTATTCCTGTGATGTCAAAGCTGAATGTTCAGCATCATTACTCCAGTCTTCAGTGTCACATGATCCTTCAGAAATCATTCTAATATGCTGATTTGGTGCTCAAGAAACATTTCTCATTACTATCAATGTTGAAAACAGTTGCTGCTTAATTTTTTTATTTTTTTTATTTTTTTTGTGGAAACCTTTCTTTTCAGTATTCTTCAGCATTTATTTTAAATATAATTTTTTTGTAACATTATAAATGTATTTATTTATTTTTAAAGAATTTTTCTTTTTATATTTGAATGGAAGTGTACATTTTGATAAGACATCAATTTTTCTTTGGAATATCTAATAAATCATCATAGTAAAATCTATAAAGCACTTTATGCGGAGCTGCGACTTTGAAAATGGTTTGATATGCGAAACTATTCACTAATGATTCAGACAAAAGTTATGATTTATTGCTTAGACACCCTTGTTTAACCATGCATTAAAAAAGCTGAAATAACACAGCAGTGTGAATTTAAATGAGGTCACTGTCAATCTTTTTAGGGTAAAATGAACTCAACTATTAGTAGACAAGCAAGTTCCCTTCTCAGAGTCAGTCTGTAATGTACATTTGTAGTATTTGTAAAGCACTACACGAACACACCTGCTGCTTGGTCTGGGCCTTCTGGACGTACTCGCGGCCCACTTTGATGCGGGGAGTGAGAATGGCTCGGCTGAACTCCAGTACACTGATGCCCAGCAGGTGGCAGAGCTTCTGCGCCGCCGTGTCATCCGGCATTGAGGCCTGATCTGTGTTCTTCTCTTTGTGAAACGAGATGTTCCCAAACTGCAGCACTGCAGAGATCACCTTTAACATAGCTGAGAAGAGAGAGAGTGAGAGATCAGGATGGACAGCAGGATAGAAAATCTTTTTTTTACATGTTTAATTCAAGTACATGTTTTATGAAATCGTGTGGATGTTTCCTTCTAGATCTATTTGAGACCCTTTTCTCCCTTACATGTGGATTCTTCCGGGGTGAAGCCCATGATGGTCACTGAATCCATTGTCTGAGTGAAGTTTTCTGAATCACTCTGACCCGGAACAGGAAGTGACCCCCCGCAGATGAAGCGGTACTGATCCGCGCTGCCCAGCAGAAGCTCCTCTACAGAAAGGGTGTGAATAGATAAACACAATGATTATGTTTCCATTAGAGAGAATTCACGAGTTCACACTTACAAATAAGTCAGATAGAATAAATGCGTATTTGGCGTGCTGTCCGAGGAGAGGGCTCCGGGCTCGGTATTCGGCCCGAACCCAGAGTACTCCCCCCGTATTCCTGGCTGTGAAAGAACAAGCCAAGAGTGAGGAGTCGGGGTGGTGGAGGGATGCTGAAAACTGTCAAGGAATGTTAGGTAAGTTGACAGTGAATATACATATGCTTCCTCTCATGCTGATAGGGTAGACATGGTAATTGTTTGATGACGAGTTGATTGATTGATTATTTGAACGTGCTCCTCCCGAACTTTGTTTATAAAACGTTATTAAAAAACCTGTATATTGTGAAGCAGTGTGTTTTCAGTGTTTGTGTGGTCTACTGACTTCTCATGGCCTCAGAAGCTCCAGAGAGGAGCTGGTAGAAGATGTGGAAGGTTCGCTCCTCTTTAGCCTGCCTGATGGCTCGAGACTTCTCCAGCAGATCTGATACACATGCAGGTTAATGAAAAATGCACCGATACACACTTTGTTTGCTGTACATTATGGGCCAGATTTACTAAACAGGGCAAATTAGCATGAACGCAATTCAAAAAAAGCGCAGATGGGAGTGGAAAAGTTCAGCGCGTGATCTACCGACGACACACAAATTAAAGAACACAGACGCAGCCGGATCATTTCCATAATGACCAATGCAATTTACCAAGAGCAGCGCAAATTCGCGTCTGGTTTAAGACTTGCTTTTTTTGGGCTGTAAATAATGGTGCAAATACCAGTAAATTGACAAGAGCTAACCTTAGTAAATCACCTTGCATGATTAATTTAAACACTCTCCTCCCATAAATTTTGCGTCTGAAAGGGAAACTCCAACAAATGCATTTGCAATTAGTTTAACCGCAAAAATAACCCTGTCCACGCCTTTTCAGCGATAGTTTTTCACTGCGTCATTAATTATCAACTGGTGTAAAAGTGATTTGTAGTGAATGTTTGAAGGATACAGGTCTCAATATTAGCACCAACAATATATCCAGCAACATCAAAATTGATCCTGATGAATTTGCCCTAAAACAAATAAAAAAATACATGTCAGACCAGAACAAAGCATCTGATCGAGATATAACTCTCTATGAATATGGTTAGATGTGGCGTTTCAGGGCTTACAAATCTGGAAGAGTTGTCGTTTTTGACCGTTTTGGCATTGCCGAAGGCCTCGAGGATGGGGTTCGCTTGCAGTAATTGTCTCTCTAGCTCCCCCTAGTGACGGGACAGAAAGAACAGCATGTCAGTGCAGGAATATTACCTACATTACAGCTAAAAGCCCTTCATCAGCCCAGCATCAGCATATGACGCAGCCAAACAATCACACTCTTTTGCAAAAACACATACGCATTCATTTTACTAAATTGAGACTTACCACAGACAAGAAACACGCCTTCTAAAGGAGTGCAGATGTACTGTAAGGACAAACTAGTTCTCAAATCTAGCATCTTATGTAAAAATAAATGTCTGGAAACAATTTTCATTACATCTTTCCTCAACTTTGAAATCTGTCCTCAAATTAAAGCTAGCTCAGAAGAATCACACACATAGACAGCTGAAATGGCAAACTCATAAATTTGCAGCTCAGCAAAAGCCTTAAGCCGGAAAAATTAAATTCCATGTACAGGCTAGAGAACCTCTGTCTAAGCTATGAGGTTTCGCTCTCACCTATATAGACTAGTATGGTCTATATAGGTCAAAAAAACAAAACAAAAAAACACCATAGCAAAGCTTTAATATGTATACAGTGCCCCCTACAGGCCCATAGTGGAAGCATTAGAACACAGCAATACTCACATACTGCATTGTCTGTTAGTCCACAAAAAAAGAGAGATGGGGTGGTTGAACAAGTGCACAGAACACACAGGGGACAAAAACAGAACATGTTGATGAGCAAAAACATGGTAAAAAAAAAAAACATAAATAAATCCAAAGACATTAATAAGACATATGATATCACACATTATGAGGTTAAAGTGGCAGGATGTGAATTAGAACTGCTGTAGTTTGAACTTCTCCTTGTCAGCCGGATGTGCCAGTCATGAAGAGAAAAGCCCCCACTCACCCTGTTCACAGCACTACTGCCACGACCCAGAGAGCGTGTGCCATCCATCTTCAGCAGGACAAAGAGGAAAGAAACCAACAGCAGAAAGAAACAGCAGGACCCGGGAAAGAGAGGAGACAGGGAGAGGAGGGCAACCAAGAAGAGCGGAAATTGAAATATTAGAGAAAAGGAAATGCAAATGAAAGGATTTTTTGGGATTTGTATGTATATAGCGCACAGATACACCAACATTTACAGATTTATAATTCAAGATGCAACTATAAGGATGGCCCATGGGTAAGAGTGAAAAAACGTATCAATATTGGGGATATGTAATGTAATATATATATATATATAAATATATTATAATTATTATAATTATTACAATTCACTTTTAATATTTAAAACAATTGATTTGATTTTTTATTTAATTTTTCACATTGTTTTTGACAAACTAGTATAGAATTTTTAAATCTAACATTTACTGTTTACCGGCATCAGCTTATCGTAATAGGCCAGAATTGTAATCATATTTGTGCATCCCTAAAAAAAAAAAAACCGTAATATTTAATTAAATATAATTTTGGCAGATTTAATAAAGCAATAAATTAAAACATCACTTAAAATAATTATAATCATTTTTATTTGTGGTTCCAGTGAAAATATGGGTACTATCTATACTATACTATAAGTACTATCCCAACCGGATCCTCAGAATTATTGTATTATTACTGCATTTTGTATTATTTATCCTTATTGTTGAGCCATGTAACAGAACAGTTATTAGAGAACTACAGACAACAGCAAAAATAAATAAATAAAATAGAAAGGTAAGCATGTGCTGACTTGTTTTAGAAAAGCAGAATGCAGAAAGAGCTTTTTCTCTCCCTAAAGTCTTCCGCCAGTCCCCCGTCCTCACCTGTAGGGCGATGTCTTTGGGCCGTCCCAGAGTGCCAGACTTGTGTGAGGACGCCACATGTGCCAAATACTGAATCACTTTTTTTGTGTTCTCCGTCTTTCCTGCACCAGATTCCCCACTGAACACACACACATACATAAACAGAACAAATAAACCACCTTCTTCTGTAAAATAGGGGCAGACTATTTTCAGAGTTATTCAAACAAATACTGGCAGATGACTTAAATGACTTAGCTGGAAACAAATTTGGAACAAAATTAGAAACGTGCCAGTAAATGGTAAGAAAATACGGATCTGTAGAAAAACATGTTATTCTACATTATAACAGGCCTTAGGGACTAAACAAGGTAATATCGTGTCTTTTTGTGCCCTTTAGGCTTCTGCTGTGCCTACTAAGGCATTCAAGTCAAATACCTGCAGCTCAGTCTTACATCTCTCCTCATGCTGCAAACCATCTTAACTTCTCCATATTAAATGCTCAATTAAATGTTCACTGATTTTTCTAAACTTTCTGCTGTAATTCCACATATATGTAGAAATATGCAGTGGCCACAGCCAGTGGAAACTCACGTGCACAGAATGGCCTGATCTTCTCTGTCTGTAGGAGAAAAAACAAAACACATGAATAGGGATATTAGAATGACCAGTGAACATTTACAGTAATTGCTCTTGATTTAAAAATGAATTTGAATTGTGTCAAATTTCTGAAAATTAAACTTTTGGTATTTAAGAGAAAACTTAAATGTAATAAAAATGCTTAGAGAATAATCATTTAATTATTATGACTCAAAAGTAGGGGGTGACACCCTAAGACACTGAAAGTAACTCTAAATGATACAATTATAAAATTATATCAATATTGAGAGCATCTAGATTGGTGGATCTGAACGAGTTTTGATCCAGGACACAGATTTTCCATTCGACAGTGGCAATACAACACAGTTGTTATTGTCAAATAAAACTAAAATGATTAATAAAATATAAGAAAAAAAAAGAAAAAAAAGAAAAAAAATTGAGATCCCGCTGTTATTCATGCAAATGCTTTTAAACCATCTAAGCACGGTAAGACACAAAAGAGAACACACTCATGCGCACAGAAAGCCGCTTCAGACAGCGCCTGAACGGACAAAAACCTAATAAACCTGCTGTCTGTCATTAAGGATAATCAAAGAACAAAAGAAAAAGAGAAAATCACTGACTGAATAACTTTTGTAGCTTTAATAAGGATTAATCTATATTTAATTTATAATTTATGCAGTGAAGACTGTGAAGTGTTTGATAACTTTATTCAATTTTTATTTATATTCTACCTGTCAATGTTTTTTTTTTACAAGGTTACATGGGTCAAAAACAACAAAAACAATAATGTTTTGAGCATTTTTACAGGGAAAGTAAAAATCTGAATCGGTCTGACTGGGCCAATAGAAAAAAATTGAGTCCTGATATATTGAAGCGCACAGGTAAATGTGACATTCATTACAATGGGTTTATGTAACGATTTTTTAAAGTTTACTTAAAGTTTACTTTTTTAAAAGTTTAAGTTGTTACATTTTATAAATGTACATTTTTCAAATTGATAGCTTTCAATTATACCGTAATGCTGAATGCCTATAATCAATGGCTAAAATTGAGGAAAAAAAAAATTCATAGAGACATCAGTAGCAGTAGCGGTGTTACTGGCTTTCTTTCATAAAATGATGCCATTGAACAAATATTTAAAATATAGGTGTCAGAGATATTCAGTCATTTGCTCATTTAGTTTCATTATCATGGACTTTTAGTTTGCTTCTCATTATTTCCTGTTGTCTTTGTTCATGTTTTCCGTCATCATTAGTTACTGGCAATTCATCTGATCATCACACCTGTTAGTCTTTTAGTTCGTTATCAGGGTGTATTTAAGTTCCTCGTTTCTCTGCTTTGATTGTTGGTTATTGTTTGTGTATCACACGCTATTACGTTACCTGTGGATTATCTGAGTTTGTTTGATTAAATTGTTTATTTTTGAATTCATCTTCATCTGAACTTCTTCTGTGGACCTTATTCACTGCGATCGTGACAATAGGCTTCTGTTGTTTCTGTTTCTAGAAATAGAATAGAATGGGGCATCAGTTTACTGTTGGAATTTGTCGCTTCGCGCTGCATCCAGTGTAGACAGCATCACTGATTATAATAGGTTGTATTTGCTTTAGCGTGTCACACCGCTCACATCTGGTTTCGGTAGTTGTGACGTTTAAAGTGGATTCATCGCTTGTTTTACGTTAACCTGGCACTGGCAGCCCTTTGCTTACTGCAGAACCTTGCACCATTCACTTTATATTTTTACACGTTTCGCTGAAATACTCAATTCTGATTCTTCAATTGCGCCATACAACTGGTAACAGACTGAGGAAAGACCCGTGACATAATCGGCATGGCACTTTTTCCCAGAAAACACACACACCGGTTGAGCCAGTTTATTAACCACGGACACACCCTGAAGAGCAGGATCCAGGGTGAAATTGCCAAATCTCAGTGTCTCAGTCATGCCTGGGGTTTCGCACTGTTACTAAGTGTGTGAAAGATCTGAAACTTCATGTAGCAACATGAAACTGGTTTTCTACTTTCTATATATGACGCAGAGGTGTATGAATAAATTCACATGAACTGAAGCAGGCCTACAGCAGGATAGTTGGTTGCCATGGTACCTTGCAGCATGCTCCTGTAAGCCGCCTCCGATATGGCGTAGATATGTGGAGGCATCTCATGCCGTTTCTTCCCACGATACATCTCTATGATGGATTCTGTATAGATGGGCAGGTTCTTATAGGGGTTGATAGCAACACAAAACAGGCCGGAGTATGTCTGTGGCACACAAACACAATAATTAAGACAGTTAGAAATAATGATTTTGTATGTAGAAACTATTCTTGGCAGAGACTGAACAACCTCAGACCGCCCACATTCTCTTCACTGACTGCCTGATGGATACTGCACACAAAACTAGCAGCCACTTAAAATCAGAAGCTGAGATCTGAATGGCTTCCTGAAGTCAGAGTGCTCAGGTTTTTATCAGTTCAAAGCAGATGTTGAAACATTGTAAAACCAAGCACAATAAGCAATTTTAAGGAAGGACTAATCACTGGATTTTACAAAGTTTGCAAGATTAGAGCAACGATTTTTCTAAAGAGCTCTAGGTCTGCTGTGCTTGTTTGTAGGGCTGCACAATTTGGGCAAAACTTCTGTGATTATAAATCAATGTGACATTACTATTATTATAATAAAAATATTAAACAAAATAAAAAATATTTCTAGACCATTTCACTATAAAATAAAGAGCTAATATTTTATAACTAATTATTAAATTAGTATAACTAAAACGAATATTTGTGTCTTAATTTCCTCCTTTTCAAACGTTAAACCACTGAGCTTTTATTTTGGTGGAAAACTGTATATTCCGTTTTGTTTTCTGTGTTATGTTACTTTATATATAAATTACAATATATATATATATATATATATATATATATATATATATATATATATAAATAATAAATGTACCATATTAATTTGAGTGAATTTTACTCTACATTTATTTTAGTCAAAGTTTGGTTGACGTTAAAGTGAAAAAATGTAACCAAATATTAATATATATTCACATTTTACTTGTGCAGTCAAATCGATTAATCGCATCTAACATAAAAGTTTGTGTATATGTGTGTGCGTTTGTATATATACACACAACACAAGCACACACACACAAAATATTTACTAACTTTTATGTTAGTGATACTCCTTATATATAAATACTCCTTGATCTTGTGTTGTATAAGTGTGTCTGTTCATGTGTGTTTGTACTTTCTTGGCTGCGTTCTACATGAAACCTGGGCAGAAATTCAAACCGTGAGCCTTTGATGAACAAACACACACGTGCATATCTGTGTGTGTAACACTATCCTTCTCACTTACTTACTCAGAGAAAACCCACACACTCATGTGATGGCAGCGCACAGTCGTGGGCATGTGTCAGGACTAAGTGATTGCTAAAAACATGTGTGAAACAACTCTGGCTAAAGGGAAACACTCACATATATGAGTCCTGAATAGTATCTCTCTCGTAGATTGTGTAAGACAGAGGCCTCATTGAGGCATGTGAGATCTGCCATATCTTCGACTTTACTGAATCGGGGAGGGTTCATCCGCTGCAGCTCCTCCCTCGAAAGCGTCATTTTCTTCCCAGTTTCAGTAAGCTCCACCTCCACCTCGTCGCCCCGCTCCTCACGCACACTTGCAGACTGACCAAAGGAAACACAGGCAGAAAAAGAAAGGACGATGAGAGATTAAATGATTGCACTCTATGTAAAATGCCTTTCATCGAACATGCGCTACCAACTCCACATTTGCAGCCAATGGGTCAATGTCCTAATATTAATATTAAAGTCATAATCACTGTGAAGTCAAATGTCCAATGTTGGCTCTGATATTATGTAGACAGAAATCTAAAATTTCACTCCAAAATAATTGTGACACTGTTTTCATGACAATTATGCACATTAATGTCTCAGTACTGTAATGTAAAACAATAAATAAAAATATAGCTGCAAGCAGCGATGACGGGCCCAAGCCCCCGGAGGCGGGCAATCATTTGAATGTGCCACATTTACTGCAGTCAGCTGGTGCCACTATGAGCAGAAACCACAACAGCCACATCCATGAGGTCAATTAAATTTAGATTAATTTCATGTCATAGGATGTCATAGGACAATTTCAAATATGTGTGAAGTTATCAAGTTATCATTGCAGTCCATAAGTATTTATCTTAAGGTCTTTTTAAATGAATGATGATGGTTTCAGGAGATGCACCCTACCAGAAATGTTACCAAAGCACAGTGGGACTTTAGTGGGTTTATTCAAACAACATTGTGAGATAAACACACACAGTTTCTGTGTTTCAGAGATTGATAATGATACTTAATATTCTCCTACAGACCAGTCTCTCACACAAGCATACTCACTTTGTTGGAAACAGAGAATACATTCATGTTTGATGGAGACAGACAGTCTGAGGGGGAGAGTGTCAGGGGTCCAGAAACAGAAATAGATATACTGAGACATAGAAAGTGAGAGTATAGAGTGCCGCCTTCATGGCCTCCAACAGGAAGTGCTGAGATCTCTCTCTCTCTGTTCTCTCTGGCAGTCAGTCACATTCTCAACATGGGACACTTCATGACGAGGCCTCATTTTGCATTGCGGTGACGTTTAGCATTGAGCAACCCTTGGTTCAACAAGTGTATTGAGTTATTTATAGAGTGTCATATCAAAGCACTAAAGCCACGTGTTTGGTAGGTGGGCTGCATAGGACTTTCTGAAGTAGCTTTTTAGATCTGAAAATGTAACTAGAAGGAGACCAACATAAACAAGGTCAAAAGTTGAGCAGCAGATTAGAGCCTCCTGTCATGGCTTGTAATACAACAGCTCCTCAAGAACCTTGGGCAACCAGCTAAAAGCTCTGGTTCATTTTGTGATCATTTAGTCACCTGATATTTTTTAAATCCTAATTATTTACCTTGGAATTTTAGGGAATATTAAAACTGGTTCTATGTTCACAAGAGACACAAGGTGGCAAGCTTGTATATCCATAAGTGGGAATGATATTTGAAAGCTACAGTGGAGGGGTAGATTTTTAGTCAATAACGACATAAATTTGGGTTTGTTTCACACAGAAATCAATCATATGAATCATATCAATCATAATCATACTTATGAATATAGCTTATGAGCCATATGGACCACTTGTATGCTGTCACTGTATTGAAAAGAACAGTCTTAGGGCCGGTTCATACAGAACATGTTTTTGGTGTTTACACACAGGTGTCACGATTTTGGACTCTTATTTTGCTATTCTGTTTTGTTTCCCTTAGTTCCTGTATCCCTGCTCTGTTTAGTTTTGGTTTCCTTCGTTTCTGATTATGTCCTTAGGTCCATAGGTGTGTTCCTATGGTTACATATTATCTGCACCTGTCTGCCATTATGTTCGCCTTGTACTGTATTTATACTCCGTTCTTTAGAGTTCTCGTCATGGTTTGTGATTTCTCCTACGTTTTCCCTGTGTGTTCCTGAGTGTCAAGAAGTTTTCAAATTGAGCTGCTTGTGTGGTTACCCCGTTTCTAAAAGATTATTGTAGTTTAAGGCTTCTTTATATTTCCATCAGGATCAGTGAATCAGGATAAACTCAGGATTATACACAAATTATGATTACTCCCAGATCCCAAGCATCATGATCAATAACACTGTGGGCCCTATTTTAACAATCTAAGCACATGGTCTAAAGCGCAGGGCGCAAGTTCACCTAGGGCGTGTCCGAATCCACTTTTGCTAGTTTAATGACGGGAAAAATGGTCGGCGCGCCAGGCGCATAGTCTAAAAGGGTTGTCCCTATTCTCATAATGAGTAATGGGTGTGTTTTGGGATTTACGTGCATTAAACCAATCAGAGTCTCATCTCCCATTCTCTTTAAATGCCAGTTGCACTCGCGCCATGGCAGATTCGCGATTTACATGACGGAATTTGATAGTGGAAAGACCGAATCTGTCTCCAGAGCGCAAAGGGAACTGCTCGTGCGCGAGGTAAAAGTGCGCAAGCAGACCATCTACGGGACAAGCCAGATTCCACCATATCTTTATGTACACAATAATAATCTTTTACATTGTAATTTAATTTTAATATTTGGCATGTTTGTGTGCTGCTGTGTGTCCCTGTGTGTTTAATAAGCAGAATGTACGCTCGCTGTGGACCCGCCTATAGGCGCACATTACTAACGCGCTCTTTAAATAACAAAAAATATATATATTTTTTGTTATTTAAAGAGCGCGTTAGTAATGTGCGCCTATAGGCGGGTCCACAACGCACGTCTATTTCTGTTGCCTCAAAATAGCAACGCGCCAACAACGCACCAGAACACACCTCGTTTTCAGACCAGCACGCCCATGGGCGCACAAATGGGCGCAAATGCATTTACCTTTTAAACAACGTGGCGCAGGACGTGAAAATGATAACTGCGCCGAACTGAAACTAGCAAAAAACACTTGCATCGCGCTTGACGCTGCATTGCGCCGGGTGTAAGATAGGGCCATGTGTGTCAAAAGCAAATAGTACCCTTTATGGGGTATGGAGTGGATTATGCAAATAAAAATCTTGCAATGCTGAAAAATCTGCATTTATTTTGGATGCTGTAAGTAACTTTTACAATTTAAAAACTATTAGTCAAACATTTAAAAAGAACCCACCTATATCTTCTCTACAAACAAATGGAATTGTAACACATTTATGTAATGTTTAAAATACTATTTATAATGATCTATAGAGCGTAAAACACGGAGCTGCTCATATCCATCATTAAAACTGCTTGACTGAAGAACTGGGAAGCGCTATTGGCGGTTTTTACACCTAATTACACCTATTAAACAAACTCACATGTCTATCACAAGGTTGAATCCAGTTATTCATTAGTCAGCTATTTATTGATGCTTGTTCTATCTTGAATAACGTGACACTTCCATAACGTGTTGTTCCCATAACAGAGATGTAAATCTCTGTCTTTCTCGCATTTTCAAAGGCTCATAAAATATAATACTGTGGCTTGGCTTGATACACAGTCTAATGGTCTAACAAAATCTAAAATTTAAACATCTTTTAATGTACCATTTCATGGGCCTTATACTTCTTATTTGAGCCAATGCAGATGAATGAGCAAAGTTAATTCAGGGCAAGACTGATTGTAAAGCAAATCCTGATTGGTTGGAGCGAGAGCATGCTATGATTGGTGAGCTCAAATGGCTGTTATCTGATTGGCTTAGAGTCCACCGGTTGGTGGAGTTCATTTATTTGCGGATTTCTCTGCATGGCTTGACGCTAGAAGTGTTTCAAAATCCATAAATGTGTGCGGGGATGTACAAATGCGCAGGAAGCAATTCACAAAATGCAGAGTTGTGTTTGTGACATGAAACACATTTGTAAATAGTTGTTATATGCAAATCTCATTTTATTTATTTGTGAATTTTATTAATTTTTGTGTAACTATTTACATTTATTTGTGAATCTCAATATATTTATTTGGAATAATGAAACAATTCTAACCCCATAGTTGAAGGACGCAATCTACTCTATGTTTTGATCATCGTTTCGAAAACGACCCGGACGTAGTCATTGACAAAAACACAATTTTCTCAGCTTTTTGTTCAGAATGTTGCTTTTTTTTATGAAACTTACCCACATTCAAATGAAAAGGAATGAATGAAGCTAGAATAAAATATTTTGTGAAAATGATCCAAATGCTGGCATTGGCTGGCAACTTTTAAAAAAAATGCTGGCAACATTCAACTTAATGTCAAGTTAATGTCAAGAGTTAACTTGAGATTCACATTTTAGAAATGACGTGTAATGCTTGACATGAGGGTTATAGACATCCATCTAGCATGTGATTACATTGAAAAACAATGGAAAAGTAGTGCAGTGAAATGGAAAAACACATTCTGTGTGATCACTGTTCTTAATGTTGGACCAATAAATCGTTGCATTTTTTCTGTTTGGCCAGTAAGTGTCGGAAGCAGGACTTGTATATTGACAGCACTGGGACTTTTATTTTGACAGTTTATAGTCTTTGTATGACAATTATGTCTAATAATTTATTAGGTCTGAAATGTTAAAGAAATTAAACAATATTTGAAAAAAAGGTTAGCGTTTGCCTTTCTAGTATTAGTAGGCCTAATCGAAAGGCAAAAACTATAATACTTTTTGTATACCATTTAGTTTATTGAATATTTCTGCCTTTAATTTATTATCATTATTGTCACATTCACTGTGTATGTAAAATTTGCATTAACTGATTTTCACCCAGTTCAAATTATCTAAATATGTTTTTCCATATTGGTTCATTTTCAAAAAAAAAAATTCCAATTTAGTTTTTATATAATATATTGTTAAATAAATATACATTTTATAGCAGCATGTATTATTTACTATCTTTAAATTAAATAGATATAAAAATAATAGATATAAAATATAAATATATATATATATATCGCCTTTACATCGGCCACAATACCTTCTAAAATATCAGCACCGGCTATCAAAAACCAAAACTTTTTGTATCAGCCTTACCTCAAACCCATGTTTCTCTGAAGGCACCCATACGAGTCTCTTAGCCGCCCAATCAGCTTGGCTGGAGGCGGAGAACTTTGAGCTCGGTGACCCAGGCCCCGCCCCCGTGGACAGGAAGCAGGTGACATCATTAACACTGCCCCCCGCTGGCCTGGACATGGTTGTAGCACTGCGTAGGAGAAACAAAGAGAGAGAGGTGTAACTCTTCTTGGAGGAAACACAGCAAAGGCCGATCATTACCCTTAATCGAATTATAACCCTCATCATTATTATGCCACTGAGGCAATCAGCCAGTCCATCAATCACAGGATAGGGCAACAGAGAGGGACGAGGGGAGGCAAACCAACAGACAGAGAGTGTTGAGAGAGAAATATGGAGATGATTACAGTATTGTGACATTTAATACTGCAGTTATACTGAAGGACACCCTGATCAAGAGCTTCAGCAACAGTATGCATATGAGAAAATGTGTGTGTGACTTTACATAGCCTGTGCAAATATGATTAAGAAAATAAACAACCACACGTACATATGTGTATTGTTGATCTTGTTACTGCATTTCTGCACCACAGCTCCACCAATGAATTGTCAACTATAATAAACGTGAACAAACAAAATGTCTATTTTTCAGGATACATGCAAGAGGCATGAGAACTACAGATGTGGCCAGAGCAATAAACTGCAGTGTCCGTAATGAAAGACACCTAAGCAGTGCTACAGCTAACCATAACGTGTGACCCGAAGACCTGTTTGAGAACTTGCAAGTGCCATGGAGGAAGAGTGGCGAGACATCTCACAGCAAGAACTGACAAATCTGGTGCCATCCATGAGGGTGAGATGCTCTACTATCGTACTAAAAACAGCTACTGGCCACACCAGATATTTAGATTTTGCTTATGACAGTGATTTGAAAATACTGTTCAAAAGTTGGCGGTTGGCAAGATTTTTTTATGTTTTTGAAAGAAGTATCTTATGCTCACCAAGGCCACATTTATATGATCAAAAATACAGTAAGAAACAGTAATATTGTGATATTATCATTACAATTTAAAATAACAAAAACATTTTTTTTTACTTTAATTATACTTTTAAATATTGTAAAAAGCAATTTATTCTTGTGTTAGCAAATCTGAATTTTCAGCATCATTACTCCAGTGTTCAGTTACATGATCCATAAAAAATCATCATAATATGCTGATTTGATGATCAAGAAAATGATTTGCTGCTTAATTCATATTTTTGTGGAAACCGTATTACATTCTTTTTCAGGATTCTTTGATGAATAGAAAGTTCAAAAGATCAACATTGTTTCTCATTAGCCATTTCTCATTAGCCTCACGATCACTATAGGGAAGAAAAGACGATCACAATTCCGTTTCATTATGACTAATTTCTTTCCTTTTTTAAATCTTACTTTGCAGCCAAATGGTCTAGTTGCGACATCTTACAACATGTGCTAACAGAATCTTCCAACCACCTTTCACTCTTTGGCATGCAGTAAGCCATTTCTGAGAAACGCTGTAGAAAGTGGATCGGTCCGAGCGCAACACACTTGTAGCCAATCAGCAGTAGGGGGCGTGTCTAATCATGATGGGGGAGGAGAGAGAGAGAGAGAGAGAGTGAGTGAGAGGGAGATTTGTAGCCTGGGAAAACCCAGACAATCTTCTGGCAAATTTAGATTTGCTCTGCAAGTAGTCTGGCAAAGAGCTCATTCAAGCCCATTTCTAATCCGTCGAAATCGCAGCACCAGTCAGAAACGTTGGGGCGGGGTTTACACAATGACGATCGCTCTGATTGGTTTTAGGTCTATCCAATTGCGCCCAGAGGCATTTGAGCGACGTCCGTTGGTGACGCCCCTTTGGAAATGAGTTATTAATGAAGCTTTGCCAGACCATAACTCAGTTACTACTGAGAATGGTCTGGTTTTAACCAGGCTAGGAGATTTGAAGAAAGACTGTAGAAAGAGAGATGGCTGAGAGACATTGCAAAAGAGAAAATGTCCAAGGAATATCACTGGAAAAAGAAGGGTTTAGGACCCGTGTTAATATTAGAAAAGCTTTCCAGAGCCGAGACTAAAGTGGAAAGATCTGAAAACGGACGCAGAGGTCGCGTTGCTTCTGCTCCATACGCGAGTAACATTGGTTTATTTATGCTGTTGTTAATGTTAGCTCTAGTAACAGGACAGTTTTGAGTGTCACTGTTTATCTGGAGCTGCTGTGCTGCTGGTTACTAACAAACAACTCTTGCTTGTATATACTCGTACTGTTATTTTCATTTTTTGTTCTTCCTTGTCGTTCGTTCGTCATCTTTATTTTGCAAGCATTATTTTGCTCCGCTTTAGCTATGATAAAGAGACACCTACTCTTGCATTGCGTGTTCATGCATTTTGGGGGCGGAGCAATGAAGGATGGGGTGTGTTTGTTTGGGTTGAATTCAAATATCAACAGTGTTCAACAATGTTTCTCAGAAATCGCTTAAAGCAGAGCAGCGTTTTCATACCACCGCAGTGTTTAGACTTAATATCAACCTATAAATGGCTTACTTATAATAATATTGCATGTTAAACTGGGATAGGATGAAGTATTTTAGCATGGAAATAAAAATGACACACTACGTATACATACAAGTTTTGTCTTTCTATCTGTGTGTTTGATGCAGGGGTGTTCCTGTGTGTGTGTATGTGTGTGTGTGTGTGTGTGTGTGTGTGAGGTGGATAGGGGGACAATGTGCATGTTCTGAATTTGATGGATCGGTGAAGTGACAACCAGGCCAGAAAGCCAAGAGTGGAAATGAGGTCTACACATATAAACGTCCAGAGAAAAACAGGCCATTCAGGCCGGACCATATATTCCGATCCATGATACATACTGGCAGATAAGCCCGACTACTTCATTGCATTCTAGTGCATTATAGTGGGGGACTACATCTTAAAGCTAGATGAACACTTAACCTGCCCAGTTTAAAGATATAGGCTAGTTCATCCATTTACTCAACCTCATGTTTCAAACCTGCATGACATTTTTTCCATGGAACACAAAAGGAGATGTTACACAGAATTCCATCGCTGCTCTTTATTGAATGTGAATGGGGATCGAGCTCCAAAAATGACACACAAAAAAAATCTATTAAAGTAGTCTATTTGATTTGATTTGGGCTGTCAGTCACTGTCAATTATTTTGGTAATAACTACTCAAACTAATCAAGCAGTCAGATATGTTTTGTCGTAAGTAGCCCAATAAAAAAATAGACCCATTAAACAATCAACAGTTACACTTTATTGTAAGGTGTAATTATACAATTAATACTAAGTAATATTAAATCAAGATTAGAGTTTGGTTTAGGGTTATTGTTTCTGTTGACACTTTAGATTACAGTGTCTTTGTTACATATGCTACATGTACTTACTGTGGTAATACCAGTCAATTATGCATAATTACATGCAATAAACACTTAAACCAAACCAACACCTATTCCTAACACAAGTATGTTGTTAATTATATTACTCAATACTGAAATGTATAATTACACTGTAACAAGGACACCTTAAAATAAAGTGTCCACGTTTTGTTTAATGTAATTACTACATGTAACAATTGATAAAGTGTTACCCAATAGCCTTTAAAATTACTTAAACTATACATAAATAATAACAATGAGGCAATATTAATTGAATCAATAAAGTATTAAAAGTAATCTTAAAATACATAATGTAATATACTGTATGTGTGCACATCAGCCTATTTTATACTATGGCAGAGACAGATATGCATTAAAATATGCATACACGTCTTGTAAATCAGTCAGGTTTGGAACAACATGAGAACGAGTGAATAAGAGAATTTATATTTTTGGGTGGAAAAAAAAAATCCTCATTCTGATATTCAGTATCGCTCAGAGAAACAGGTTCGCTGATTAAAAGAGCATTGGTATACACAGTATAAATCCATATTGAGATCAATTAGAGCACTTTGTTCTGACATCCTAGCACTGAAGAAGAGCCTGTGGGCAATACAGGTCCTGCTTGACCAGACGCAGTAGTGGCCTCACCCGTCTGGGTTTCAGGACTTTTCATTACGAAACTTGTTAAACCAATTAAAGTCATCCAAGTTTTCTGACTGAGGTTGTGCAACACATAGGGAATGTGTATGAACTAGCCAAACTATTGTTTTTTAGTCATCTGCTCTTAATCCCAGTCCTCAAAATTCCCCAGAGGGCTTCAGAGTTTTTTTTCCACAGAACACAGAATGATCGTAATGCTGGTTGGTTTAGCCTACGCATGTCAATCACTTGGGTGTGTTTTCCTTTAAGTGTGTTGGCAGCATCTGACACATGACAGTTGCACCAGTTGCACTTTGAAGATATTTCCCAATTCAAAATCCAAATAATTCAGATTAATGGTCGATGGTCAGATTAATGGATTTTTCAATGGTTCAAGCATGATGTGAGTGTGTGTTCACTACACTGGAAAGTCAAGGGGTTACACACACCTTACCCATCAACACCATCCCTCTCACAGTGACTATGAGATCATGTCTTACTCACAAGAGGTGAACCTGTCCGAGTGTGTGTGCTTGTGCATGACAAATATGACAGGAATGAGGGTGTATCTCTTTCATTCTGTATGTCTCGTTCTCATCCGCTTTCAATTTTCTCTTTTAAAAGTATTTTATGTGAAATACTGCCAACACATCAAAGAAAGAAAAAAAAACATTCTAAATAATAGAAAGAATAAACAATATGACAGTAATATCAATAAAAATAATTGCAAAATATAAGGAAAAACTAATTGAAAATGAATAAATAAAATAAAGACTACTCCATTGTACAAACAATGAATGAAGTCAGTATGAATTTCAGAGCTGTGACTGTTGCCTGCAGTTCATATATAAATTTGGCTGTGACAGATGCATGACTGTCCTCTCTCTCTCTCCCTCTAATACACAAGTAATCAGGGTAGTTTAATGTTGATCTTTCATTTCTGACTAGTGAGATAATTATATACATGATCAGATGAGACTAAACAAAGGGCATCAACATGATCATGTGTGTGTGGTTCTCCTTGACGGATCCTCAACATCTGACGCGGCAAAAAAAAGCATCAAACACGCGGTCTATTCTTTATTATATTATTACGATACCGCTAGTGACGTCCGGTTCTCATGGAAACATAATTACGATACGGCGTTTTTGGGGTATTATAAGCGCGTTCCAGTCTGACTGAGTCATGCTGCCTTATAATGCTGTCTAGGTAGTAAGTGCCCTAGGTTTTGAGACATCGCGCCGGTACGTAACGTTAGCCGGGCTGGGATCGTGTATGTGATGTATGTCTTGCAAAGCTTATCTATTCTCATAATAGAAGACCTAAAACGAGAAGAAACCACACCTCGGGCATTATTAGGCTATATGTGACAAATAAATAGAGCAGCTCTGATGGGTTAATGCAGCACAGAAAGGCATGGACCGTTCATACTTTCTTAAGATGGCTCAGGGAAACACCCTTTAACGGTGATTACTGTATCTGCATATGAAGATGAGACATTAATGTTTCTGTATGTCTCTGAATTATTAAATATATGCATTTACTTGTATCCCAGAGAGCGTGCTATTGGAAAACACTTAATACATATTGTATAAAACGTTTTGATACCGCAAATGCTGTTAACGTGCCAGCGATGTGACTGTTTTCTATAATGCATTTTGATGCCGGGGTCTTGCCAGATCTTCTATACACACTCTTGGGGGGGACTGTCCCTCTCCGGTGTCATTTTCGGCTTTATTTCGAGGCCCTATAACCCACTGAAACATGATCACGCGCACGGCGCAGAATAAGGAGATACGGACATAATACAAGAGACAACGCGTGTCTTACCTTAAATGTGTTAATCCACTCTCGGGGTATGGCTAGAGCTGTGAAGAGAAAAGAAACGTGCTCTCGTGTTTTTCTTTTTCAGTGTGAGAGGGCTAATAGGGCAAATGCGGCTTTTCACATTACAGCGCTCGCGTGAAGCCGCAAACTCAATCACACTGAGAATAAAATAGACAGTAAAGAGAAGTGATGGCAAACGGAGGACTTCACCAAAACGCCGACGCTTCCTCACTATTGACCAATGGCGTTTAGGATATACACGCGTAGTCCCGCCCTCCAGAAAATAGAAGCTAATTAAAGCCCTTACTATCCCTTTAAACCCGCCTTGTGAATAGGACAGAGCGGCCACGCCTTTGTACTGGCGGATTCTAGCTCGACAGCCAATCATACGCGCGATGATAAGAATGACAGCACTGGAGAACCAATGAATCGAGAGGATTGGGTGAGGCTTGTCCTGATTGACGTGGCTGGTGGCCAATGGCGCGAGAGCAGCAGGTGCCGCTGCAGGACTGTCGCGCGGAGGGGTAGAGATTTGCGCGCTCTTTGTTGACAGCAGCGCAGTGTGTCTGAGTGTCTGCCGCGGGAATGATCCCTGAAGCTGGACGCCCCAGATTCCGCATTAATGCCGAGGAATTTGAAGATCGAGGTCTGGATGGCCGCGCCTAACAATTAGGTCAAAAACGTGAACGTTAATTTGAGCACAAATAAACCATTTTCGTCTGTACTGCTGACATAGTTACCGTTTAGCATTTGATTATTATTATTATTTTTATTTATTTATTTAAGACCTCATAATAATATTCATAATATTAATAAGAATATTCATATTTTATTACAATCGATAAATACGTCGTTAAAGCATAATAATGACGATGATCATTATCATAATTATTAATAATAATATAAATAATATAAATGTTGTTCGTTATTATTAATAATAATAGGTAATACTGTCATTACCTAACAATTATTACAATTCAGACATTATAAAAATTCGTATCTTTTTAAGCCCTGCATGCAATTAAAAGAAATGTTGGAATACAAATAGAAATGAGACAAGTGAAGAAAACATGTTTGTTTATTCTTGTCCATGAAGCACATTCAGTAATGTGAATGGTATCAAAGGAACAGCACAGAGGCCTGTACACTGACGGACCGATAACTTAAACTGCATTTAGAAAATGAATTAAAAATAGAACATGAGCCACTGGATGCCATGGTGAACTCAGCCAATACTGAGTAATGGAGTAATGAAAGCATCTGATAATTAGACAGGGTAATGGTTTTTAGAGTACAAGTATTTAGAAAACAATGAGGTCGAAGTGCAAGTGATGGTCCAGTTATGGCAGAGGTGTTAAACTGGAGTGACCAGACAAGCACTGTCACACACAACACACAGGCATATTAATAGAATTTTGTGATCATGAAGACTAATGATAAACAGGCAAGCTTACATACAGAGAAACAGGAAAAAGAAAAATAGATTACAATAGCAAATAAGCATAAGTGGGTCAATTAAGCAACAATTGTTTATTGAAACAGAGCCCAAGGCTACATATCTAAGATTTTCTTAATATAGTAACAAGCGTACATATCCCTAAGTTTAACTTGAACAGGGTTCAATCCAGTGCATGTATATTTCAATCAAACTATCATCTGCAGAACTGGAGAGACAGAGACAATTTTATCTTCTGCCTCTATATGAATATGAATTGTCTGACTAAATTTAACCATAAATCTTATATGCTTAAAAAAAACCTTTCTGTGATGTATTAATATATTTAATTGCATATAATTTTTTGAAAGAAAAGATATTAATACTTTTATTCAACAAAGATGCATTCAATTGATCAAAAGTAATAGTAAAAACATTTACAGTGTTAAAAAATATTTCTATTTAAAAAAAATCCACAAAAATATTAAACGGTTTGAATTTTTCCAACTATGACACTGTAACATTAGTATTATTTCACAATAGTATTGTTTTTACTATATATGTTTTGATCAAATAAATGCAGTCTTGGTAAGAGATTTCTTTGGAAAAAAAATATCATAGAAAACATATGTGCATTTCTTTCTTCTATGGAACACAAAAGAAGATATTTTGAAAGTCAATGGGGTCCAAATGACTTCCAGCATTTGGAGAAAAAAGACAGAGAACTTTTTCTTTTCAAAGGAGAAAGAAATATAGAGATTTGGAACAGCGAGTAAATGATGAAAGAATTGTCATATTTGGGTGAACTATGCAGTGACAGAAGCTCATACAGAATCTGCATCCACAGATTTTAATTGGAATACATAATTCCCAAAGTTCTACACAACTCACACACCTTGCATGTAGATTTAATAAATATTTTGCATAAGTTGATTATACATGTAGCTATAACAGTAGCCAAGTTTTCATCCACTTGTACTGTTATTATATAATTTGTTTTATCATACATTTTGGCCTTTTACCAATAAAATGCTGTGCATAAAAAACATTGTCACATAAGAAAAAAAAAACCGTATTGTCGCATATGCAGAGACAGATTCAATATCTAATTTTAGTTATAAAGGTCAGTATCAGTCATTTTTCAAATGTTGTATCAACATTCACAATTTGTTGTTATTAACTGGTTTCCAGCTTTTTAAAACAATGTTTTCAGTGTGTTCCATTTTTTACGTTTTGTTTGTTTTCAGTTTTCAGTTTTTGTTTTCATTCTTTGAACCACTTTTAATCCCTGAGAGAAAAGCTTCCCCGAAATGCCTTGGCTCATACAACTGTAATGGGCAACGTAAAGGTCATGGAACCATAAAAATACTGAGTACAATTTTTTTTTAAATTTACATTTTGTTAGATCATTTCACTGTGCATGAAGTTCGAAGTAATTCTGTCAAATAACACCACTTTTATTTGCGTTAAAGCCCTTTTCTCAACAAAAAGTGTTTCCAAACGTTTTTTTCCACAACATTTGAAGAATTGACACAAACAGTGTTGGGGGGTAACGCATTACAAGTAACGTGGAATACCATTTTTCTAAACTAGTAACTAGTAAAGTAATGGATTACTTTAAAATTTTGAACAAAATATCTGTTACTTATTTGCATTGCTTATTTGAAAAATAATACATTTTTTACGCATGTTATGTTCTAGTAAATGTAAGCAAGTATTTACTCATCTAATTTGCACAAAAACAGATTCAATATTCCTAAAAATGAATAAAAACAGAAATGCTTATTCAGAATGTTACATTTTGTAATATGCCTTTACATTTTGTACTTTTGTTTTGTTTGTTTTTTGTTAAGAAACAAACAAGCAAGCCCAGGTGAGAAAACGTAACGCAAAAGTAATGTAACGCATTACTTTCCATAAAAAGTAACTAAGAAACGCAATTAGTTACTTTTTAGGGAGTAATGCAATATTGTAATGCATACTTTAAAAAGTAACTTTCCCCAACACTGCTCACAATTTTTTTTTACCAATAATAGCATTTCCATCAGCTATATTGGAAAAATCTATACTTTTTTCGCAAAGAAATCCTTGGATGAAAACTTGGCAAGTGTCTCAGCTCCATTTAACACATTTTACTATATTCAAACATAGAATTAACATCTGCATAGAATATGTGGAAATATAGATTCCACCTGGGCCTATAACTTAACATAAGCATTAATACATCCTAATGTTCTCCATTACTCCCTAAAACCTCAAAACAAGCAGGCTCACTTTCAAAGGCACACCACTGGCAAACGTATTACAAAAAGAAAAAAACCTGTCCGGCAACATGCTTTAGGTCAGAGTGCTTGTGTGGTTGTTTAAGAATGAATGGGAAGACAGAAAAAAGACATGCCTCAGTCATGACAACAATACTACAGTGTGTAAATAAATAATTTACCATAGTTTCTACTACGCGCTTCTAAAACACTAAAGGAACACAAAACATTAAAGTCTACCATTCAAACAGTGGCTGATGATAGATCCATGTGCTGTACATGAGTCAAACCAGAGTTTCCCCATGCTGTGCAATCAAATTATCTCTTATACTTTCAAGCCACACCCTTCAAAAAAATACAATATGTTGCTCCATTTCCATACAGCTAGCTAATTAATTTTTGGTCTGTGCAATTGTGACAAATATGGTATGTTACAAATTACGAAAGTGCTTCACATAATCTTTGTGTACCATGATACAAAACAGTGCTTAAACTTAAATAAATAGAAAATTAAAAATACAGTACATAAGAGAAACAACTTGAAAATGCTGCATATTTTCAGTAGTTTCTTTTTTTTGCAGTGGCTCTAGCAGGCATTCTGACATTCGGTACAAAACACAATAGTTCTCGCAACAAGTTAATTGACATTTGTTTTTGCCAAAAATTCCTATTTGTGTATGATATTGCCATAAGAGGTTATGTATTATAGGTATTTGTATTTCCTTCCTATTTGTGAATTGTGAAATGGCTCATCCAGGTTGCAGCCACTGGGCGCCACTGTTGTGTCTCTATCAGGTCCATGCTGGAGCCACTGCAGCTTCGTGTGGATTCCAGAAGATCGCCAGGTTCAATCAGCACACTGGGTCGGTGTTGCAGCTCTCCTCATGTCCAAATGACCTTCTCTATCAATCCCTCTATATTCCCCCTCACGCTTTCATTTCACCCCCAGGTCGATCTGTTTTCGGTCATTAAGTCTTTGACCTCATTTCAATTTGATTGACCTGAATACATTCCCCCTGCACTGACTCACACTTTAACAGCTCAAACTTTAGCTTCCTCCTGCCTGACTCCATCCGAAAGTTCCTTCTCTAAAAAAGCTCATTCTATTTGGAGGGGATTCACAAAAAAAGTTGCTGCCTTAAATTTTTAAGTACAATCAACATAAATATAAGTCATTTCAACTTAAATTCAGGGTTCCCACACCTTGGTTAACTTCAAATTCAAGAATCTTTCAAGGACTTTCCTGGTCCAATACCCTAATATTCTTATTGTTATAAAATTCTGTGGGGACACATTTCAAGTGAGAGGAAGGTTACATCGTGTTACCTTGTAAGATACATTGTTGCGCACTCCGTCGCTATGGAAACAAAGACGCTAACATGCAATCCCCCGTAAATTAATGTGTGGGTCTATGTTAAATACATAATTTTACCTTTAAATACGGGACCATTCTTTGTAATCTTCTTTGGTGAGCCAGATATCTTGAAATTAACATTTTCCAGGCATCACGTTTCTGCGGTTTCACACTATTTTTGCAATGTTTCACGGTGTGTCTGTGAACCGTTGAGGTACCATCGTAGTGGTTTCGAGCGCGCGTGAGTGTCATGGCAACGTACAACACAAAGTACCTCACGCGGGAAACACGTAACATAACGCGTAAATGCGCGTAACTAAAGTAAATCAAGCAAGCTAGTACGCATAGGCCACGAAGTGTTGGCGAAATAAAACATTAGCGAACCAGATGGATTAATATGGACTTTTTTCGAGAAAACTTTCAAGGACCTATGTATGTTCATTTTCAAAAACTTTCCAGGGCCTTGCATTTTTTTTTTTTTTTTCAGATTCACAAACTTCCAAGGGTTTCAAGGACCCGTGGGAACCCTGTAAATTACATGAAACTGACTTTTAAAAAATGAGTTGAATCTTGTACAACTTATACAAAAAAAGTTGAAAATTGCTTGATTTATTTTGATGAGTTAAAGCAATTCAAAAACATATGTTGTCATAACTTATTCATGTTTTTTTTTTTTTTTTTTTTTTTTTACAGTGCAAGAATGAATAACGAAATTGGCTCTAGTAAAGCAAGTCCGTCTTCCAAATAAAAAAAGCCAAACTGCAAAGTCATCACTTGGTCTTTAAGAAAGCTCTTGCTGTTGACAGCATCACTGCATCTGCTAACAGAAACAGCAATACAATGCCGTGGTACTTTACTCTACACAGTGTATCCGTACAGTTTCGTACAGTTAACAAGTTAGCATTTCTTTAACTTCTGGATTCATTGTCCTGAAGCCAATAGGTTTTTTTGAATGGGTTCATGTTTGAATGACTGTAATAAGGTCTGTGGTGAGCACAAGCACAAGATATTTTCACATTTTATTCTGACATAAAATACATCAATTATAGCCCACTTGTGTTTTTTTAAACTTTAACGTCTTAGCTGATAACAAGTGGCTAAATGGGACTACAGAGGTTGTCTGGGACATTAAACGTCATTACAGCGAACAGGAAAACTTGTGTTTATACCTGTGCAAACTATTCTAAATCAAACTTTACATCTTGTAAATAAAGAATGAAAGAGTGGTCGGAAACTTAATGGTGGTGGCACTAAAGTCATGCGTCCGCAGTGTTCGTTTAAAGCCTACGCTTAGCTTTTTACTTCTGGCAATTGTATTTAGGCTTTAAAATCCATAAAAGTTGTGTTCATTTGTGAAGATTGTCATGATGAGCAAAATGTGGAAGAATCATAAACTTCTGTTGGTCACAGAGCTTATATTCTGCAGTTATCCAAAAGTCAATGGAAAAATCCAATTGGGTTTTTGTCAAGGGAAACAGAGTGATGCTAACTTCCGGGTTGGCCTACAAAAATACGTCATCCCTGTGGCCCTCTTTTGTCTGAACAAACCTAAAATATTAAAATTTTAGCTTACCATTAATGTCAGTTTTTATTGCTGATTAGAAAAATGTAATAGAAATGCAAATTTAATAAGCAGCTTTTGAGATTTCTGTGTTTCCTACTAAGAGTTGTATTTGAATGACTGAAAACAGCTGTGCTTCCAAGATGGCCGCTGAGTGTTTTGCCTTGAAAAGTCTAAACAGGATTACGGGGAGTTATAAGCTGAAACACTGCACTGACCGTTTAGTGAATTTGCCCCACTGTCTCACTACGTTGCTCTTTGGTTCTCTTCTCCCAGGCGGTAAGAGGCCCCTTTCCCTTTTCTATTCTCCATCTTTTGTGCATTCTGTCTTTTCTCACCCCATCGTAAGCATGACCTTTTGTCATTAATCAGTCCTACATTGTCCCTTTATGGTCCTCTTTGCCTTAGTCCCCTGTCCAAGTCTGTTTTTCCAGGTCTTTGTCCATTTGCTGGTTCTCTCTCTCTCTCCCTACCCCCAGTTCCAACTCCTCCCTCCATCCTGACCCTTTTCCTTTCTTTCTCTACCTCCTTTTCTTCTTTTGACCGCTGCTTTCCCCGGTGCCCTTTTATCCCAGCCACATGGCTCAGTGTATGTGTGGGTGCTCGCTGCAGGAGTCTTGTCGAGGTGGTGGTGCGGGCAGAACGAAAGAGGGTGAGGGAGAGGGGGAAGAACAGGGGGATGGAGAGAATTGGTCAGGACTGGAATGGACAGAGGAGGAGAGCTGCAGAGCCACTTCGTTCTCGTAACAAAAGGAGGAACGGGAGCCCTGGATGTACTTTTTCTCTGCTAACTCTTTAGCGCTGCAGGTTGGCGTGTCCGTGACCTCATAAGTCCTGTTGAAGTACGAGTAGTCCACCTAGAGGCGGGGAGGACGCATGACAAGTACAAAGCATAACTACATGTGCATTTCAAATGAAAAACCAGTACAGATTATTGTTTTATAAACGCAAGGAATGCAAAAAGTGCTGCACGGGGTGTAACTTCAGTATTTCGGTGCTCTTTGGGTGTAGAGATGGTTCCTAGTCACCTGTTTTTAAAATCTAAGCCATGAAAGAATAAAGGCTTTTTATATTTTTCTAAAAACTGATTACAAGTGCCTTGGATTGTTTTTTCTTATAAGTAGATTATTGTTTTAGTCAAGACTAGTTTTAAGTTTTGGTTCTACATAAAAGAGAGATGCTTTTGTGTGTGTGTGCAGGAGAATCAATAAGCAACACCATCTTTGAGCATAAATGTGGCTATAAGGTTCTGGTATCAATAGCTATGTTTCCATCCAAAGTTGCGAATTTTGCATAAACATTTGCAAATAAAGCACCGTCCATCCAGTGAGGCGAAGAGAACAAAATCCTTGCAAAGTCACGTCTTTTTTGATGCGCATCGAGGAATTTATTCGGTAAATGTGTTTCCATCACAGTTTATGCGTATGTTTTCTTACCAACTCAATGGAGCGCATAATCTTTCTACGCGCATTTTTGAATCTATGCGCATTTTGCCGTTTCCATCCAGGCGGGGTTTTTTTATGCGAATGATGAAAATGGGCATACAAATAGATGGATGGAAACATAGCTATTAGCTCCTATTTATTTAGAATGTCGGATTGAGAATTGAATCTATTTTCATTCCAATGCAATTTTCATTCCATTTTTAAAGAATTGCAGAATTGGACAAAACAGTCTTTAAATGTTAATGTGACAATGCCTTTAAAACATCTTGATATTTGAAGGTTTTACAGGCCATAGATAGACAGACAGACAGACAAGATAGATAGTCAATATAATGCTGCCTTACAAACACTGTAATGAGTCCCATCTGGTACTTCTACATTTACAACCAGTGCAATTTCACTCAATCACTTTCCACCCTCCAGTTCTTTATTCTGTTTATCTCTCACCTGGTAGCAGTTCTTCCTTTCAAAGAGCACAGGTTCAAAGCGGTGACCCCAGACGATCTCAGAGGCCAGGTAAGAAGACCGGCATTGGGTTGTCATGGCAGTGGCCTCTACCATGCCCTCCAGAATCACCACCACTTCCAGCTCTTTGTCCCCCTCTAGTGTACGTTTGTCCACCTCAAAGAAAGGGCTCTCCTCATCAATCTCGTGAACGATGGTCACAGGTGACACCAAAAAGATGCGATCTGTTCCATTGTCAAAGCCGACATTGAGGTCTGCATTGTCCAATGGCAGGAACTCACCCTCAGGGGTCACCCGTGGCTGCAGAAAATGTTAAAGGCAATGTTAATTTTCACACAGTTTGGTGTTTTAGTCATTTTTCTTGTTTGACAGAAATGTCCTGTAGGCAATTTAGGTTATTAGTCAATATTTAGGTATTTTTATTGTTTGAAATAAATGTCCTGTAGGCAATTTAGTTTATTTAGTCAATATTTAGGTATTTCATATTTATTAATAGTAATCCATTTTATTCTGACTGAAATGGCTTTTTTTTTGTCAATAAAGATGTTTTAGCTGACGATAATATGCAAAAAAAATTGTCAAACTGTAACAGACCAAACTTTCTACCATTTTAAACATTATAAATATGTATTTAAACATATTGAAGATTTATTAACATAAAATATGCTAATTTGAGCCCTTGCAAATATATAGCCTGTATAATTCAATAAAAAAAATTTTTTTTTAATTAAGGTTGGACCATTTGCATAAACTCAACATTTTCCCTCAACATTAACATTGTTGAAGCATTGTTAATACCCTACAGCGGCAGTGTTATTTTTTTATCTTCTCATATTTTAGTCTACAATGTTAAAATGGCTTGATAATCGCTAGGGGGTGTCTTTTTCTCTCGTCTTTATTATTGTTGACAAAATAAATAAAAAAATAAAAAAATAAAAAACATTTTCACCAGTAATTTCGTCCACCTTGTTGACTTTATGATAGCAACATTGCGTCATATTCAGACACGGAGCTATAAAAAGCGATAAAAGCTGTCTTTTATGGAAATCTATAATTTATTTTAGCGTTATAATGAGCGATACATTTTGTTGGTTGTTCGGTTTCTATTTTGTCACCCACGGACGCCCTGTCAATGGTAAAATCTCATTGGTTCAAAACTCAGCTGCACATAACTCTATATTGGTCATCAACCAGCTAAAATTGTGTTCCATCACACAATATTTTCAGTGAAATTAATAAAAACTGCACATATTATCTGGTCAGGACACAGTTTAAGATTATTTAAGCAGATACAGGAAGTAATTACATTCCATTTTTTCCACATCTGTAAATCACAAAAAATAACAATGTCTTTATGATTGTATGTGTGTGCATATTGACTCCGGTCATTTTATTCCAGTATTTTTATTCATTATGCAATAACATAGGAACTATTAGAGTGTATTTTTTTTCTTTGGATCTTGTCTTATCTTCATGTTCAAACATCTCATCATCTAACCTCAACACATCAGAACCTTTTAGAAACATCCATGTAGACAATGACACGATAAAAGACAAACATAAACACCATACTCGCAGACATAATACACACATCTGCACAATGACACACATTCGGATCTACTTAAGACATCAAGATTTCATTCACTGTAAAACAAAACATACTGACACAAATACATTAAATCCAGCCGTTAAATGAAGTCACACACACACACACACACACACGGCAGATAAGTGAGACAATGGTTTGCTCTAGTAAAGAGTTAATCTCCTCTACAAATCTTATAAACCTCCGGTATGAGGTTGAAGAAAACAAGCCTTCATTAACCACACCAACTGTCCAGATGTCAATCTCTCTCGTTATTTTTCTCTTTCATTCGCTATCTCTCATCTCGTCATGTATTCTACCTTTGCATGTATTACTTTCTCAAGTACACTACCCTTTAAAAGTCTTGGGTTGGTAACATTCTATAATGTTTTTGTCACTTATTGTCAACAAAGCTGCATTTATTAGGTGTAAACTAATAAATAAATAAAAAATCAAAATATAAAGTTCAAAAGAACATAATTTATGTGAAATAGAAATTTGTAATATTTCCATTCTTTTGTAGAATGGTGAATTTTATGCTTAATAACAGGATTAATTTCTTTCAATAAATAAATACATAAATAATTACCGACCCAAAACTTTTGCATGTTAGTGTACCTTCACAGTTGGACTTGGTCTTGGTCACACCACATGATAAAATTTTAAAATTCTAAATAAGCAGTGAAGCAATTGTGTTTCTAAGAAATAATAAAAGATGTGGGTAATTACTTAACGTTTTCTTTTCAAGAATTTAATTAATTTTCTTTCATTAAACATTTTGCCACCCCAAAAATATCATAATAAATTTTAATTCAGAAATCAACATTCTCATCACAGAAAAGTCACTGTAATGTAGAAGTACCAATAAGTAAAGTGTGCCATATGCATCAGACCTTCAGCCAATGGTCCGTGGCCGTGAAGTCTGAGGCTGAGACTAGGCAACACTGGCTATGTTTACATACACACATTTTGTTTCAATTGGAATGAATTGATCAATCTGAAGTTCCGAACGTAGTTTTTACATGAGCCAAAAATAAAGTGATCGGGCTGATATGCACGCTTCGTTGTGTTGTGGCTTTATTTCGTTGTGTTGTGAACTTACATTTGCTTTTTAAATTTCGTTGTGTTGTGCACTACTGGGCCGATGAGCACATGAGCTGTTATGCCGTGCTGCTTAGATTAATCAAACAGCAAAAATGCCCCTTCCCGTGCCCAAAATAAAGTCTCTGTGGATGAGAGTATGAAGGGAGGAATGATGGGACGTTGTCCTTTTCCACTTCACAGATGATGAGTTCTAGGTGAATTTTAGAACAACACCAGTCATTTATGACTCTTTATTTAACAACAACTGCAGCTCATTCTGAGCGTCATACGTCATTACACCATTCTACGTCAATGCACATGCGCAGTCCTTTCCAGTTTTGGTTTTCAATCCAATCAAGTGTTTACATGTCCTCTCGATCGGATTAGAAAAGGAATAAACCACCCTTTTTAGTCTGATCGAAATTTAATTCGGATTGGGCCCATTCGGATCATTTAAAGGTCCCATGACACGGATTATTTTATTATTTTATAATGTTTCCTGGGGTGCCCTTATAATGTTAGTATGTTTTTAAGATCAAAAATTGTAATAATTTAGAAATAAAAGGCATTTTTCCTAGCCAGATTTTAGCCGCTGATTTGAACACTCCGTTTGAAGGGGCGTGTCTGTGTGAGACTTCAGTGTAAACGCCCACTGCTGTGATTGGCTGACATGCTTGCATATGAAATAGCTAGCATTACATGTGGAACTCTCTCGAATACTTTTACTATTACAGCTATTATACGTTTTCACTATTATAGCTATCGAGATTAACGAATCGTGAGAAGTTTTTTAAGTATTTAGATCTATTCCCATCACATAAAGGGTTGCAGTGATGAGCATTGAGCAGATGACAGCCTGTTGATCGCGTGAATGAAGATCTTATCATTGCAACGCAGTTTCTGCACTCTCACTAATGATTTCACCAATGCAAACATGAGGTAAGTACAGTAAGAGCTTTGTTGTGCATCGTAACTGTAACGCAGCTGAGAAAAGCAGGCGAAGACGAGGATCTAAACGCAGGGTGATTTAATAAAGTAACACAAAACAGAGAACACAGAACTCTAAGAACAAAGGAACAAAACCTTGGGAATCACAGAGAGAGGCAACCATTACACGTACAACAACTGACAAAGTAACAAGTGAAACACAAGGGCTATAAATACACAGGGACAAACAAGCTAAGCTAGATAACAAGGGGGCGTGGCTAATTAGAAACACCTGGGAAGACTAATAAACAAGAAAACCTACAAAGGACTACAAAACATGGCACAGAACAGTAAATAACAAAAGTCCACACAAGACAAGGGGAACACAAGACAGGAATCATGACAGTAACAGCATCATTGATTTCATAACAAGATTTGGCAAGTGTCCAGATAAACTCGCGCTGTGTGATTGACAGCTTGGGCGATTGGAAAGGGATTGTTCTTTGATCGCTTTCTGTATATATTTTAATCACATTTTAAATAAGATTATTTTCATCCTACCAAGAAAAACGATGTGAAGCTTAACGTTTAGTCACTAGCTTCATTTACTGATGCATAACGTTTGCAAGCCATGATGTCTCTCGAGGAAAAACCAATATTGCGCTCACGCAGCTCATTTTCTCATAGGCGGGCCAAATTCTCTTTGCGGGCAAAGAAGAGAAAGGGGAGGTGACTTTTCCCCTTATGACAACATAAGGGGAAGATTCTAAATTCACCCGTCTGAGCTTTCATTTTCTCAAAAATACCCAGGGCTTGGTTTACACCTATCAAAATGTCTAGCCACTGGGGGACCATAGGCAGGCTAGGAGAACTCATATTAATGTTAAAAAACCTCATCAAGTGAAATTTTCATGTCATGGGACCTTTAAGGTGTTTTCATGAAGGCTTTTCAATACGAATGATACGCCAATCTGATTACTAATGGATCATTTGTTTGCATGTGTCTACAGCGAACGCGAGCATCTCGCTTATAATAAATCCATCCAACTTATCTGCACCGGGAGCATTTTTTTTTTACATGATGCACCAAAACTATTTGAGGCTGTTCACACTGGACACATCAAATTAAACTTAATAAACTGGAACATTTGTCTTTCTGAACGAGTGCATAATGATGTTGTATTGAAGCATTCATTGTAGCACGTTGAAATGTAATGCACTGTTCGCTTTGACATGTTAATGAATCATGACCTATTTCATTTTTATCTTACATGCTTCACCTTTAAGTCATGGGCGTTTATAATGCCGCGCAGGGACCAGTCTGTACATTGTTTTTCTTCCAAATTACGCCGGTTGAAAAACATGGGGTGCTGCGCATTAATTCTGGCCCACCCATCATCCACTTTCTGCCTCCGCCACTCTGTGTGAATTTATTCAATTTTTTTATATATATTAATAGACAGGACAAAAAATTGTGGTTACTAACTCTCATAAGTGTATTAGTTGAGTATTAGTAGACTGTTAGGGGTAGGGGTAGTAGAATAAGGGGTTAGAGTTAGCAGAATAAGTTGACATGTACATGCAAAGTTACTTATTGTCAGTAGAATATCTGTTGGAGGACCATCACAATAAAGTGTTAGCAGTCAGATATTAGGCAGTCAGTCAACTAATACTCTACTAATACTCTAATGATAGTTAGGTGACATGTAGGTGCAACGTTACTTATAGTCAACAATGTCTAAAAAGAACCATCAAAATAAAGTGTTACCAAATTTGTTACCGATTTTAAAAAAAACAACATTTCAGCCAAGACACACACACACACACACACACACACTCAAAAGCACAACTTCTTACTGACCTTCAGTATCTGTGCTCGTACATGGGCCTCCACCAGGTGGCTCTTGCGCATGTTTCCAACTCGCCACATAATGCAGAGTTTCCCGTCCCTCATGGCCACCACAGCCACATCCGAGAACACCAGTGTCTCATTGCGCTTCTTGGGCTTGGCGATCTTAGCCATTACCGCCCCAATGATGAAAGCGTCGATGATGCAGCCCACAATGCACTGCAACACGACAGCAAACACCGCCAGGGGGCAGGCCTCGGTAACGCTCCGGAAGCCGTAGCCTATAGATGTCTGCGTCTCTAGAGAGAAGAGGAACGCTGCCATGAAGCTGTTCACCTGCTGAAAGCAGCGTTCCTCTGTCTCCGCCACTGTCTGCACCGGGCCGGAAACCCCGGTAGGTTGCAGAGGAGCAAAAGAGGAGGAAACAGACGAAGGAGAAGAGGAAGATGATGCCAGGGAAGCCAGATCCCCATGAGCGACGGCAATGAGCCAGAAAGCGAAACCAAAGAGAAGCCAGGAGAGCAAGAAGGAGAGGGTGAACACCACGAGCATCCAGCGCCAGCGGATGTCCACGCAGGTGGTGAAGAGGTCGGTGAGGTAGCGCTGGCCCCTCTCGCTCATGTTGACGAAGGTGACGTTGCAGCGCCCGTCCTTGCCTACAAAGCGCCGCCGGGGCCGGCGGGACTGGCCACGGCAATCGCGGGGCGGTGAGGGAGAGAGGGAAGGCGAGGATGCTCTCTTGCTCCTCTCCCACCTCCCTTCTGCCCCAGACTCCCCCTTGAGTGCCGAGCCACGCCCTCCTCCATCTCCCCCCCTCCTCCCTCCCCCTTCTTCATCATCATCATCATCCTCCACATCATCATCCTCATCCCTCTCTTCACTCCTTCCTCCATTGCTGTGATGAAGGTTGAGCACTTTGCCATTGCAGTTGGGAGAAGGAAGCACGCCCGAATGGGAGGAAGTGACATCGTCACTTTGCGCCAGTCTCATGACTTCCTCCTCATCCAGAGGTGTATCCACAACTGCACTGAAGCGCCGCTTCACCCGAGCAGCCCCCATTACTAGCGACAGCACACAGAATAAAAATGTCTGGGAAAAAAGAAGCGTTCAAGAGTTTGCCAGATAAATCCAGGGTCAAAGCGGATTAAAAAATTGGGATGTTTCCGTGAGAATAATTGCGGTGATATAGATATCCAAAATATGAGTCGTTGATTGTATTCCACAGCGAGGCTTATGGCCTGAAATAGTCCTTATTGTCATTCAGATCCCGGCAGCCAATCGTTGCCCAGAGACGGAACACAATCGCATTAGAGATCATCTCTGACATCATCAGAGTCCCTCTTTTGAAGATTCGCGAAGTCTCTACTTGAGCAATCTGTCCACCATAGGAAGCTGTCAGGTATCAATAAACCAGTATTCCTGGATTTTACAGAACGCAAATTTCCAAAGTTGTTAGATGCAGTGAATAAAGAAAAAAGTCAGTTTCAATGCAGTTTCTCAGCTTTAGAAATAGTTTTGACAAGGTCAGTTGGTGGGCAGAGACCAGACAGGGAAAACGGTGCTGCTTTAGGCCTATGCGCAATGTATAGCGACTACATAAGAAAGTGAGCAGCTAAAAGGCACAAACAAACAAGGCGAAGCTCAAGCAGAGCAGAAAGATGCAGAAGGAAAGAAAGGAACTTATATAACATGAAGAGAAAAACATAAACAAGTCTCAAGCTTTAGAACATAGGGGAAGTTGAAAAGAACATATGTCTGACATGCATTAAAATAGTATAGAAAATATAAGAGTAATAAATAATGAAATAAATGAATATAACAGCATGCATATACAGACCGATTTTTCCTTCTAGAACCTCTTCACATTTCCTTATTTAAATGGACGGATGTTTAAAGACACAAGAGAAACATGCAATTAATATGAAAACTGGTCAGCATTTGCTATAACTCCATAGTTGTGACCAGTTGTCTTCGATATTGAGCAAATATAACTCTAACACAGAGCAAGTCCATTTCCCAGTTATATTAGACATTGAAATAATTCAAACAGTCACAAGTGTCACGTATCCACCTCAAGTCTGGTTTCATCCAGTCTCAAGGCAAGAGCCCAGTTCTCCAAAAGAAAGGGTCATTTTGCTCTAGACAAAACTTGAAGTTCTGTAACTGAATTACTGGACAATATCTGATAAAGAAAGTCCACACATTACAATAGGAAGTTTAGAGTGAGATGAATTATGACCTGTTGATGTACTTGACCTCTCCAAAAGCTTAAAAATACTAGACGATGCTTTGAGATCTTCCTCAGAGTCCAAGTCCAGTTTGGTCATCAAAAAACACACGCAATTGTTGAAATATCCCTAAAAGTGAACAATAGGCCAGGCAAGCGTAAGCTAAAGCACAAATAATTACCTTCATGGATTTCAAAATAACATGATTGAGAAACCAAAAGTTCAGACCTGATAAATTATGTTACCTTTTCATATACCTCCTCTGAGAAACCTGTAGTTCGAGGCTTAATGAACATAATAGAAAAGATTTAAAAAAGACTTCTAGTCATGAAAAGTCCACTTGCACAGGAACATATCAAAGGATGAAATGAGGAAAAAAAAATATTGGAGTGTGGAAAACGAACATTTCTAAAGTGAGAGGTGAGTCAGGTGACAAAAAGATTAATCTTCAAATATCTGCTGCCTTCACACTGACATTTGTGGTAGAATATATAGGCAGGCCCGTCACGTTCCTTATTGCTTGAGTCTGCCGTTTTTTGCGTTGAGATCACAATCTAGAACTCCTAGAGAAAAATCATGATATGAAAGTTATTATGAAGGCAAGATAACAAGATAAAAAAAATTACAAAAATGGTTCTATGTGACATGAAAACATGCTCAATATATGCTGATTATGTCTGATTATTCAGCTCTAAGAAAATGTCACAATTCCACTTACAGATTTATTTTATAGATTCATATATAAACAAATGGAAAATTACCAATGCTGGCAGTTAACGAAGTACATAGATCATCCTCTGCCTTCTTTCTTTGCCCATTAAGTCAACAGAAATCTGCTGCAAAAGATAAAATATAAAGTAAAAGATTAGTGTCTTACTAAAAAAAAAATCCTCTGTCCCTGAAATTAAATTAAAATAAATAAATAAAATACATGCAAACAAAGCCTGAGTAATTTCAAATGATCAAATCATGTTTATTTTAATTCCCAATTTTTTTCCCCTTTTATTTCCCAATAAAGACTTTTAATGTAAATATCAGACTTGCTTCTGTTAGAAGTGAAGCAAAATGAAGGTAAATTGCTCCCACATGTAGCACTTGGTGGTATAATGCCCCTGTTTACAACATGTAAAATAAGTCTCTGTTGTCCCTAGACAATAAGTCTCTGTTGTCTGTATGTCAAATTTTAGCTCAAAATACCCCACAGATATTTTTTACAGCATGTTAAAATTGTCCCTTTTTGAGGGTCCAAAAAAAAAAGCGTTGTTTTTGTGTGTCCCTTTAAATGCAAAAGAGCTGCTGCTCCCGGCACAGAGGGCGGAGCTTCAACAGCTTGTGTGTGTGTGTGTGTGTGTGTTAGCAGCTCCAATTACCTCATGCAGACAAGCCCTAAAATGTCATAACAAAATTACACACTTCACCTAATCACCAATATTTTCCCTTTTGAAAAGGCATGAAACTCTCCAAATCTCTACACTTTTGAGCTTTATTTTTGTTTTTTTAAATGGCTTTAAATATAACACTGAAAGCTAAAATATCCAGTTAAATACTTCTCTCAAGTTTTTTCACAAAAATATTTGCTCACAGTGTAGTCACAGTGCTTTCCATGTCATGTGTGTTGTTCACTTGGATCTAGTGAGTGTTTGTGCCTTATTTAATTAATCACCAACCCTTGACCTCTTTAACCACTTCACATTATACTGTAACCCAGGCTGTGTGAGTGTGTGTGTGTGTGTGTGTGTGAATATTCTGTTTCAGATCTCATTAGAACACTAAACCTATTGATTAACACATAAACCAACACTGCTGAAAATACACAATTGGCGGAGAGCCATTCTGTTGATTGACAGCATTCATGTTCTCTCAGCTAATAAGATCATCCACAGCAGTTAGTTACACTCTCATGGTTTTGAAGATTGTTAAAGCAACACTAAGGAACTTTTCCTCTTCGGTCGCCCTACAGGTTGGAAGCGGAATTGTCCATTACCGCTGTCGTAAATAGTTTCGCCGCCCGCAGCCTACTGTCGCACGCACGCTCGCTGTTTATCTAGCACCGGCTTTGGAATGAACGATCTCCACAGACAAGGTTGCATGATTTCATTAAAGTATGATGTATTGCGACATCAGAAACGAAGAAAAAGTAAATAATGACTATTTGATGTAAAGCAAGTCAAATTTGTAGTTTTCTTATGTCTCATTCGAACTACAGAAACGCGACCCGGTTTGGCAAACTTGCATAGTGCGGTTATAGCAGATATAGGGCTGCAAAGCGAATCCAGAAGTGCCTTTCACCCTGTTACTGAAACCATTTTGGAAACATTATTTTAAGGTAAAAAATGTTACTTAGTGAGTGTTGCTTTAACTTTTCTATTCCTTTTAGCAAGTAGCTGTCATGATTTTATATTTAGTGAAGCTCACAACATAATTTCGGGAGGAGTGAACCCATCTAATCTTTCAATTAACTGCCGGAGCATATAAGCAGCCGCTCACCTTGCTCTGGCATCAGCTGTTTTTGGCGTCCCTCCACCTCCCCAACTCCACCAACATTATTAGGCATCTTGCTTCCATACTCATCATCCAACCATTAGTAGTCCCACTGGGGGTATATCTAAGCTAGAGTTGAAGCTGCTTCCTCGAGCCCCTCCACTGCGGACTGCAAGCCATACGCTTAAACTTATTAACTTAAAGATTATATGGGCAAAGGAACTTGTGAATTAAGTTACCACCATTGCTTCAGTTACACTTTAGACATCTACTAACTTTGCATGTCAACTACTGTAACTCTCATTAATTTGCCACAACATGTCAGCTAACTCTTAGGGCCCTATCTTGCACCCAGCGCAATTGACTTTGTACAGCGACGCATGTTTCATTCCTATTTTGCACCCGCGCAAAGCGCGCTTTTCCCTCCACAGAAGCACGTCGCTAAACTAGGGAATGAACTTGCGCTCCCTGGGCGGTTCAGCGCAAAAAAGGAGGCGTGTTCCGGCGCAAACGTTCCTTCATGCTATTTTGCAGGTTTAGAAAACAATTGCGCCACTAACCAGGAAAAAATAGTTTAAAGTCAGTGGCGCGTTGCGCATGTTATTCATATGCTATTTTAAGGGCGCATGCTTGGCCATAATCAATGTAGCGTGTGCACAACGCGCACTTTGATTCTCTCATCTACACAGAAGCAGCAGTTTTCATTTTTGCAAATCATACATTATTACGATAGATAGATAGATAGATAGATAGATAGATAGATAGATAGATAGATAGATAGATAGATAGATAGATAATTTATTATAAAAGCATACATCTAGCTTACACATTTACCCAAATTATCATACGCCTTTTTAACCGAAGTTAATTTGGGTGGGTTTCTCCATCCCCAACGTCCCTGACGAGAGCGTTGCTCTCCTCGGCTGTGAACCGCTCCTGGCGCGCGTCTGGCAAATCCGCCGTTATAATAGGAATCCGCTTAGAACAAGTGCGCCTGCTCTTAAAGGGAATGTGAGATGACGCTCTGATTGGTTTATTTCACGTTACGCCCAAACCACACCTATGAATAATGAAGCTACTTCAGACCAACCCCTTTTAGATTTGCGCCTGGCGCAAGAGTCATTTATCCCGCCGGGAAAATAGCAACAGCGCCAAGACCCGCCCACAAAGTTACTTGCGCTTTGCGCTTTGACACTTGCGTTTCAGATCGTTAAAATAGGGCCCTTAGAGTATTAATAGACTGTTAGGTTAGTGTTAGGGTTAGCCGAATAAATTGAGGTAGTTGTAAAGTTACTTATAGTCAGTAGAATGTCTGTTGGGGGACCTTTAATATAAAGTGTTAGCAGATATTAAGCAGAGAGTCTTCTAATACTCTAATGACGGCTAGTTGACTTAGTTGCAAAGTTACTTATAGTTAGTTGAATGTCTAAAGTAGACTATCATTAGTTATTTCCCTAAATAAAGACTGATATGAATGATAAAAAGTTGCTTCTTTTAGAAAAAGGTCAATTGCAAAATATGTTATTTTTAATAGCACTTAAATGTGTGCTAAAATAATGGCAGATTTAGTAACCTTGATGATACTCTAAAACTTAAAACACTTACGGACCAGGTACCATGATTTGAAACCCACACAAATCTCGGATTGATTGCAAAGTTTAACCATCATAAAGTGAAAGTTCACCATTTGCACGTGTTTTAGATCCTGTCAGTTTAAACATTCACATGATTTTAAACCATTTTCAACCAAAATGCCTGTCTGAGAAAGAAAACGGATGTGTATCAATATATTAGATCTGAGCATTCAGTCTTAAAATGACATCAGCCTCCTGCAGCTGTCTGTGTCATTAATCTTAATCAAACAAAACAAAAAAAGAAAATCACTTTTAGCTTTAACAGATATTATTATATATATATATTTATACATTTAATTTATAGAGTGAAGACTATGCAGTGTTATTTTACATTTGATTAAATTTCTGTACCTGAATACTGTTTAACTTCTCTGAAAAACATAAAGCACTGCTTATTTCATTTGTATCTCTGTTCTATTGTATTTTTCTATGCTTGTAATTTATTTTCTATGCAGATGCACTCCCCTAAAAAAAACATCCCAATCATTCTAGAATGAATAATTCTTTCCACATAGAGCTATTCAAGTCTTCTGTTGAAATTGTTTTCATATTGCAATATACAGTATATCACAGAAAAACAAAATATTGCAATGTTAGTTTTTTTCCAATATCGTGCAGCCCTACTTCATATTAGTTGGTTTTTAAATGAACTGCAAAAAATACTAAAAGGATTTAAACATTCAAAATTAAACCTGAAAATATAATTTATATATAATAATAAGTAATAATAAGTAAATTGTAGCATTGACCATGTGAACTTATTTGTACAAAAGGTCATTTTCAATTTTGATCATTTTCAAATAGCTGAATACCATGACTGTTAAGCTGATCATATAATTGTAAATGAAAAAAGTATTTTAAATTGTTGAAAACAGTTCTTAAGAGTTATCAACAATTTCAGTGAACTTCACGTGTACTAACACTGACTCTCTCACTTTCTCTCTCCATATCACTCTCTTTAACATGTTGGTGGTGTCTGGTGAAACCTCCCATGCTGCTTATGAAAACTGAGTGCTATACTCAAACACCCCTGATCCTCTCCAGCACGTGTAGCATTCAGAAGGACCAAGATACGGGGCCAAGGTCAGCGTGATATGCGGACGCTCTAGAATAATTGCTGGCAGAGAGCCAGAGCAGCAGTGCCAGGCTTATGTCGGGGTGGAGTGCACTGATCAGACTGCAATTAACAGGGAACTAGCTAAATCTATGCAAATCAGCTCAAATGTTACACAACAATTAACGTTTGACTGCATAACAAGGTTAATAGCGATGTTCCATCTGACCCCAGAATATTTTAATAAAAGAAAAAGGGTTGTGAAAAGGAGCACAATTAAAACATTTGTACTATTGTTCCTGAACATAAAAAATGTTCCAGGACTCTACATATAAATATCATTATTTTCAGTAGTTTATTCTCTCTGACCCCTTGGCACTCAAACTGCATTCGTCTCTCTATCCATCCTGTATTATCTCTCTCTTTGTCTTTCTATCCCTGTCCCTGATTACATGTCCATGTTCAAGTGTTATGAAGGGAGATTAAGGTCCATGTGAAAATCAATTCAATAACATTCTGTACAGTGAATAACCTTTCGATCTCTTCCTCCCTTTCAGAAATCTGATGGGGATAATCTTATCGAAAAATGTACGCTATTATTACATCACATGACTGATGTCATGCACTTTTCTATGGTACAGTATGTGAAAGTAATTTTACTTCAGCTAAGACTGACAAGACAGGCTCATATTCTAGGCTGTAAAAAATGATAACCTAAAAAATATGACATATAAATTAACTGGTTTTATTTAAGTCAAAAATATTATTTATATATATATATATATATATATATATATATATATATATATATATATATATATATAAACAAACATTTATATAAACCATAGCCTATATATTGCTGAATCAACCTAAATACATTTATTTATACCAACACAATTTTTTTTTATGTGTTAAATCAAGTAAAATAAGGCAACAATTGCAAATTACCACTTTCTACAGTGTATGTACTGTACGCTGGTTAAATACTACAGACACTTTACAGATGAGAAACATTTGTTAGTAAAGTGACAAGTAGTATGCTTGTCTTTTATTTCTAGTATTGACCATTTTATGTGATCAAGAAGCACATGGCAGACCTGCATTGATATTCCACAAACATTCTGTTCTATTCAAAAATTCGAATTAGAATTCGAAATTTGAAAATCAGTAACGTTCTATTGAAGAGAAAACTAAATGTACAAATTGCAATAAAGCGTGATCCATAAAGAAAACCAGCAAATAAACTAACAAATATGAGTGTCAATGTTACATAAAAAACATGTTCCACATTAGGAGTGAAAAAAAAAACAACTGAAATAAACGTTTTGTCTTAAACCACGAATTCTAGGAATGGGAATCCTAAGGAATTTTATGTTTGTGGTTGTGATTTGATTCTTATTAAAGGGATAGTTTAAGAATCAAGACAGCCTAAAATGAAAATGAAGTCATCATTTAGCCTACTCACTCTGGTGTTGTTGTAATGTTATGCAGCACATTTGAGCTTCAGCAAGAACCAATGAGGTTCATTCTCGTGTTACAGCACATAGGGATGTCACGATACCAAAATTCCAGTAGTTGGTAGGTTCTCTGTACCAATTTCGGTACCACAGCAAAATCTGTTGGAACTATTTTTCTATTTTATTTAACTATTTGAAAAAAAAAAACCCCATTAAATTCAATTCAGTGACTTTATTATTTATGATGGTAATCATAAGTAAATGATACATATAAGCATTGAAGGCTACATGCTGTTTAAACATAAATATTGCTTATAAAAAATCAAGTTAAAAATAAGCAACCTTCTATGCACACATTATTATTATTATTAGTAGTAGTATTTTTAATACATGGAGATGTAGCTTAAAAAATAAAATAATAATACATGTTTTAATACATGGAGACGTAGCTACCCCTCCTTGAACTGCCACCTTACCATGGTGGAGGGGTTTGAGTACCCGAACGACCCTAGGAGCTATGTTGTCTGGGGCTATATGCCCCTGGTAGGTTCTCCCAAGGCAAACAGGTCCTAGGTGACGGGTCAGACTAAGAGCGGTTCAAAAATCCTTTATGATGCCTATAAATTTGAGGACCGTGACGTCGCCCGGCATGGCGCAGCCGGGGCCCCACCCTGGAGCCAGGCCCGGGGTTGGGGCTCGTATGCGAGCGCCTGGTGGTCGGGCCTCCCCCCATGGGGTCCGGCCGGGCTCAGCCCGAAGGAGTGACGTGGGGCCGCTCTCCCGTGGACCCACCACCTGCAGGAGGGACCGCAAGGGGCCGGTGCTTAGTGGATCGGGCGGCAGTCGAAGGCGGGGGCCTCGACAACCCGATCCCTGGACGCGGAATCTAGCTCTAGGGACATGGAACGTCACATCTCTGGCAGGGAAGGAGCCTGTTGTGCGTGAGGTTCAGAGATTCCGACTAGAGATAGTTGGGATCACCTCCACACATGGCTTGGGCTCTGGAACCACACTCCTTGAGAGAGGATGGACTCTTCACCACTCTGGAGTTGCTCATGGTGAGAGGCGGTGGGCTGGTGTGGGTTTGCTTATAGCCCCCCAGCTCAGCCGCCATGTGCTGGAGTTCACCCTGGTGAACGAGAGGGTCGCTTCCCTGCGCCTTTGGGTCGGGGATAGGTCTCTCACTGTCGTGTGCGCCTATGGGCCAAACGGCAGTGTAGAGTACCCGGCCTTCTTTGAGACTCTGGGAGGGGTGCTGGAAAGTGCTCTGACTGGGGACTCCGTCGTTCTACTGGGGGACTTCAACGCCCACGTGGGCAACGACAGTGACACCTGGAGGGGCGTGATTGGGAGGAACGGCACCCCTGATCTGAACCCGAGTGGTGTTCTGTTATTGGACTTCTGTGCTAGTTACAGCTTGTCCATAACGAACACCATGTTCAAGCATAAGGGTGTCCATCAGTGCACATGGCACCAGGACACCCTAGGCCGGAGGTCGATGATCGACTTTGTGGTTGTTTCATCTGACCTCCGGCCGTATGTCTTGGACACTCGGGTGAAGAGAGGGGCGGAGCTGTCAATGGATCACCACCTGGTGGTGAGTTGGATCCAATGGCGGGGGAGGAAGCTGGACAGACTCGGCAGACCCAAACGTACTGTGGGGGTCTGTTGGGAACGTTTGGCCGAATCCCCTGTCAGAGAGATCTTCAACTTCCACCACCGGCAGAGCTTGGACCAGATCCCGAGGGAGTCTGGAGATACTGAGTCCGAGTGGACCATGTTCTCCACCTCCATTGTCAACGCGGCCACTCGGAGCTGTGGCCGTAAGGTCTCCGGTGCCTGTCGAGGCGGCAATCCCCGAACCCGGTGGTGGACACCGGAAGTAAGGGATGCCGTAAAGCTGAAGAAGGAGTCCTATCGGGCCTGGCTGGCTTGTGGGACTCCTGATGCAGCTGACGGGTACCGACAGGCCAAGCGGACTGCAGCCCGGGTGGTTGTGAAGGCAAAAAATCGGGCTTGGGAGGAGTTCGGTGAGGCCATGGAGAAGGACTACCGGTCGGCCTCAAAGAGATTCTGGACAACCGTCCGGCGCCTCAGGAGGAGGAAGCAGTGCCCTACCAACGCTGTTTACAGTGGAGGTGGGTGGCAGTTGACCTCGACTGGGGATGTCATCGGACGGTGGAAGGAATACTTTGAGGATCTCGTCAATCTCGCTGTCACGTCTTCCATTGAGGAAGCAGAGACTGAGGGCTCGGAGGTGGACTCGTCCATCACCCGGGCTGAAGTCACCGAGATTAGGGGTGCACCGAAATTTCGGCCGCCGAAAATTTTCGGCCGAAATGGCATTATCGGTTTCGGGCCGAAATAAAAAAAAAAAGCCGAAAACGTTTAACCGAAAATGAATGTCACCCGCCCCTCCCATCCGTGCGCAAGCGCTTAGGTTTCACTCACGGTCGAGCTGTTATCACGCGTCTGCCTATCAAAGATTAAGCATGTCAAAGGGCTGTCACTTATTGCACAATCGATCGGACCAACCAACACAAGTTTCGAAAACGAAAATAGGGAATCGATTTTAACGGCCTTCTCTCGGAGCGCGTCCAGCTCGTCACTACAGTATACGCTCGCAGCGAACGCGCGTCACACAGCAACTGCAGGTTCTGACACACACACACATAGCCTATTTTTGCATAATATAGTGCATAATATGTAGCCTTCAGTAATGCTTTTCATTGATGTTATGGCAGTCCACATTGCTGACTTGTGCGCCCTCTTTACGGTCGTCCTAATGCCTGTTTAGTTGTCCGTGGATTTGCCTATATTTGGCGTTGAAAATGGATCGACGCCAAATATAGGCAATTTACTAACGATTCAATGAACACTTAGCCTATGTCTCAAAAATCGAACAGGAAAAATCGAACAGTGACAGCCCTATACGAGAGGACACCAAAGTTGCAATATGTAACATTTGTTCTGCAAAAATCTCCAAAATTGTGGATTTTTTTTGCACAACTTTTAAAAAACTATTTTATTTGATGGAACATAAAACTTGAAGAATAATATTATTTGGTATTATTATTTATATTTATTGTTAAAAATATTTTATGTTTTGTTATGTAACTGTTAATAAAATTTGATTATTATATTGTGATTTTTCATTTCAGATCCATTAAATTCAAGCAGTATATATACGTTTTTAAAAGAAACCATTTTCGGCTTCAGTTTCGGTTTTCGGCCAAGAGCATCCTAAATTTTCGGTTTCGGTTTCGGCCCAGAATTTCCATTTCGGTGCATCACTAACCGAGATAGTCAAGAAACTCCTCGGTGGCAAGGCACCGGGGGTGGATGAGATCCGCCCCGAGTACCTCAAGTCTCTGGGTGTTGTGGGGCTGTCTTGGCTGACACGCCTCTGCAGCATCGCGTGGCGGTCGGGGACAGTACCTTTGGACTGGCAGACCGGGGTGGTGGTCCCTCTTTTTAAGAAGGGGGACCGGAGGGTGTGCTCCAACTATAGGGGGATCACACTTCTCAGCCTCCCCGGGAAAGTCTATGCCAGGGTACTGGAAAGGAGAATATGGCCGATAGTAGAACCTCGGATTCAGGAGGAACAGTGTGGTTTTCGTCCCGGTCGTGGAACACTGGACCAGCTCTATACCCTCTCCAGGGTGCTGGAGGGTTCATGGGAGTTTGCCCAACCAATCCACATGTGCTTTGTGGATTTGGAGAAGGCATTCGACTGTGTCCCTCGCGGCATCTTGTGGAGGGTGCTCTGGGAGTATGGGATTCGGGGCCCTTTGCTAAGGGCTATCTGGTCCCTGTACGACCGGAGCAGGAGCTTGGTCCGCATTGCCGGCAGTAAGTCAGACTTGTTCCCGGTGCGTGTTGGACTCCGGCAGGGCTGCCCTTTGTCACCGGTTCTGTTCAAAATTTTTATGGACAGAATTTCTAGGTGCAGCCAGGGGCCGGAGGGTGTCAGGTTTGGGGACCACACGATTTCATCTCTGCTCTTTGCGGATGATGTTGTCGTGCTGGCCCCATCAGACCAGGACCTTCAGCATGCACTGGGACGGTTTGCAGCCGAGTATGAAGTGGCTGGGATGAGAATCAGCACCTCCAAATCCGAGGCCATGGTTCTCAGTTGGAAAAGGGTGGTTTGCCCGCTTCAGGTTGGTGGAGAGTTCCTGCCTCAAGTGGAGGAGTTCAAGTATCTTGAGGTCTTGTTCACGAGTGAGGGAAGGATGGAACGGGAGATTGACAGACGGATCGGTGCAGCTTCTGCAGTAATGCTTTCGCTGTACCGGTCTGTTGGGGTGAAGAAGGAGCTGATCCGCAAGGCGAAGCTCTCGATTTACCGGTCAATCTACGTTCCTACTCTCACCTATGGTCATGAGCTGTGGGTCATGACTGAAAGGACAAGATCCCGGATACAGGCGGCCGAAATGAGCTTTCTCCGCAGGGTGGCTGGGCGATCCCTTAGAGATAGGGTGAGAAGCTCAGTCACTCAGGAGGAGCTTAGAGTAGAGCCGCTGCTCCTCCACATTGAGAGGGGCCAACTGAGGTGGCTCGGGCATCTTTTCCGGATGCCTCCTGGACGTCTTCCCAGGAAGGTGCTCCGGGCATGTCCCACCGGGAGGAGACCCCGGGGAAGACCTAGGACACGCTGGAGGGACTATGTCTCCTGGCTGGCCTGGGAATGCCTCGGTGTCCCCCCGGAAGAGCTGGAGGAAGTGTCTAGGGAGAGGGAAGTCTAGGCATCCCTGCTTAGACTGCTGCCCCCGCGACCCGGCCCCGGATAAGCGGAAGAAGATGGATGGATGGATGGATGAATGGAGACGTCTCTAAATCTACTGTACAGTAGCCTAATATAAATATTTCTGTCAATTTCTTCAAGTTAAACCGAACTTTTATTTTGACGGGTTGCCGTGAAGACCTTTGAGTTTCTGTGTGTGTATGATATGACAATAGTTTTTCTCAAATGAAATGGTAAAATGCTCATGAAGTGACTCTCAGAGCAGCTCTGGAGATGAATTTCATCATGTCATCATATCGTGAGGCAGCAGAGACTGAAAACAGTGCGAGCATCACTTGTGCTTCAGTGTGTGTGTGTGTGTGTGTGGTAAATAAAGCCGCGCGTCTGCGCCATTCATTCACTCATACCCCTTTTCCAACAGCAAGAACCGGGTGCTAATTCAGAGCCAGAGCTATTGCCAGTTCGGAGTTGGTTCGACTGACGAGCTTTCTAAGAACCAGTTTGCCTTTCCACAGGCCAGAGAGCCACCCACCACAGAGCCAGATCTTACGTCACTGTACACATCTCATGTTGCCCGGCAGCGCCAAACACAAACAGACCAGGCTTGTTCGAGATGGTTCGACTTCTCGCAGACCGATCGGCACATGACATCAAAGCACTGCGAAAGTGATCCAAAAGCACAAGGAGTCGTATGCTCTCCAAACATTCCCGCAGCTCCGAGCGGTCCGCGCCGCTCCGATGCATCTGGAACAAGCCTTCCATCAACAATGGCGGTCGTTGCGTTACTATTGATGCTTTGCGAACCTACATCGGCATCCAAACACGGCAAATCCAACGCGTTTGTACAGCTCGCAGTAACTTGCATAGACGGAGATTACAATCTGCTGCTATTAGCTCGATTAGCTACTATTTAAAAAATGGCGGTCACAAGTTTCTGTTAGTCTTGTTGGTCACGGTAACCCTGTCCCCAGCCCCTGATGCAAGCGGTTCTTACTTCTAGACCAGCAATGTTTTGGTGCTACTTAAGAACCACTTTTCCTGGTTCAGAGCTGGTGCTTTGGGTCCATACTCGTGTTACGCAGCACGTTTGAGCTTCTGCAGGAGCCAATGAGGTCCATTCTCTTGTTACGCAGCACGTTTGAGCTTCAGCAAGAACCAATGAGGTTCATTCTCGTGTTACACAGCACATTTGAGCTTTTGCAGGAACCAATGAGGTCCATTCTCGTGTTACGCAGTAGGTTTTAGCTTCTGCGGGAACCAATGAGGTTCATTCTTGTGTTACGCAAAAAGCTTGTTCTCGCCAGCCAAGCAGGTTTGGTTGAACTTCTGTTTATGTTCGCTGATTAATGTTTATATGTGAATAAAGGACTAAATTCAATCTGTCCATCAGATAAAGTGATCGTTTCTCTCAAATTTGGTCTAAACTGTTCGATTCATTAGTTTACGATCTCTTTAGGAACTTTTTGAAGTGTCAAAGTGGTAGTTGTTTAGCTGTCAATAAAGGGACAGAAAGCTCTCAGATTTCATTAAAAATATCTTCATTTGTGTTCCGTAGATGAATGAAAGTCTTACGGGTTTGGAACAACATGAGGGTGAGTAATTGATGACAGAATTATCATTTTTGGTTGAACTATCCCTTTAATATAATTCTTGTAAAAATGTGTTTACTTTTCAGTGACTTCACAGCATGGCAACACAACACAATATCAGTTCCTGGATCATGTTTTTGATTCACAAGAAAGAATTAGCTCATAAAAGTCAAACTTTAGGGAATCAGCGTAATTTGGTCACGGCTGTAAGATTCACTAAATAGAACAAGTTTATAAGATTAATTTGTTCGGGAATCAGACATTACTAGACGCATTGTATCTAGCACGAACTACCAAGAATGCACATTAAAAATGTTAACGGAACTGAAAGACATGAAAATCATTTGGTTACAGTTATTTTTTCTTTTTTTTAATTAACCATGAATAAATTAAGTATAGTATAATAAGTATAAATAAGCTTTTGAGTATTATAGAATTAGTCAAACTTCTGCCTGAATCACATAATGTATTGTACAGACTACATTCAAACTTAAGTTTTGTAGAAAATTTCAGCCTTAAGTGGGCTTTAAAAAAATTAATTTGAGAGCAAAATTTGAAAATCTCTTATTGATTGATGATGTTCGGCATTCAAAATTTAACCAAGAGCAAGTACATCATAATATTTGCATTCTGAATCACAACCAGCTATCTTTCTTACATCTATTTGCATACTGAACTGTGAGTGGTCTTGTCATCATTGCATATAATGAACCATTTATAGCTGCTTTTATAGTGCACAAGCGATGTTCATTCTTGTGAGCAGCCAAATAAACACAAGAATCGCACTGGCATGATTTAATTTACACAGGACCAAAGCCTGCATTGAAACTTGCAGGAAATGCAAATTTAGTGAATAAAACATTACTCACGTCACGAATATCTAATTGTTTAAAATGTATAATGTTTATGCAACAAGCTCAGTGACTGGTTGCATATAGTATTGGTATATGGTGGAAATACATGCTAAGCACCTGCAGCAGAACACATGCAGTAATACAACAGCCCACATGCTGCATGACTAATCCATAGCGCCATCGATTCCGCTATGCCACAAAATGGGGCCACAAAAAGTCCATGCATTCACATGGCCGAGCTGTGTCACTCTCCATTTCCCTCTCTGGCTCACTCTCAATTTCTCCGTGCTGCTCTCTCGCTCACTTTCAGTCTCTGATTTGATGTCTTCTTCTATCTCTCTCAAGTCTAGGTATGCCAGAGGCATGCGATGAGATTATAGTGATCCAGTCAGCCTACTGAAGCCTGGCTGGAAACTAACTCGTGTTAATCTGAGAGCAGTAATGAGAAAGTATTAACTACAGATAACATCCCCACTCACTGATTCTCTCCACAATAGGCTTCAGTACAATCACCAAATCATTAGAACCTAATGTATGTGAAGAGACCAAGACTACTTTTCCTCTTAAACTGATAAATGAGGAATGATATTTTTAAAATCTTAAAGGAATATTCCAGGGTCAGTAGGGACCATGATGTTGATTAAAAATGTTTGATGGGGTCAATTCGTATTAAAATACTCACAGTTTCAATAGTATAGACACACAATGTACATAATTTGTTTTAATATGATTTAAATGTGAAAAAAATACTTACTAACCTTTTCTATGTAAAGTTAAATATCAAATTTTACAACTCTGTTGCCACGAGTCACAAGACAAACATTTCTGTGCATTTATTTAATTATAAGATCTCTATTGTGTTTTTAAAACCTCCAAATTCTTGCCCAATTAAACTTACACTTACATCAATGCAATCTCAATTTCTGCATTTTTTAAAGAAAAATAGTCTAAATATATATATATATATATATATTTTTTTAGAAATCAACATTAAAATCAAAAGTGTAAGTGCTGTTGAATGAGCTTAACTTGTATTGAATCTGGAATATTTCTTTAAAGTTGGCATAAAACAGAAGTTGTAATAGTCTTTTTTTTCTTCCCTATTACATATATACGAGTTTCTCAAACAAGACAAAATGTAATGCGGGAATTGATGGGATGATTGTGGTTTGCTATTGCAGCAATCTCATATGATTAACAGGTTGTATATTTTTTATGCTTTCTTTCTTCAGATTAAGACATGCCAGATGCCTCATCCAGCCAAACTCTCTCCTGCACATACTGTCAGGGTCCTCCTCATTCACTTCTCTGCCTGCCTGCTTTCCACACTGTGGTCTGTTGCTGCAACACTTCAACCCCAGGAGCTTATAAAGTGTTGTGTCACCTTAGATATGCGTGGGAGTGCAGACTTCTTTTAAACTGCCTGTTACTGCAGTAGCACTGACACAACTTACATAGTCTGAGTACTCGGTCTTTGCAACCCTAACCAATGTCTATAGGACACAACAGCCTCTTTAACCCTTTAAAGGTTATAAATTCAGTGAGGAACTGCTTCTGAACTAGTACTGGTAAAGCTACTTGAAACCCATGACAACAGTCTTATCATAGAACCAACAGTTTATCACACATTCATTATGATAAGAGCAAGCTTGTGCATATTTAGTTGGTGAGTGAATTTCATTGTACTGACAAAGACCCTGTGCTAAATGCCACACAAATGGCATGAGTACCGTTCTGAATCATTCAATGACACATGGGACACCCTGCGGTCTTACAGCCTTATTTGCGCATGTCTGTGAAGATCCATATCATAAGGTCCATATTATTTAGGACAGATGGCTGCAAACAATGTTTAAAGTCCCATCCTGCACTAAAACAGATATTTAAGAGTGCCTAAAATCAACTATCTTTGCTAAAGTCCTGTTCACACCAGGCATATTAATCAAAGCTAATGCAATAACTATGTCTCCTCCACATGCGTTGGCATGATAACGTTCTGTTTATCATAAGCACGCGCTGCATGTTTGTCGTCTGCCACTTTAAATGCTCAAGATCTTTAAAGTCAGGTGGATTCTAATTGACTGTGTGATGGATTTTTAATTAATCATAACTAAAATTTATTTTTCTAGCAGGAACAACATTCATATGCTCTTGAATCTTAAATGTTTCCAAACCCTTTGGTCGAACACTCATGACTTTGAGTGTGTGTGTATAAATAACAAATAGGGGAAATGAAACTAGACAGATGTCTAGGTTTGAAAACTTGTGATTAACCTTCTGATTAACAACTAAGTAATCAAGAAAACAGAGTTTGCTTCTACCTAGTAACAGAAGGGTTTGCCTATGAAGAACCAATCAAATTTTAGGGAAATTATGTAATGTATCATGTCATTTTCACCATGCTCCTATTCTATAAAAACTGTTGTATTCCTTTTGCTGGTGGGATTCTCTTTGAAATTTGTCTGAGATCCTCCGGCCGTGATTAAAGCATATTCAGAGGCATTGTCTGGAGTCTGTTTAGTTATTGCTGCGCAGCAAGTTAGGGTTAGGGGACTCGGCCAACGTCAATGAGGAGACACGCTAGAGTTAAATATTATTGAACGGGGATGTCAATTGTAGACGAGACCCAGATACAGGAAACTAATGTCGACTGTAGACGTTCGGGGACGTCGATTGTAGGCGAGACCCAGGAAGACTTAAAGGGATAGTTCACCCAAAAATGAAAATTCTGTCATCATTTACTCACCCTCAAGTTGTTCCAAACCTGTACGAGTTTCTTTGTTCTGCTGAACACAAAGGAAGATATTTGGAAGAATGTTTGTAACCAAACAGATCTCGGTCCCCATTGACTACCATAGTAGGAAAAAAATATACTATGGTAGTCAATGGGGACCGAGATCTGTTTGGTTACAAACATTCTTCCAAATATCTTCCTTTGTGTTCAGCAGAACAAAGAAACTCGTACAGGTTTGGAACAACTTGAGGGTGAGTAAATGATGACAGAATTTTCATTTTTGGGTGAACTATCCCTTTAAGTCAGGTGCGAAAAATGAAAAAATCGACCACAATTGTCAATGATTTTATCGTTCATCAGCTGGGAATTTTTTTTAATCGTTTCTAAATCGTTTCCCTGTGTTGTTATCGTTGTAGCTGGTGTGGACTTCCGTATTCTCTAAGAATTAGAATGGTTCTAAAAACTGTATTGTTATAGTTGATGTAAACTTATCTTAAGTGCTGTGTGATCTTGACTTAACTTTTAATAATCGTTCTAATTATATGAGAATAGTCAAGTCCACACCACAAATAGGCCTATATGATAACAATAAGGAAAAAATAATTAGAATCAGAACAATATTTTCCAGGTGATGATAAAATCATTGGCAGTCCATCAGAATTCACCAAACTTTAAAGAGTTCAAGCATCTAAAAGCAGCAGACGACATAACTGTGATGCAAGCTTATAATAAACAGAACATAATGTTGGACACTAATATAGTTATTGTATAGTTATCGTTCTTTTAATATGAGTGTGCAAAATTTGGCCCTAGTAGGAAAGAGGCTGCAGATATTCAGACCTACAGCATGACTGAAATTTACTTTTTCAATAAACAAGTTGTTAATGTTGAGTAACTTATGTGTTAGACCCAGTATTGCGAGTTACTTCGTCTACTGTATTTATGAAAATAGTTCCAAATTCCAAACAAAATAATAGCAGGATCAACAGTTCCACATCTCCATGCAGTGATGCTTTATTTCTGAATGAATCACAAAACAGCTGAATTAATAATGATTCAATGACTATGTCATAAAGACCTATGTCACTTGTCGCCACCTACTGTCAAAAAAAGGTATCCTGAAAAAGGTTTCACTGAAAAAACCCAAGCCACAGACCACGCAAACTAGGAAAAGTCTGAAAATTTAGTACTAACCCTATCCCTACCCCTAAACCTAACCCTACCCATAACTTCACAGTTAAATGACAGGTGAATAACACTAATGTGAAAGCACCTAACCCTGGTTGTAAGCCAAAACTATACATAAACTGTAAACTTGTCCTTTATATCTGATTGGTTGATTGGAATGTTGTTCCAGGAACATTTTGTATTTGTTGAAATCACGTTCACCAATTCACTCAAAAGCTCCTCGAGCATGTTTTAATGGAAATATCTCTTTTCCAATGTTCATAACTTCATCACCTCAACCATCTCTGACTCAATTTTCTCTGTGCCTCCTACAGCTCTGCCTCTCGAATTCTTGAAGATTAATCTTTGTACTGAAATAATGCATAAATCTTTTCATCTCATTGTAATTTCTCCTTTTCTTTTTTATCAGCGTTTCTCCTACTCGTCCTCTGCAAAAAAAATGTAGTTTGTAGTCTCTCATGTGATGCATCAAAAGTTAAATGGGAGAAAGTATATCACTCTCTCCCGCTATCGCTTTCAGATCCTCTCTCCAGTCTATCACGTGGAAGAGGAGGAGGAGGATGGGAGATGAAAAGGTAATCCTTTAGTCTGAGAGCATTTAGTTTTAAGTGTTCATTTTCACATCATGCTCAAGCCAATGATTCTCCTAATGAAAGTGTCACCATCATTTCTACAGAAATGAACCTTCTCCCGTTGTCTCAAAAAAGAAAGCACCGATTCTTAGAACTAATGACCTTGAGGTTAATCTCAACTTCAAACTAATAATACTGTAATACAGCGCCAGATGAAGGAAAGAGAAATGAAACGAAAATCCTCTTTGCAGTGGCACTAAAATAACAACAAAATTTGGGGTGCAATTGCCTCTCCGTGTGGTTTACTAAAAAGTGAATGCAGCCATTATAAAAGGACCTGATTTGGGTAGTGTGTTATTTATAGAATTACCTAACTGCTCCGTGGGATTAATAAAGCAAACTAAACTCAAACACCACTGAAATACTTTGAAATGTCTATGTTAGACTATGAGACTATCAGATTAATTTTGATATCCAACAAAGACTATAGCACATACAAATCTGTACTTTAATCTACATTCTTCAAGTAGTTAAATACAGAATATATTTAAGTATGTAGGCTATAAAAATTTAGAAAAAAAAAGAAAAAAAATGAGCTACTATTAAATCTATAAGCATTGGGGGACCCTTTTTTATAACTTTGAAATTAACAAACTTTACAATATAGGTCTAATGTGTAATAGATTACAAAGAAATAGTGAGAAATGCCATTAAAGTTTCATTTACAGGTTGTCAGCCTATTCATATTTGAATACATGCTGATCTCCAATAGGCTACCTATTGTTGTTTTTAATGGTGTATTAATAAAAACAAATTTGTTTTAGCGTGCAGCTAAATATCAACTATTTTCTACAATATTTTTAATGACTTCGTGATTAATGAAAGTTATTATAAAGTAATCAAGCCTTGTTTTGCTGATATAGGCTGCTGTGAATGAGGCCTGATCGAAATGCCCTTCACCATGACCTGGTCACAGGTCAACCTGGCGACAGACGAGTTTTGAATTAGCCTAATATTCATGTTTGTGTTCTTACAAAGACCACAAAAGTATACCAATAGAGCAATTAACCTACATTTTGAGTGAATTCGCTGTGAAATGTTTTGAAGTTTCGTGTTTATGATTTATTTACCAATTAACAGCCAAACAATTCTACGTCGTACTGAACCACATCATGCACAACTATACTATTAAATGCTCATATGGTACATTTATGTTTACTTAAGTAATACAAGAAAATCACTGAAACTAAGCCGATGGAAGTCAAATTTGAAGTTTGAAGAACGAAAACGACACTCACCGGCTCGTGCACAAATGTCATCACATAGCTATAGTCCATTTAAGCGTCATGTCCATTCCATTTCAATTCTAACACTGTTTTAATTTCAATTAATATTAAAGCACAAGCCAGATAAAGCGGCTGCTGTTTGAGGATGCGTCACATTAAAACGCTTTGCGGCGCGTGAAAGTGTGGCGTGGGCGCTCTCTCTCTCTCCGCGTGCTCTCCTCCGCGCGCGCGCTCACCAGCAGGCAGAAAAAAACTTCAGTATCTAATCTGCATCCTTTCCTCTCCTCTCTGCATCCTCTCATTCTGACTGTCCCTCTTACTTAGTCGTTGTTTCGTGACATTGACACGCAAACTTACTGTAACGGAACGGAAATCTGAATATTTTTGTTAAGTAATGTTTCATTGTTACGTTATATTATCAGAAAATGCTTGGTTCCTATCAACATCAACGTTTTAGCATTAGTGCAGTATTCTTATACACGGGCGAAGTCGTTGTTTCATTCCATTGACACTCACTGTAACAAAAAGTTATTTTGGTGAAGTAATGTTGCATTGTTACGTCATATTAGCTGCAAATATTTGGTTCATAACAACATCACAGCACGTTTTATTAGCATTAGTGCAATATAAACTGACAAGGTCCATTCTAAAGTGGATATGACTGATATCTACAGCACCAAAGTATAACACAAGTAGAATATATATATATATATATATATATAAATATGTATGGAATAAATGGGATGCCTCTTGCCCTTTAGCCTATCTTGCATGTGCCTCATGCAAAGAAAAAAAGAAAAAAGATTGAGATTGATCAATGGAAAATGCTCTCCAGGCACGGAAACAGAATCAGAAAGAGAGACAGGCTAACAGGATAGAAGAGAAACGATTGGCTATCCAAAATACATTAATAATTTATTTATGACTGATCAAATATATTTGGTTAGCCTATATTATGGCCAACATGTGTTGCTCATAGTTATAGACTGATTGTTTTATGTTTTACAGCCATACATGACATAGTATGTGGAGGGTTTTGATTTGTCGATCTAAATAAATTCAAATACATTTACATAATTAATAAATTGAAATAAAAGTCAACGTCATTTCATTTCTTGTTAAAGGTGAGGATTCACATATGAACCACTAGAGGGCAGAATGTTTCTATTTCATCAGACTGAACAAACTCTTTCTGTTTTGACTGAATAGACCGTGAGAGAATAATAATGTTTTCTTTTGATTGGCCACTTGCTGAACCTGTAAAATTTTTGACAGCTAACACGGTTCACTGTGAAAAAGGGGCTTGTTACATAAGTGTAAAAAAGAAACTCACCTGGACATGGTTATACATACTGTGACTGGCTTAAACAGTGGAATGAATGTGCCTCTAAATGTAAAAGAATGTGTGGTTTTACAATAAAATGGATCTGTTTTAAGTTTTATAAGATGAAAGTGGTCTTAATAGCAGTGTTAATTTGCAGCTTTAAAGTCCTATTTATAATATAACCACATACTATTGTTTTTTGTACAGCCTAATAAACTTTAGGACATTTGGACTTGTTTTTGAACTCTGTCTGAAGCTTATTTCCACATCACTATAATTTGTTTTGCCTGATTAAATGCTTTTTGCTTTCAATAAAAAAGAATATTAAATTAATTAAATAATAATATAATGCAAAAATAGAATTACACAAGTTATAAAAAACAATAAATTGCAGTGCTAAATTACAACTGAATGGACATCGAACTAACCGTCACTCATATGTCTGAACTGTGTGTGCTCAAGTACAATAAGGTAAGGGCATACACAAACTGCTTTGCTATTATATCTGTAATCAGAGACATGGTCAGATTCATTACAATCAAAAAATATTATTAATAATACTGGAATTGAACATTTCTGTATATTATATAGTTAAGTTATATGTCTCAGCTTACATACAGTATCTTCCACATGTCAGCTATTAGAAAGCATGATTAGTTCATTTTCATGGAAACTAGGATTATATAATCTAACTTCCATAAATGCAGACGTAATCCTCTGCTACCTTTCAGCACATGTTCAGTGTGGTCAAGGAATAAGATAAACTTCCAACTGAACAAAAGCCAATCTCCACTGGAGTCTGATTCAATCTCTGTACTTTGGGTTTGCCAGATCTATAAAACGCTGAGCTGAAAGTCAGATTCACTCAGTTTGTTTTTTGTTCTCGCAGTGGAAGAAGCTCAAAAACTACAATTTTGGGGGAAAATAGATAAATTAGAGTTAACTAGAAGCTCACAATTGCATTAAACCAATTTCTTTATATCACCATCAAAAGTAATAGTAGCAATACTTATGTATTAATAGTAATAGTATTACTTTTTGCATGCTCTGCTTTGAGTAATACAACCCCAAATCAGAAAAAGTTGGGACACTGTACAAATTGTGAGTAAAAAAGGAATGGAATAATTTACAAATCTCATAAACTTATATTTTATTCACAATAGAATATAGATAACATATCAAATGTTGAAAGTGAGACATTTTGAAATGTCATGCCAAATATTGGCTCATTTTGGATTTCATGAGAGCTACACATTCCAAAAAAGTTGGGACAGGTAGCAATAAGAGGCCGGAAAAGTTAAATGTACATATAAGGAACAGCTGGAGGATATTAGGTCAATTGGCAACATGATTGGGTATAAAAAGAGCCTCTCAGAGTGGCAGTGTCTCTCAAAAGTCAAGATGGGCAGAGGATCACCAATTCCCCCAATGCTGCGGTGAAAAATGGTGGAGCAATATCAGAAAGGAGTTTCTCAGAGAAAAATTGCAAAGAGTTTGAAGTTATCATCATCTACAGTGCATAATATCATCCAAAGATTCAGAGAATCTGGAACAATCTCTGTGCGTAAGGGTCAAGGCCGGAAAACCATACTGGATGCCGTGATCTTCGGGTCCTTAGACGGCACTGCATCACATACAGGAATGCTACTGTAATGGAAATCACAACATGGGCTCAGGAATACTTCCAGAAAACATTGTCGGTGAACACAATCCACCGTGCCATTCGCCGTTGCCAGCTAAAACTCTATAGGTCAAAAAAGAAGCCATATCTAAACAGGATCTAGAAGCGCAGGCGTTTTCTCTGGGCCAAGGCTCATTTAAAATGGATTGTGGCAAAGTGGAAAACTGTTCTGTGGTCAGACGAATCAAAATTTGAAGTTCTTTTTGGAAAACTGGGATTCCATGTCATCCGGACTAAAGAGGACAAGGACAACCCAAGTTGTTATCAGTGCTCAGTTCAGAAGCCTGCATCTCTGATGGTATGGGGTTGCATGAATGCGTGTGGCATGGGCAGCTTACACATCTGGAAAGGCACCATCAATGCTGAAAGGCACCATCAATGCTGAAAGGTATATCCTAAGTTCTAGAACAACATATGCTCCCATCCAGACGTCGTCTCTTTTAGGGAAGACCTTGCATTTTCCAACATGACAATGCCAGACCATATACTACATCAATTACAATATCATGGCTGCATAGAAGGATCCGGTACTGAAATGGCCAGCCTGCAGTCCAGATCTTTCACCCATAGAAAACATTTGGTGCTTCATAAAGAGGAAGATCCGGCAAAGAAGACCTAAGACAGTTGAGCAACTAGAAGCCTGTATTAGACAAGAATGGGACATTCCTATTCCTTAACTTGAGCAACTTGTCTCCTCAGTCCCCAGACGTTTGCAGACTGTTATAAAAAGAAGAGGGGATGCCACACAGTGGTAAACATGGCCTTGTCCCAACTTTTTTGAGGTGTTGATGCCATGAAATTTAAAATCAACTTATTTTTCCCTTAAAATGATAAATTTTCTCAGTTTAAACATTTGATATGTCATCTATGTTGTATTTTGAATAAAATATTGAAATTTGAAACTTCCACATCATTGGATTCTGTTTTTATTCACAATTTGTACAGTGTCCCAACTTTTTCTGATTTGGGGTTGTAGAATAAAAGCTAACTATTGAAATTCTGCCTGAACATATTTAGGAAATGCGTAAAGGTCATTCATCTAAATACAGTGTTCATGTATGGCCAAGGTCAAGAATGGACTTTCAGCAAAGATTTGAATGTAGGACATTTTCAGTCATCGTTGGGTCGGCCCACTAAAACCATGCATTCTCTCACCTGACACTGTAAAATATGATTTTCAAAGTTGTAAATAAAAACAAAGATAACTGGAAAACGTTTTACAATTTCACTTTTTCTTCTTCAAAATGTCACAAATATTATATAATATAAGTCAATGTGTGCCATCAACTGTCTAGTTGCCAACATTCTTCAAAATATCTTTTGTGTTCAATAGAAGAAAGAAACTCATACAGGTTTGGAACAACATGAGGGTGAGTAAATGATGCAAAATTTTTTGTCTCTTTAAAAAAAACTGTAAATTAGTCAAGTCAGTGATCTCATAAAACAAATGCACGTTTCTTAGTCTATTGTAGTGAAATGAAACAATCCAGGGTTTAAACAGGATGTCTCTTTATAAGTGAGTCATTGAATCATTCAGTCAACCGATTTATCCAAAAGCACTTATTTTTTCAGGAATTAAACAATGTGTGTGTGAAATTGCATATTCTCTGATAGGTACTTGTTTTGAATAAGTAATTACTTTTCGGCTGTTAAAAAAGTATGATAGTATGAATGTAATCTGGATGAGCTACACTCGTTATGTTTTCATTTTCATATGACCTCATCATTTGTGCCACTTCACTGTCATTTACAAATTCTCTCCCATGGCCTTATGGTATAGTAAAGTGTCCGTTGGAGTACTTCAGAATCTCACTGGATGTAGTAGGTCATTCAGGGACTCTTTGTCTTCTGTTTTATGAATTTTGTGAATTTGGACATACTACTCTTTTCACCTTATATATAGGAGGGAAATATATTCAGATGCAGCTATTACAATATTCAATTAACTGATTCGTTCAAAGCCAATGATTCATTCAGGAACAAAATAAGTTACTCTCTTCATGAGTGAGTCATTGAATCATTCACTCAATCTATTCAATCAAAAGCACTGATTCATTCAGGAACAAAATAAGTTACTCTCTTCATGAGTGAGTCATTGAATCATTCACTCAATCTATTCATTCAAAAGCGCTGATTAATTCAGGAACAAAATAAGTTACTCTCTTCATGAGTGAGTCATTGAATAAGTTACTCTTAATGAGTGAGTCATTTAATCATTCACTCAATCTATTCAATCAAAAGCACTGATTCATTCAGGAACAAAATAAGTTACTCTCTTCATGAGCGAGTCATTGAATCATTCACTCAATCTATTCATTCAAAAGCGCTGATTCATTCAGGAACAAAATAAGTTACTCTCTTCATGAGCGAGTCATTGAATCATTCACTCAATCTATTCATTCAAAAGCGCTGATTCATTCAGGAACAAAATAAGTTACTCTCTTCATGAGTGAGTCAATGAATAAGTTACTCTCTTAATGAGTGAGTCATTTAATCATTCACTCAATCTATTCAATCAAAAGCACCGATTCATTCAGGAACAAAATAAGCTACTCTTCATGAGTGAGTCATTGAATCATTCACTCAATCTATTCATTCAAAAGCACTGATTCATTCAGGAACAAAATAAGTTACTCTTCATGAGTGAGTCATTGAATCATTCACTCAATCTATTAATTCAAAAGCGCTGATTCATTCAGGAACAAAATAAGTTACTCTCTTCATGAGTGAGTCATTGAATAAGTTACTCTCTTAATGAGTGAGTCATTTAATCATTCACTCAATCTATTCAATCAAAAGCACTGATTCATTCAGGAACAAAATAAGTTACTCTCTTCATGAGTGAGTCATTGAATAAGTTACTCTCTTCATGAGTGAGTCATTGAATCATTCACTCAATCTATTCATTCAAAAGCACTGATTCATTCAGGAACAAAATAAGTTACTCTCTTCATGAGTGAGTCATTGAATCATTTGCTCAATCTATTCCTTCAAAGCACTGATTCATTCAGAAACAGCACTTTTTGTGTTGCTTACGATTCACAGCCTTGCTGATACTTGACTATATGCATATGTGAAACAGTGTAAAATTACCAAATTTGGTCCCTAATCAACTTATTGGTCCAAATAAGGTATTGATAAAAACAAACAAAGAGGCTATCTGCAATGTTTGTTTCTCTGACATATGCATAGATACAGCAAAAGAAAGCCTAAAGATTTTCAATGTGTCTAGTTTGCTTGCAAGTCGGCCATTAAACAAACTGTGTCGGAGGAATGTCAGTCCTCTATCTTTATTACAGAGAACTACTGAAAGTGACGTGAATATAAACATCAGCACCAGAGATGGAGGATCAATATTTCATCTTGAACTCTACTAATCAGTCTGCAGGGAAACAAACAGTTTGTTACACGCAAAAATGTCCGCCCATTTAATTAAATCTGCTGTAAGGAGAAGTCAAACATGGGGGCAATCTGTCAATTGGCTGACGAAGACTGGAGAATTAATTAACATAATGTAAGCAAAGCACAAGGGCGGTTTAAAGCCATTTAAAGGGTCTGTGATTATTTATGTCAAGGTACCTTAATCAGATTGTTTTTGTTAGAAACCCATGTGCAGTTGCACAGCACTGAAATACACACACACACACACACACACACACACACAGGTTGAGCTGGGGGTCCCGGTGGGGCTGTGCAGTTGTGTCTGGCAATTATGATCCCTTTGATGTGAAGGGAGACACCCTGGGAAGGGCAGAACCTTACCCTTAAGCTTTAGGCATCAAGACACCACACACCACGAAATCTAATGTGTTAATCTACAGGCCTCATGTCAGCAAACAGCATGAAATGAGGATGATCTGTTCTTTCAGAAATGTATGAGTGGCTGAAAGGGGTAGTAATTAGCTGAAAATCTAAAAGCATGTTTGTTAAAATGACAGCAGTTCAGTTTCCTCCAGAAAAGACATGAATTTCCACAAGCATTTTTATGCAAATTACATTACTTTGCATTTATTCATTGAGCGAATGCTGTTAACCAAAGCGAATTACAAATGAGGAACATCACAAGCAATTTGTCATGAGTACACAATGCCAAGAACAAAATGCCAAGTTTAATATAAGATTAGCGTAAGATACACAAGCCAATAGGTGCTAAAAAACAAAAAATAAAGCTATATATATATATATATATATACACACTGGTGGATCAGCATACATTTTTAAGCTATGAAATGTACCTTATGAATTGAGTAAATGTAAGTAAAAAAATTAAGTAGATCTGAATTACTACATGTGGTACCATGACAAATTAAATTGAGTAAACCCAACATTGGTAAAATAAACCAATATTATGAGTAATGTGAACTTATTTCATTTAAATACACTAAGACTAGCAGCTAACTATAAGCTAGTAATAGTGCACATATATGTCCTAAGGTAATTAAGTCTATTACACACAATAATTGTTTAATATAAAGCAATATGCAGTTTACTATAGTACTAATGTAATGTATAAAATGGTAACATAACAAAAACAACATTTCAGAATGTTAAACACTAACAGATCTCCTCCTATATCCATTTAATTAATTTTGTGCAAAAACTCAAAAATTTCAACATTAACTCTAGTAGCCAGTACCAAAACATGCTGAGAAAATATTATAGAAATTTTGTGTGTGTGTGTGTGTGTGTTATCATTCTCTCCATCTCCCTTTTCATATTTTGCTAACATTTTGTATTTGTTAATCACAATCCATCCTTTAGTGAGACATCAGACAAACGTTCTGTGTCTTTCTTTCATTTAGTCTCTGTCCCGTCTGTCTCTCTTTCTACTAATCTCTCTCTCCTTTGCCTATTTTGGCAGGCCTGTGCCAGGTATTTGTTGAAATTCCCCACACCCCGCAGAGAGAGGTATGTTGCCCTTCTTCTCGTCTTGGCCCTGGTGCCTGTCTCTGTCCATCTTGTGTTCTCAAATATACAGCACATGCCTGGGACACGCTAAGCCCAGAGCACCTCTCTAAATCCTGCAGACTTCACACAAGTGTTGAAACCCATTTTAGACAAACACAGCAGTGGCTTGAGAAAGGATTACCAGTCTAATGCTTCTAAAGAACATGAAATTAAAACTCTGTCATTATTTACTCACGCTTGTGTTGTTCCAAACTGCGATTTATAAAAATGTAAAGCAACATTAAGTTATTTTTCAGAAAAATTCATAGTGACTGTTTGTTCATAAAATTAAAGTCCCAATGACTTTTCTTGTTTGAAAAAAAAGAAGAATACTAAAGTGATGACATAATATTCATTTTGCGTGACCTATCCCTTCCAGCTAAACAAAGAAATCTGGAAAATGCCATAAATACAGTTCAAATATGATAGATTGTGAGAGGAACAGACTGAAAATAAAAATCATTATTCATGATAATCTTCTCCTCAGCCGTAGCTCTTAAAAGTTATTTTCCATTCTGCATATTCAAACTGGTTTCAGAAGACTTGAAATATCACACAAGCATGTCGACTACTTTTATAGTGTTTATATATATATTTTTTCAGACAGGTTAACTGTCATACATGTTTATGTAAAATAGCTTTGTATATATATATATATATATATATATATACACACACACACACACACACACACACACACACATATACATACTGTATACATATACACACACATATATATTTTTTCAGACATGGTGAACTGTCATGTAAAATAGCTTTGTATATATATATATATATATATACACACACACATATACATCATACATACATACACACACATATATACACACACACACACACACACACATATATATATATATATATATATATATATATGTAGGCTATGTATGTATTCTCACTTCTGCCTTCCACATAAATAAAATAAAATATAGAATAAAATAAAACCAAAGCAAATCAAAGCAACTTACATATTATAAACATCACAAGCAATTTGTCATAAGAGCCATTGATATCTAATAAAAATAAAAAATAAAATAACCTTTGAGGGGTAAAACAGCCCATTAATCGGCCCATTATAAGAACAATGAACAACTGGATTGTGGTTGCATTAATGTATACAATTTGACAATGCAGTATTAAAGGTACATGGATTTTTGATTGATCTTACTAATAATATTACAATATCCATTTTAGACTGAACTTGAGAAAAAAGTGATCTGACCATTTTTAAGCTCTATAATTATTTTTTAGTAGTCTAACAGTAATTCACTTTAATGACTGTTTGCAAATATTTCGGTGACTCAAATGCCTTTAGTTTTACTCACTTTACTTACTGCGGTCACAAAATGAGAAGCGTATAGAAAAACACTGAACAGTTGAACCAGGAGACTAATTCACTAAGCGGGCCCTATGGGCTGCGATGATGATCCTGGGCTCTTGCGGTCAACTACACACATACTCTCCTTACCCCATTGATTAGATGTGTTTGAGTGTTGACCGTATCGGGTGTTCAGAGGTGGTGTTAAGTTGAAGTGTGTCAGCGGTGTGTGTGTTGGCAGGAGTGCAGTAGATGTGCAAATATGTGTTTGTTGGCCTTGTGTAGATGTGTGTTGGCACGCGGTGCAACGCTGAATTTGGTGTCAGTAGCTCATGAGGAGACGGGGTTGTAACTTTTGCTCTCTGTCTGTCTCTTTCTCTCACTCTATTACTCTTTCTTTCTCACTGGACAGTTATTTAAGCCGGTTGTTCCTTTACTCTGGACCGCCTTCATCTAATGAATCATCTTCATTTTACAGGAAAGAACATGTGTCCACTGACCCACTCGTGTGCTTCAAAGATCTCAGGATCACTTTAGAACTGAAATAAGGTTGAATATTAATAGAAGCACTGTATGATAACTAACCTTGGTCATATAAAAGCATTTTGTTAAACATTTTTAACTTTTAGCCACTGTTCCCAGTTAGAATCTAATTCGATTTTGGTGTTTTGGATTTACACATTCTGACCTGACTGGTTGAAAGCCTTCTTTTTTTTTTTTGTGGTTTACACCAAAATGATATCAAAACAAAGGAAAACCAGTCCCCATAATCAAAACTGTATGCAGCTCAAGTATCACTTACCCCATTTTTTGTTTCCCTTCTTGGTTTAACAAAAGTTTAAAGGGTTAGTTTATCCTAAATTGAATATTCTGTCATCATTTTTCACCCTCATGTCGATCCAATAGTGTATAACTTCTTTCTTCTATGAAATACAAAAGAAAATATTTTTTGAAGAATTGTTGTTTCCATGAAAGCCAAAACAACATTGGACCCCACTGACTTTCATTGTATGGACAAAAACAGACATTCTTCAAAACATCTTTTGTGGTTTATAGAAGAAAGTAAGTCTATGTTTGGAATTACACGAGGGTGCATGATGACTGAATTGATGATTTTTTTTTTTTTTTTTTTTTTTTTGTGTACTATCCCTTTAATCCATTCATGTGGCTCTAAAGGACAGCATAAGCTACTTGCAAGATATCCACACCATGCATCATTTTAAGTTTTGTATGACTAAGGAGGTGAAAATGTCTTTCCACTGAAACGGTTTATCTCCATTAATGGTTATGTATTCCTGTATGGTCGTTAGGGAGCGATACCATATTTTTTAAGTGATTAAATGGTTTTCATTGCCTCGGCTGTGGTTTGGATTTTGACGCGTATCAAAATTTCATCCAACATTTTTCACGCATGATTCAGTCCAGCCTCAAAGAATGGGTTTAATAACATGTTCATTTGTCCTGCGAGTACCTGTAAAACTGAAATCATTTTACGTACCTTTTCATGTTTGCTGTTGTAATTCTTAAAGTTCTCTAATAAATTCTACCTAAAATATTCCTTTTATGCTCCCAAACCCAAATAACTTTGATGGATGGTGGACATAAATATTGTTCCCTGACATTTACATGTGTTTTTCCTATGGTATACTGACTGTATTGCTTTTGGCACTGATAAATACAGCCCCAAAGCACAGATTTTTCACTCGTAAAAATGTTCGTTAAAAGTGGGCTGAAGGGATCTAATCACAAGAGAGAAGTTAATGAACACCACAAAGAATATCAGTCAGGGTTAGAGACTAAACATCAAATCACATTCAGTCCTCTGCCAATGAAGATCAATTGTCTCCCTCCAAGGCCATTCATAATAGTTGGTCTTTATTAAAGACACCCTTCTTTCTCCAGTCTTTCAGCAGAGCCTCTCTTCATCCCTCCCTTCATTTGCTTCAGACAACATATGGGGAGTGGACTGACTGTGACAGAGATATTCTACACCATCCTAAAGTTTCTTTAACTCTGTCCTTAGAGGAACATTAACACCTCGCTGAGCTTTTTGATTTATACTTTACAAATACACAATTTAATTAGAATATTCTAGAGTGGGATTTTCGTCATTGTCTCGCGGTTTGAAGTGTGGATATGCCGACATATGGAACATGCCATCTCTGAATACTCAATTTAAGGGTAAGACAATTTTAGGGTTTCAAAAATAAGAATAGGCTACACCTAGGCTACTGTATTAGCTCATTTTAATCATATTAATTTAGTTTGATGTGTCCTCAGAATTTAAACGAAACAAATAGCCTATGCGTAATGCTGTTGTATTTATTACAGTTTATTATTCTGAGACATTGTTTGTTTGAATAATAGTAGCCCATAGCTTACTTACAGTTTCAGCTGTCTAATGAACATGCCGTTCTTACATGCGACAACCGTCGAGCTTTATATTAAGGATGCGTATTAGCTAATAGGATAGGGGAAGACCGGGAAGTGTTGTGAGACATTTTTCGTTACCATCTGAAATGATGTTTTTTTTTTTTTTTTTTTTGCGTGATGTGTCACAAACTTTGGCCTATAGGTTAGCCTATCTCCATATGTCTCTGTTAGGTAGGCTATTATAAATTTACAACGAATAGGGTACATTAATTAAATTAATGTCAAGTTGCTACAAAGAGTGCAATTGTTACAATATTTCAGTGTCGGATTGTAGGAAACATTTTTCGTTTAACATGTAGCTACATTAGTGGTAAGCAAATATAAAATAGGCCTAATCATCGCACCATCACATTTCATTCAATTCAAAACAGCATATAAAAAGGCTACACAATAAATAAAGAAGAACATAAAAATGGAAACAACAGCCTACACAAAACACACAGTGTTTGTGTCAAGTGGACACTGTCCCGTTTTTTAAAAAAAGTCTTTATAGGCTACAAAAGTATGGGAACTGTTTCAGCCCTCCCCGTCTGATATTTATTTATTTATTTTTAAACAGGTGAAGAGCTTGTGTGGACGTTATAGCCCATATACAATTAAACAAGATTAACATGACTTGATTCAGATGATATCTCTTGTTCTGTCATCATTCATTTCAACATGCAATTTTTTTGTTCTCCTGTAAATCCTTTATATGTTTTTACACGCAACACACTTCTCCTGTCATGAAGAATGAATGATCACCCCTGTAGCTTATTTGGTTAAACTGATGGTGTTACAACTCACTCCTTGGCGCAACATTCCCCGATTTCCCCTGATTCAATGCAGACTACATGTGTTCGACATTTTTACATTAAGAAAACAATAAATTACAACAACTAAAATGATAGGACTCCTTCGCCTAGTTCGTCTTAAGTTTCAGTTTGCGTATAGTCTATGACAATTATTAAATAGTTTTTATTTATTTAATTGGCTTAGCTGGGCATCTTATGATTTAAATGAACTAAATTCATTTTTGTATTGAATTAATAAATAAATTAACTCAAATTAGCCAATCTGTCGATCTCCGTGTCGATCTAAAAGGTGTTATTTAAAGCACCCTGGTAAAGGGTGATGGGCGCAGCGGGTACTGCCTGTGCCAGTGCTTCACTGTAGTAACAGTAGCTCGTAGCCTTGTAACCCGTCTCTTTCTCAGGGTCACCATGTGCCACATAATTCTCTCCCGTATGTGTTCTTGCGCCCCCCGGCTGGGCTTTGATCTTCACACCCGTCATTATGACGAGGAATATAGAATTCCCCGAGAAAAGAAGTGCCATGCCGCTTTATGACGACATAGATGCAAAATAGCCTACATTCAAGTGTTTCTCATTGTCTTATTTAAAAAAATAAAAAAAAATAATTCAGGACTTAAGCTTAAAATTTCATAGGTTTGTGAGGACATTTTTAGAGTAGCTTAAAACAGCGCTGCTGAGATCATTGATCTTAAATAGCCTAACTAGGCTACTTGATAAATTTTATTAACATTGATAATTGTAAGCTAATAACAGGTTAAACTAATCCAACCAAGTTTGCTGTGTTGATATTAGTTAGTTGAGCTCTTTACCAAAAAAATTAACCCTTGTAGATTTGTACGAATTTCTGTCAATACTGTCAAAACTGGTGCTGTGCATCTAACGATTAATTATCTTGAACATAATATTAGAGTTCTTGTAATCTGTGATATGCATGATATTTAGCGTACTTTGACAAACTTGCCAATTTGTAGTTTAAATTTTTTTGTTTTTATAAAATCAGTGTTTCTTTGTTTCTCTCTCCTCTCTCACCCATTAAAGCAGTCCACTCACAGCTCCCCCCTTCACATTTGGATTCTCTGATCACCTGGGCACAGTAAACACCCTAATACACGCTGAAGTTACATCTCTCAGAAGGTCACTCATCTTGGGATTCTTGCCATCCAGGACAAATGGACGTCTCTGGCTCTACTTTTCTTTCCTCTTCCCCTTCCCCTTCCTACACCTTTCCCTTTCTCACTAACCTCTCCATTCCCTCATCCTCTCCTTCTCACTCCCCATCCCCAAGTGTAGCCTCCACTGCTCTCTTCTGCTTTTTCCTATCCCTCCTTTCTCTACTGGGCATTCTGGGCAACCTGTACACCCTAGGGCTTCTGATTCGCCGCCGCAGGATGTCTAGGCGGCGGCGTGCCTCTCCTACCTGTTGTTACAGCTCCTCCTGCCTCGGCACCTCCTCCCCTTCTTTCTCTCCCTCCTCCTCTCCCACCTCGTCCTCCTCCTCTTCCTCCCTTCACCTGCAGGTTCTGAGCCTGGCTTTAGCAGACCTGGTGTACCTCTCCACTGCCCCCTTCATTGTGTACGACAGCCTGGCATCTGACTGGGCCTTCGGTGAACTAGGCTGTCGGCTCCTACTCAGTCTGGATTTGCTCACCATGCACGCAAGCATCTTCACCCTCACTGCTATGAGTCTGGATAGGTATCGAGCTGTGGCCGATCCGCTGGTAGCCTCGTCCACACCTTCCTCTGGACTCCTGCGAGTCGCTTTGGCCTGGGGCTTTGCCGTGGCTCTCAGTTTGCCCATGATGATCACTTTGCACCTCGAGGACGGAGAGAACCAGGAAGGCAAGTTGTGCGTTCCCGCCTGGGACGAGCAGAGTTCGAAAGCCTACCTCAGTGTACTCTTCTGCACCAGTATCCTAGGCCCAGGGCTGGCCATCGGAGCTTTGTATGCAGCTTTGGGGAGACTCTACTGGGTATCTCAGACGCAGCCAGCTTGGGTCGGAGGGAGCAACGCCTACCCGCCCCGTGCACCTCGCCCCAAAGTCCTGCTCCTCATCCTGGGAATTGTGTTGACGTTCTGGGCTTGTTTCCTTCCATTCTGGATCTGGCAGCTTCTACTATTGTACCGGCCCGAGGTTCTGCGCGTGGTGCCGGTGGGCACGCAGGTGACGATTAATCGCATCCTCACAGGGCTGACTTATGGAAACTCGTGTGTGAATCCCTTCTTCTACACACTGCTGACAGGCAAGCGCAGGCGTCCCAGCAGGAAGGCCATAAGTGTGGCTGCCCCACTCTGCAACAAGGGCAGCTCTGAACAACAATAACAGCTGCCCACTATTTTATTCGCCAATTAGCGCAGCCCATGACCAATAAGACTGTGCATAGTTATGTTCATTACAAAGATTACTAATTTTGGTGCTAAAGGGCTTAAAGATTATAGCTTTGTACGCTGTGCAATTATAATAATACTCTTTTATCCAAGCCACTGACGGTGTGTCTTCTCTGCTCCCTGGACCCCTGTACATATATCATCATAGTTAATATGATCAGCAATATGGTCCCTGCAAACCAAAATGAAATAAGTGATGAAAACTTACAGAAATCTTTAGGGTTTGTCACCTTTGACATAGCAATCAATTCTGGTCAAGCCGCTGTTAAATACTAGTGGACAAAAATGTGTGAAACATCTGTTTATAGGACAACTTGAAAGGGACAAAACAAGCTTTGTCAGGATTCGTAAATCGCCCCCAGGATACTGTAAAAGCAGGTGTGAAACATTTAACTACCAAATTGGTTTAAGTGCAAAGGAGAAATTACATGGATTTGGCTCAAAGCTAAAAGGACTTGTCAGAGTTTGCTCTTTTGAGGAGGAAAAATCACTTCTGTCATGAAGCCAGGATAAACAATCCAATAGGACATTACGTCCTCCATGAGGTACTTCATTATAACTAAAATATAATTTTAGCCAACAGATCTGTTACAATCCTGACTTTGTCTATTTATTGGCACCTTATTTGAATCATTCGTTTTTTTATTCTACCTGATTCTGTTTTTTTTTTTTTTGTGTGTCACAATTAAATTGAATTATGCAATTTTAAACAAAATTTAGAATTTTGAACCACTCTTACAAAAAAAGTAGTCAACATTTGAAGTGGATCAAAACCTTTCATCAAAGTTATACATGAAATTTGAACAATACCCGTTCTTGTCTTAGGACAACTTTGATGAACTTTTTTGATCCACACAAATTTGTTCCATTTGTAAAACCGTATCTTTACCCCTATTTATGCATGTTTATGGACAATGTCAGCTAGGGAAATATTTATATCTCTAAAATTTTGAGATCAAGTGTTCTAAAAAAAAATAAAAAAAATAATGCTGTATTTGAAAAATTGCACCAAGCCTGGACCCTTCAAGATATATTTTTGAAAAGATTTTTGTTTTAATTGTTCTAGCTTACCTGTATTATATTTGTTATGATTTACTGTTTAATAATGCATTGCTTTGCACAAGAAAGCTTGGCTGAAAGAATTATAAATGAAATCTGAGGTGCTTATTATATCATACAATTGTCAATAAAGAAATATTCTATGTACGACCAACAACAGAATGGTTCATGATCTGAATGAGTCTTCTGGGAAGCTTTAGAAGACTTCCTGACACTGGCTAAATGATACTGCAGAAACGTGACACTGTAAAGCAGAACTGTCCTTATTACAATAGCAGATGAGTGGGTTTTTCAGTGAAGAAAATGAAGAGAGAGGGAAGGGCAGAGAGATGGAGAAAGACATTAGAAAGGAGAATGGACGAGAAATTAATTAGAAATGAAGAGAAAAACACAGAAAACAGTCAGAGAGAGGGAGAGATCGAGACTGTGCAAATAAAATAAAAAATGAAATATGGTTTTCATTCAGGAAGCATTTATTTATGTGTCTGCATTGGCCTGGACTATGCTTTTGCTAGCATTCACTTTTTTGTGGGTCTTGCATGGGGTGTGTGTGTGTTGCACTGCAGTGCTTGGATGTGACTGTGTTTTCATTGGATAATATCAGCCTTATTGAGTCTGTATCAGCTTTTTGCACTTTCTGAAACTGACCCACAAATGTTGGTGTGTGTGCTTCAACCTTCATGTTTGGTTAGTAAACTTTGTAATGCAGTTTGTGACTGATTGGCATCGTCATAAACAAGTACAGACTACCCAAAAAGGAACCTTGTATTTGCAATATGTACAATTCATGTGTATTGCTAAATGGCAGTACTGTATTGGTTTGTGGTTGCCTGCTGTTTTGTGACGCACATGAACTATTGTTGTTTGAAAGAGAGCAGTGAAGATTGTAGACGTCTCTGTGTGTGTGTGTCACATGGGTGTCTGTCTTTAGCCCCTTGGAGATGTAATTGGGACTTGGCAGGTGTTTTTTAAGATGAAACATAAAAAAGAATATAAAATCAACAATACACAACTAAATAATGTTATACATCCTGAGTTAGATAAGCTGGATACAATGATCAAACACCTAATCTACCTTTACACAACATTTTTATGTTTGAGGTTGTGATTTCATTGAGCTATATCATAAAATACTGATGTTCTCATCATTTGGTCTAAAAGCTCCATCCAGCCACTATAATGTAGTTTGGAAAAACGCCATCTAACATGGGACTCCATGAGGACCTGATGTGTGCACCTCCCTCTCTTTTCATTTTCCTTAGGCATGTGTTTCCATTTACCTGAGAAACATTACAGCATCTTGAAGGAATAATATTGTATGTGTATGTTCTTACCTCACGGTGTGATCAGACAGTTGAAAGTCATAAATGAGGTCCTATTGCATGAGAATACAGTTGCCACAACAGCTTCAGTTTGTCTCAATGATCCACTTTTCACTTGGGTAAATCCTGTGGAAAAACAAGCTTGTAATGTATTTAATGTGTCAGTTATTTTATATTAAATGATAGTTCACCATTTACTCATCCTCAAGTTGTTCCAAACCTTTATGATTTTCTTTCTTCTGCTGGACAAAAAATATGATATTTTGAAGAATGTTGGTAACCAAACAGTTAATGGGCCCCATTGACTTCCATTGGGGGGGAAAAAAATAGTATTTTCGCTTTGTGTGGAAATGTAATTTGTCAGTGTTCACTGCTAGTCTTCTCATTTGCTTTTTTTCAAATATGCTGAATCACAGTCTGTCATATGATATGCGATGGTGACAACACCCAAATTAAATTTGAGATCTGACGGGAGAGGACGCTTATGAGTGCCTTTCTATAGCTCAAACAGTAGAGCATGGAGCTAGCAACACTAAGGTCATGGGTTTGATGCCCAGGAAAAGCAAGAACTGATAAAATGTGTACCTTCAATGCAGTTTTTAAGTCTCTTGGGATAAAAAGCATCTGCCATATTGCTTTTATATATTATATTTTAAATATCTGCCATATTGATTTATATTGCTTTTCTGGAGCTTGGCAATATAAACTGATCTTTATTTGCAAGATTTTTTTTTTTTGCCGAACATAACTTTTTGCGTTTCACAAAAGAAAGAAGATAATATTGGGTCAAAATGACTCAGTAAAAGTGAGTAAATTACGAACAATGTTAATTTGGGTGAATTATTTCTTTTAGATGTATGCTTCTCATGCTCATCTGTTCTATCACATAAGCAGAACTGCTGATTCAGATTAATTGAATAGTATTTAGCATTAAGAAGTCTTTCGGGGGACGTTCTTAGCCTGATAGTTTAATAACAAGACTTTGGGGTCTTGAACTCAGACCCTCTCCGTTGTTCTCTCTCAAGAGGGTCTGAATGATTGAGCATGTGATAAACTTCAAACATATGCTTGTATCCAACGAACCCAAACAGTGGAAAATATTGCCATGAGGGAGGGAAGCAAATCCATAAGCTGTCAGTTTATATTGGTAGTCACCAAGAGCTGGTATGGTTGAGGTTTCCAACAATAACCACTGCGACCGTCAGAGAGAAAGCTCTAATTTTGAAGGAGGCAGCAGAAAGCTCCTGAAGACCGACCTCAAGAGGTACGTATGGGGGGAAATAGTTCACTTTTTTTTTCCACTGCATCGTTTTGTGTTACCTGTGTGCTTCATAAATCCAACACATGTTCCTGTTCCTGGAATCCTGAGTGTCTTTCCATCCTCACACTCCCCTCCCTGTGCTGCAGTGTTTGTGGCAGGGGCAGGTGCCCCTCCCTTGGGCAGTCAGCACAGGAAAGTCTCCTGCTGGGCAGACGAGACTAGGCCGAAGTTTAGGCCAAGCTCCTGCTGAGAGAGAATAAGAGGCTCCCTTTCTCTAAGACACACATACACAGACCCAAATTCAAAATTCCCATCTGTTTTTTCTCTCTCTTTTCCTTTGTATGTATCTTCCTTGCCCGTTTTTCTCCCTTTATGAGCAGTGAAAGAATATACAATCGCCCCAATGTGTAGAAAATGTATGACTGTCATTACATTAGATTGCAAAATATCAAAATAAGTGGGGGGAGGTAGCACAAATAGTGATATGACCGTGTTCAAAACACAGCGTTAAGAAGCTTGCAAATCTTTTGAATGAGTGCTCAATTCAAACTGACCAAGTCATGTGATTTCTGGAAACGAGGCTTTGTTCTGGACCTGATCTGATCTAAGTGAACCCATGAATGAAGCAGTATAAAATGTAAAGTATTAAGTTTTATAATTTAATAAAAGTTGTATTTTTGCTGCAATCTCAATGCGTTTAGTTTAACCAGCAGATGTCCCCAGAGTGCGGAATTTTACAGAGCTTCCAAAAATAAAAAATAAAAAAATAAAAAATAATCATTTTGAAAAGCAAATTGTTTAGTTGATTCAGTTTTTAAAAGCCTCACTGTAAAAAAAAGAAAGAAAAGATGATCAATAAGTTATGACATGGTTTTACATTGCTTTAACTCATCAAAATAAGTTAAGCAATTTTCAACATTTTTATAAGTTATACAAAATTCAACTCATTTAAGTCATTTTAATGTAACTTAAGTTGAAATGACTTGAACATCCAAGTTGATTGTACTGTAGTGTATCACTTCTCTGATCGCCAAGCACATTTTTCTAGTTAAACATTTAACAAAAAAAAAATGTTTGTAAAGTGTTTAATTATAAAACACACACACACACACACATATATATATATATATATAATTAATGTACTTACACCATCACGATTAAAACACTTAATGTATATCGTATTTATTTACTTCTGTGATGCATGGAAGTATAGACACTTTCTGGTTGTCAAACCTTTAGGATCATATTCATAGCATCCATACCAATTTGACAAATGTAAAACAAATTGCTATGAGATTGTGTTGGTCTAAATACTTTTGGGGCCCCTGCTCATCATGACAAATAACAACAAAAATCAGTTTTTGTAATGTTTATTTGAAACAGTTTACAAAGACCCTTGCAGCAAGAAAGAAATCCCCACAATGACTTGCTAAAGGGTACTGATCGCCGCCTTTTTTACCGTAACTTATGTTCGCACACGTACACCAGAACGTTTATGTCAGCATGTTGCAAATCTTGCAGATGTGTGACTGAAAACCTTTCGAACACTGCCAGCAAACAGAAGATGGCCAGCAATACAAGTGTCTCTTTGTAGACCGAGGGGCCCTGCTGCCATAAAGCACCTTCTCCTGCCTCAATCCCTGTCTTCACACATCCACGTCAGCCGCCAAGATCAGGCGAGACCCTGGTTTGCGTGCTTTGGAGGCCGGAGGTTATATAAATGAACATCAGAGCCACTGTTCACAGTCACACACTGATTCTGACCAGCAAGCAAAACTGTAAAAATGCCATGTCTGCACCTCTCGCCATCCTCAGCTAATCTCTCCTTTCCTATGCCTGGAACTCCACACATAAGATACATATAGTGACTACTAGTGAAAATGTAGAAGGTATCCTAGAGAAGTGAGAAGGTATCCTACTTGACTTTCCACCCTGAGGATCTAGTGGAAGCAAGCACCTTTTGTGCAAACGAAGTCGCATGGTTAATATGATCATATTTAATTACTAAGAATTTCATGCCAAACTTTGTTATACATTTCCTAACACTTGAAAACGTAAAGGTTTCAACTTTAAAGGAAATCAGTTCCAGAATATTTTCTATGGGACTTGACTTGTATGGACACTGCAGATAATACTGTAGAGGTTTTGTAGAGATCTTGCACCTCCTTGTGGTCGGATTCAGCTAATAGCACCTGAAAATCTTATTTCAGCCTTCCATAGCCACTCTAAATGGATTTCACTAGAAAATTGAGGCTTAAAAAATATCTTAATACAAATGCATCAGAATATTCTAGTTACCATATCTGTATTCTAGAATAGGTTCTTGTGTCAATGCGTCAACATCCCAAGTAACATCTTTTATGCTAATTACTAGTTTCACATTTAGTTTGACATGCAGGTAGGAAAGATTCTTCAAAAGAACCATTCCATTAAGAGTTGTCAATCAAAAAAACTGAGACAGACTAAATCCAGAAGAACTGTGGCAACGTCTCCAAGATGCTTGAGGAAACCTTCCTGCAAAGCTTCAGTACTGTGTGTGTAAAAATGCTGTAAAGTGGAGATGCTTTCAAAAATAAAGTCATAAATAGATTTTATCAATTAACTTCTATTAACTAAATCAAATCAATATTTGGCGTGACCATCCTTTGCGTTTTTCCAGGTAGCTTTGCAGGAAGGTTTCCTCAAGCGTCTTGGAGATGTTGCTGCAGTTCCTCTGGATTTAGTTTGTCTCAGTTTTTTCTGTTTCTTCATGTGATCACAGACAGAATCAATGATGGTGAGATCAGATCTCTGTGGAGCACCGGCTGTTGTCAGACTCCTTGTGCATATGCATACAGAAATCTCACTGGATTATTACAATTAATGGCAAAAGAATGTTTGGAAATCTAAACTGGCATTTCCTACTGACACACTACAGTATTTACATTTATATAGATATAAATAACTGGCTTAAAACCTTTTTTTTGTGTGGAAATACAAATGTGCCTAAGACTTTTGCACAGTACTGTACATCAATAAAAAAAAAAAGACCATGTGCAAGGCTGAGAACACATGTGCAAAGTTTAATTGATTTACTGTATGTTAAATTGTGATCTCTTCCAAAAAATAAAAAATCTAGACTAACCAGCAATTGAATGCAAGAACTTTTAAATCAAATGTACAGTAGTTTGTATATAAAATTAAAACATCTTATCAACATCTTTATGTTACACTGGACATGTACTGTCAGCATCACATGCCCTGCACTCAAGAAGTGCTCTTGTTTACACGCTGCTTCGGTGTAGAAGGATTGTTTCCAGAGTCCTTGAGAGCCCGTTTGTGGGATTTTATGAGTGTGTTAATGTTTTTTAGCTTTTGTCTCAGATGTCTCGAAATGCGATTCCTTGAATGTTGTGTGAGGTGAGCGATTGGACGACTTGTTCGGTTTAAAAACTTCAGGAAGGCCAATACATCCAGTAAGTAGAGTCTGACATTCATGTTACCGTTCTGAAGGGTCACCACCCACCTTAAAATAAGATTCAACAAGTTCAACATTTTAAATGAAAATTTCATTTTTTTTTTCTTTTCCTTTCACTGTTCTTATAAATATGAACATTAGAGATGATACTATTGAGATAAGATGATAATTAAAGATGGCAAATGAAAGGTTAATGCTAATTTTGTGTTCATTTTAAATATAAACAAGGTGGTCTAGCAGCCCAATAACAAAACACTGTTTCCTGTTCTTAGACATTGAGTTTAGATTTTTACATTCAGTCACAATCATAAATTTAATCTTTAAACAAATTATAAATGATTTCAGTACTCACTCATTAATACGCTCCATGTTGTCCAAAAAGAGTAATGTTCTGATTGGAGGATATCCTTTTGTCATGTGGAGAATGAAATCTCTCACATGATTGACCTTCTGTGTTGTGTTTTCGCTCGCCTTGCATAGTGGAGTTTTACCCAAGCAATTCTTGTGGAAGCCTTTGAGAAGTTTCTCTGCACAAAAAGTAACAACACAAAATGTCCATTAACAGTCCCTATAACAGCAATGTAAAATGCTTTAATACTTACAATTAAAATGATGGAAGTTGTGATTTAAAAATTCTGGCTATATTAACGAGCCAATTAAGAAAACAAATAAAAAATTATGTATGCCCAAAAAAGATAAAATGACCAATATTAAATTAAAATGATTAATTAAAATGATTTAATCTAATAAAAATGAGTCACACTCGCTTCAAAGATTAAGACTGTGCCCAAAGTAACAGTAATCATGTGATCATAATTAAAATGCTTGCATAGATAAAGTTGTTCTTACCATAATCGAGATCAGAATGTGGAGAGCAGACTGAGTGCTGGGAGACTTTTGTACACATAACGGCTCGAATTCGGTTTTGAAGAACTGCAATCTGTATTTGGAGTTCTTCTCTGACTTTGGCAAGAATTAGACAGTTTTCACATTGACCCTTCATGGCCAGTTCAGAAACTGTGCTGACAAGTTGAGTGGTGGTGGTGGAAGACACTTGATTCGTCTGCATGTGGGTGGTCTGGTTTGAGATGCTATCAGAACAGACTTTTATGTGATCCTTCCTATCCATGCTCTGTTCCTCAATGGCCTCTTCAGTCTTCAAATCTTCACTTTTGAGAGATTGTACAGGATGCTCTGAAGGTAACAATTCCACTGTAGAACAATTGGCACCAATACATTTTTAATATATACACGCATATACATTTTTAATATGTACATTATAATGTTGTGATGCCTAAGGATGCTTTTTACACTAGCACTTTCGGTGCGCACCAGGGTTCAATTGATGTCAGAGTTTGGTTCAACTTCATTTGGATGATGTGAACACTGCTATTTGAACTCGGATGCGGTCTGTACTTGAGTCTGCTGATATGAACTCAATCACACTAAAAGTGAACCGCTATACATACCGTATTATTAGATAAAACTGATTAGATTTGTCTGTATTCTTACTTTCTGGACAAGTGTGACTGACGATTGTGTGATTCACAAGTTTTCAACTGGTCAAAATACCATAATATGCAGGCTACGCACATACAACGAGCGCATATAGCCAGGCACACAGCATAGTTTTGGATGTTTGATATGTTCCATCGCGAATTAAACATCATAAAAGCTGACCAATCAACATATTCCTATGCCTTTAGGTTCTGTGTTAAAATGCCAATGTGAACGCTAAGCGGACCAGGACTAAATGTTTTTTTGTTTGTTTTTTTTTTGGTCCAGACAAACCGAACCAAGAGAACCAAACTACATGTGTGACACACCCTAAATGTCATAAAATTATCCAATAAGTCTTTTATATCAGCATAATAACATTAAATTCATATAAAAATATTATAGATTACTTGCCATTTCCACAGTAACGATCAGTTTCTTCTTTTAATTTGTTGAAAGTAAGTTGAACTGGGTGACTAGCATCTATACCCCCAGACATCTGTGGATCTTGCTGCATGCACCAAAACTCTGACTCGTCTGGGTCTTCCTGCTTCACCTGTACCGGGACTTCCACCTTCACCTGTACTGGGACTTCCTGCTTCACCTGTACAGGGACTTCCTGCTTCACCTGTACAGGGACTTCCTGCTTCACCTGTACTGGGACTTCCTGCTTCCCTTGTATGGGGTCCACACTGAAAGAGGACGAATCTGGGAGTGGAGAGAGAGATGTGTTAAGTTTCTCATTAAAGTTCATTGATAAATCATTCATTTACTGTATAAAACCTATCATCCCAGCTATTAAGTGGCCCATATGCACTGTAAAGTTTCAGGAGTGTCAACCTCATTTAAATACGGGAGTGAGTCCCCTAAATTATTATTCTGTGTGTGTACAGAACACGACTCAATCCAGAAATAATGATGATTGACACCGCGGTAACTGTAGCAGTGTTCTGGTGGCTTGTAGTTGGTATGTTATTTTAGACCAAAGTAATATTACAGCAAACAAAGACTCACCACATGCTACAATTTTAACCAAACCACCGTTAACAGAATCGTGTTTAGTTTATGCTTGGAAGGCCGATTTGCAGAGCACACTCTTGAAGTGATGCCATGTTCACTTGTTATATTGTGCCACTTGTTTGGGTTTGGCTCATAAAACAATCACGATTATGGAGTATTAAAGGGGGCAGGGGTGGGTTACGATATTTTTATCTTGTTTTCAATATGAAGCATTTGGATTTATTTGGTTTATTATGGGCTTGTTCTTGTTCGCTATTTTTCCTAGCAAGATCTGGTAACACATGAGTCAAGGCTTGTATCTATTTCCCTGTGGTTTCTTGCACTTAACATTCAGCAGAGAGAAAAGTCTCTGATACGTGTTTGTTAATAACATATTTAACTAGTTGTTCAGTTTGGTTGCATACACACAGCACAGCATTTTTGTAAATGCTGTTGTCACCACATTAATTTTTCTAGAGTTAATTACTGAATTTTGTGTGTGTAAAGAACAGGATTACGCAGTAAAAGGTGAATTTAACTAAAGTCTTCTGGATCAGCATTTTGCTCAATAGCAGGTGCTTGTTACAGAAATGTATATTCAGCCACACAGAAAAATATGTACTTGCCATTTCCATCACCATCTTCTTGCACTTGCTGAAGTTTAAGTGAAACTGAGCTCCAAGGACCAAAACCGTCAGACTTCATCTCCTGTCCTTTGCTAGAACAAAATATCACATGCTCTCTGAAGAAACTGCAAATAGTTACATATATCCACAATACATTTTTTTGAAAAACAAACGCGCACAGCCAGAGCAGAAAAACACAATGAAAACGGTAAAATTATCATGCAATGAAGACAAAAATCGCATATCTCCCCACAATACCTATATAAGGACATTCATTTAAACAAGGTTCAAATAATCAAGGAAGGCCATTTTCATACAAGAAAAAAATAAATAAAATTTTCACTCACCGGTCGGACAAAATAATCGAAACGGCTGCAGGTGGTCTTGTGAATCCATGCCCCGAAGGTGTGGATGTTGCAGTTTTCTGGTAACTTTGAAAACATAAAACAATGTTAATTTTACACTGTAGCTGCTGTTAGCGTTGCGCTAATTCGTTGCGGTAATAAACGCGTAAGCTAAATAGCTCAAAACAGTAGCAAACTCCACCAAGAACAAGTCAAACCATATATTACCACTCCAAAAGAAAAACAGCAACCATTGCGTCGGTCTTCAGACCCTCTGAGTCGCGCAGCTGCCTCCAGCGTGGAAAAGCAACACCGATGTTTACTCTAGTTTGAGCTCTTGCATGTTCCAGACGTTTTTTTGTCATAGCAACTTCTAATACGGTTTTTCTTTTCCTACCTTTGTTTCCTGTGCCAAGTATTGTTGGTTGAGGAGGAACTACAAAAGGTGGCTGCTGTTTATATGCCATTGTCGTTCAGTGACCATTACAGTAAGCACCTAGCCTCTTGAAACGCGCCGATGACGCGTGTTGTCCGCGCGAGCAGGGTGCGCAGAGATATGTAAACACAAGGCGCGTTCCATTCGACAGGGTCCCTACGCAGTGTTCACTGCTCCCTACTCCCTGAACACAGTACATCAGTAGAAGTGGACTTCGCTGACAATAATCGCTCATTTGGAATGGCCAGCAACGTCAAAGAAAGGCAACAACCGGGTCGCGCAGATTATGATATAACTTAAGTAACTTAGCTTGTTGCATTTGTGTAATAAATACTATGGTGAACACATAGAATTATCAAAAATTAACACACAAGGTTTTAGAACATTTCAGCGTGATACCTTTTACCATTTGGTCATAAGGCTACTTTAGACAAATTGAGATGTTTACCGTGTCTGCGCGTTGCGTGACTTGTGCCAGGGCTAGCATCGCTAATCATAGCTTACATTAACTTTTACTTAGAGTGATTTTAAATAGATTTCTCCAAATAGCATGCCAAACTTTACCTGTCGAGTAGAAACTTCGCGACTGAGGCATCAGTGGGAAGCCCAACCTGTGCTTTTAGCGCACGCCAGCGTGTGAAATGTTCTCCCAAAAACACTCTGGTCTTGTTTCTTTCTTCGGAGGCCTTTCTCTTCTTATCATACAATTCGTAGACACTTTTTCTCTTGCGACCCTCAGACATTTTGAAAAAACCCGGTGAGATTTACTCACCACACATATACACCTGAAAGTGCGCATGCGCAGAAAGCGAAAACTACCTAGGGACGAGCACGTACGACGGCCTTACGTAAACATATCACCAGAATGACTGACAACTAGGAGGACCAATAGTCTTGATGATCCACCCAGAAAAAGAAAATCCTCCACTATACCTTTAAATAAATATTGTAATTTACTTTACTTTCAAATTTAAAAATATTAGGCCTATATATACACAAAACACGTAGCCTATCTAATAAATAAAAATCAAAACATTAGTTTATTAGACTACTTTATGCCTAAACATAAGCTCTACTGTAACAGACATTTATGAAAATAATTTTTGATTTGGTTTATATAAATGAAGAGTTCAGATGCAAAAGCCTCTAAGTGCCATCTGAAATTTTCTTCTAGAATGGTCATTTTTATCAAGCTCGTATATTTAAGTTCAGTAATTTCACTTAAATGGCAATGAAAATTACCTGCTAATTGACATTTAAGTGAAATTACTGAACTTAAATATACGAGCTTGATAAAAATGACCATTCTAGAAGAAAATTTCAGATGGCACTTTTGCATCTGAACTCTTCAAATGTGCTCTAAACATGGTCTTAATAATTGTAGAGGTCTCATCTTGTGCGTTTTCTCTCCCACCCGCAGTTATGGTTAGTTCAGACTGGTGATGCGGTGAACAATAGGCGTGTTTCTATTACAGATTTGCGCAAAAATAAAAATATTTCTAAATATCGTCAAAAAACTTTTGCGCAACGGACATATCCCAGCCACTGCACTGGCCATTATTATTAATCAAAGGAGATGTATGCGTGTTATCCAATCATTAATGGCAAGGAAAGACAATTATACTTGAAAGCGGCACATATGAGGTGTTTCTGGGTGTTTCTCCCTCATATCTGCTTCGAGGTCTTGATTGTGGCATTTGGGGGCGGCAGTGGCTCAGTGGTTCATGTAGGTTGTCAAACCGGAAGGTTAGCGGCTCAATCCCCGGTTCCACCTGACCAAGTGTCGAGGTGTCCATGAGCAAGACACCTAACCCCAGCTGCTCCTGACAAGCTGGATGGCGCCTTGCATGGCTGACACCGCCGTTGGTGTATGAATGAGCGAGTGAATGGGTGAATGTGAGGCTATATGTAAAGCGCTTTGGTGGCCATAGGTCTGTGAAAGCGCTATATAAATGCAGTCCATTTCTTTGAGGTTTAGAATCCAGTATTCCTGTAATTCTTTTGTCTTTTATGAATTTAATAAAGAACTGTCTCGTATTCTGTCCAAACACACCGCGTCATCTACGTCAGGTGACCTGTAAATGCCAAAAACTGTTTCCATTGCAGTTTTGCAAAATATTTCTTTTTCGAATTGCCTGAAAAACCACCTCATGCGAGCGTAAAAACTTTTGCGAAATTTACGTGTTTCCATAGTCTAGAAATGTAGACGCACCCTAGCGGCAGCAAAATTTATTTTGCAGCCAGTGTAAGTGAAATCCGTGGTCTCATTGGCACAAATTAATTTAGATGAGATTAGATCAGTTAGATAGAACTGTATTGAATGCCTATTAAAGAGGAATGAGCCAATCAGAGTAGGTGCAGCTCCGCTGCTCCGCAACACATGCAGCTCCGCCCCGATCTGCAGGCTGCTGCCAGGTGTACTTGTACCACTCACCCCTCCCTTTCGAAAGAAGCTACGGTGGCCAAAACAGAACAAACATGACATCGTCTGAGACAGATTATGTCTAGGAGCAGTAAAAACATCGCCAGTGTGTGCTCTACAAGTTGAAGCGGGAGAAATGCCACTGAACATTCGACGTAAACAATTGCTTGTAAACTATTGGATAAATCTAAAAGGACATGGAGATAGTCATCCATCCAAACAAAAGAACACTGTGTGAGAACATTGTGCGGCGTGAGAGCGGCATGGCTTGTCAGGTTACAGAATCTATAGAACATGTGCTTATGAGTTGCAGACAATATAAAGAACTGAGGAAAAAGATGATGGAAGAATCAGGAAAAGTTGGAATAACAGGGACAGGAATTAAAGGCATACTATGCAGTTTCCGTTTTTGTCAAACAGTGACCCCTAGAGTCGCTGTGGAGTACTCGTATTTAACGTTACTGTCGTAAATACCACTCACGCAGAGCCGTCTCTGGACTCACGGCCTGATCCCCTCCCCCCTCAGGGTTCCTACACATTTTCCATTTCAAAATTCCATACTTTTCCAGACTCAAATTTCCAAACCTCTCTGTAGATTTTCAGACCACATTTAAAGTGCCCCTATTATGCTTTTTCGAATATTCCCTTTCATGCAATGTGTAATGCAGCTTTCTGCAAAGTTATGAAGACGAAAGGGCACTCGATAAATAAAGTTGTTTTTTCTCAAAAGAAAGAATCGACTCTGAACCGCATAAACGAGTCGTCGGGAATTCGAATCTTACTTCCGTGACAGCTACACGTCACTGGGTAACACATTTGCCTAATGCCTACCTATGTTTTATGTTGTCTGCCCGCAAACAACTTGACCCCACCAACTTAATGGGTGTTTAGCTTCCGACAGGCGCTGTAAGTGGTCGACCAATCACAACAGACTGGGCCATCTGGCCGAGCAGAGCAGGCAGTGGAAAGGAGGGATTTAGAGAGACTGAATCATCGGACGATTCATTTGAGAATCATTGAAAAATGTGGTGATGTACAATGTGTATTATGAGAAAATGAAAGTGTCTGTTGCAGGAAGGTTTCTTCAAGCATCTTGGAGACATTGCTGCAGTTCTTCTGGATTTAGTCTGTCTCAGATCATACCGGCTCTTGTCACTCCTTGTGCATACAAAAATCTCACTGGATTATTACAATTAATGGCAAAATGAATGTTTGGAAATGTAAGCTGACACACTACAACAAAATATATAAATAAGTATTTTTGGGGGGTGAAAATACTTTTGCACAGTAGTGTATATATACAGACTTTTGCATGCACACACAAAACTTTTTCGTGCCCTCGAGAAACTATTCACATGCGCACAGAAATTTTTTGCATGCTTACAATTTACAATTACGCATTACAATTTCTAGTTTTATATATAACCTATGTCCTTTGAAGAAAAAGAGAGCAAATATGCACATAAATTAATAGAAATCTAGGCCCATTTGCTCAAAATGTGGTAGTACCTCTAATATCAAGGCCTAATATCCAATTTAATGTATCTTCTGTGGCGGAGGAGAAACCATGACATGAAATGGGCTGATGGCACAATATGGCTGTGTACATTGTCCTATTTGCCAAGTTCAAGGGTCTATAAAAAAAAGAAAGAAAATGTTTTAAATTTGGCTTTCATTAGGGCAGTGCATTATATGTCAAGGCCTTAGGTCTGCTTTAACACATACTCTATGGCGGCCAAGAAAACACACCATGAAATGGGCTGATGGTGCAATAGGTGGCTCAGTGTGCATTGTCTATGCTAAGTTTAATGGTTTCTCATGCGCACACGAAAGTCTGCATATTTTTTTTTTTTTTTGTAAAGATCCTTTTAGTGGCTCTGTAATACGGTGCTAAGAATATCATGAGAAGAAACCCAAAACGCTTAGAACCTGCATTTTTGCATAATGAAAAAGTGCAGCTTGAATTCAGTCGTGTTTGACCATCACTAAACAGCTGCCATGAAAACACACTTCTATGATAAATTTATGTTCATTAAATTCTTAATTTTCTATTATAGAAAACTAAATATGGGCAATAGTCTGGAAATACAAATATTTTCCCATACTCTGCTTTCTTTTTTCCATACTTTTCTAGACCTGGAAATGACTCGAATCAAATTCCATACTTTTCCAAACTGCGTAGGAACCCTGCCCCCAGTATACCGGTACCTGTTCAGCAGGATGGAAGTGTCGGACATCGAACAGGCACAGATATAGGTGCCCTACGCAGTGTTCACTGCTCCTTACTCCCTGAACACGGTACATCAGTTGAAGTGGACTTCGCTGACAATAATCACTCATTTGGAATGCCCTGCAACGTCATCAAAGAAAGGCAACAACCGGGTCACGCAGATTAGGATATAACTTAAATAAATATTGTAATTTACTTCACTTTCAAATTTAAAATCATATAATAGGCCTATATATACAAAACATGTGGCCTATCTAATAAATAAAAATCAAAACATTGTATTAGTTTATTAGACTACTTTATGCCTAAACATAAACTGTACTGTAACGGTCATTTATGAAAATAATTTTTGATTTGGTTATCTATAGGGATGCACCAATAGCACTTTTACCCGAACGAGTCCGATACCAATACTTTCATTTTTGGTACTCGCCGATACCGACACCGATACTGTATTTACACTGCATTTGTCATTTTTAAATGTATTGGTAGAGAAACCAAAAGAATATAAATTATATTAGTTGGCTTAATTTGTTCATCAAATTAAGTTTCTTCTGTTACTTTCACTCTTCATTCTATTGCTCTATCACATTTTATCTTTCATTTAATAGTACAGCGCATATTTAGAGCTGCTACAGCAGGGCTCAGTGCTGAGGACTGAGTCAGTGGTACAAATGTTTGGACACAGTGAAATATCAATTTTTTATTCCAATTTTGATCAAAATTGTAAAAAACAAACAAAAAAAAACTAAACAAAACTACAGTAATCAATCAAATATGGAAAAAACCCCACTGCATATTCATTACTGAATAAATTAAATATAGATAGATATTTTTGTAAAGTAACAAAAGGTAGCCTATTTAGTCAAGAGTAGCGAGTAATTTATTTGTCCTTTGTTTGTTTGTTAAAACGCAGCAGCAGGTTTATAAGACTGCTGCCCCTTTAAGACCAAACGCACGGACCCCATTTTAATCAAGGGGGTAATCTTTCAGCCGAAACTGAAGCTTCGCCGGGGGCCGCCATTGATTAGCAGACCCTCACCTGCTGTTAGCATTCCATTGACTCCCATTCATTTTGGCATCACTTTGACAGCGAATAACTTAACATCTGAGGCGTTTAAAGACTCAAAGGCGTTTAAAGACAAAGCGATTTGTCCATTATTTATTTCTAAAGAAACACGAAAATGTATAAAAGGCTCCATTACCTTGTATCTTACGTTATGGCCCCGTAGAAGCAGTTTTTGTAAAAATAGGCTAACGATTGCGTCATAACCACGCAACTCTCTGCTGCACAGTAGAGAAATTATTGTATGGACAGGAGGAGAAGCTCGCGGGCAATCAGGGGGACGTGGAGGCAAAATGATTTGGCGGGGCACTACCTCTCAAACCTGCATTGCTGGTTTTGCTATCGGGATGATTCGCCCCACTACGAGTTCATTTACCATTGAAATGACTTCGAAGCTGTCATATTAAGGTACACATCTTGCATAGTGTGCCTTTAAGTAAAAACTAGAAAGTGGTGAGAACGAACAAAGCAGAAGAAGCATTTGCAGTTTTTTTTTTAACAAGGATAGGAATGAAAAAAAAGAAGAAAAAAAAAGTCATTGACAATACAAAATAAATCCGGAAGATGGCAGTAGTGCAACGCTTCTGGATGCAAGCTGCCGTTAAACCCTAAAGAAGAAGAAGACGTCCGAAACAGCAGAGAGTAGCCAGTCAAGCAACGAGGTTGCTTCGCCTTGCCGTCGCCTGTCCCGACTTCGTCTGGCTGCATTATGTTTTCTGTTCTTTGCCGACAAAGATTGACGCTCTTGTGCTAAATAATAAGCGTGGTCCTCCATTTGTTCAAATTTCGTTACTACTACTACTACTTCGTGCAAGTTGCCTCTAAAAACACCAACGAAGAAGAAGAAAAACAACAGAGTGACAAAACGCGCGCTGTAGAGAAGTTTGTCTGTTTTGGGCTACTGTAGAAAAATGGCGTAAAAAAAAAAGCTGTAGTCTACGATGTTGAAAATCGGTCGAGAAAGCCTGAGACGGTTGGGAAGTTTTAAAAAACTCATCCCGCCCCTCCACACACACACCCCTCCCCTCTGTGCTACCTGATCCCTCCCACCGGGAAACGACCTGAACAACGTCACTCAGTCAAGCTGTGATCACAAGACTCCATTTGTCCATTATTTATTTCTAAAGATACACGACAATGTATAAAATGATCCATTACCTTGTAGCTTATGTTATGGACCCGTAGAAGCAGTTTTTGTAAAAGTAGGCTAACGATTGCGTCATAACCACGCGACTCTCTGTCGCACACTAGAGAGATTACCGTATAGACGAATCCGAAGAGCGTTCTGTGTAGGCTGCCATCTTGTGGCGACGCCATTACTGAGCTGTTACTAGTATAAACAAACCTCCGTGATAACGCACCCTCGATGACAGCTACAGCCAGGCAGAATGACTTGTTGGGTTGATGATGTTAGACAGTGGGCTCCAGTCACAGATGAAGGTACAAACGATCTTACAGATTATTTATGAAAATAGCTTGGCAATAACTATGCTAGCTAGGCGAGCTAACGAGGAAACTATAAAAAGATCTGTCCATTTGGCAACAATAAATAAATGAATATCAAATAAACGAATTCATGTTTTTCATTTGTGACCATTATTTATCTCATTTTCACATTTCAAAAGGAAAGGGTGGTACAGCTAACTGCTAGCGTTGTTGGTTCTCAGAGTGAGAGTCAGTCAAGCAAATCAAACATTAACAACAGACATAAGTTAAGTAATGTTACTACTGCCCCAACGCGCCCCTTCGGTTGTTTTAAAGGTATTCAAGAGTATTTTCTCCTTCGCCGGGCATCCCATGATCAACAAAATGCCAACTACAGGTCACTGATAGAGGGTCAAAATGATCTGAGCTCCGGATGGTTTGGTTAGCTAAATAATGCACACTCTACCAGATGATAAACACATAGTTCTTAAAGGACCTGTCCGATTTTCACAGACCATTAACAACACTCATACTGTACAAATAACTGCAGAGGAAGAATAGGAAAGTTGTAGATGTAACGTTAGTGACAGTCGTAAATCGCGGGCTGTTTATTCCAGTGGACGCAACCAAACCAATAGGAGGCAATGGCGCAACGCTACCCAGCAACAGCTCAGTAATGGCGCCCGCTTACTTCCGGTAGTTTCGCCGGATTCGTCTATAGACGGGAGGAGAAGCTCGCGGGCAGTCGGGGGGACGTAGAGGCAAAATGACAATATAATTAATCAGAATACCTAGCAAAAGTTTCTCCTGCTCCAAGCTTATGGACAGCTCCTACTCACACTCTCCGTCTCTGCAAGATTCGGAAGGGAATGATTCAGATTTCTCTTGGCACAGCTACTAGAAGACAGACGGGTTGCTCACGTGGTCCGTGTAACGCTTTGCTCGGTTTGAGTCTGCGCGTCAGGAAAGGAAGTGCTAAGAAATCGCTGAAAATGGGCTTCACTTGTCTCAATTGAGTTCCAATGGGGTCGCTGTGTCCAGTTCTTTTACTGTCTATGGTGATCACCGGTAGTAAACATCGGAACAGAGATTTAACATGTGCGATGTCATATGTAAAGTTGACTTTCGACACTTGAACTTAGTTGCTTCATCAACAATTCAATGTCAGCATTGTCCTAACAAAATAGCTCAGAGGCACACGTTTGAGTTCACGCCGACGCAAGATTAGCAACACATGCAATGTTCTAAACCCCCCATCCCCCCCCCCCCGAAACACAAACAATAATAAATAAATAAAAGAAATAATACTGTATTACAGCTGCCGTCTTAGGAGGGTGCGGCGGCATGAGCATGTTGTCAGACTGATAAAAAGCTATTTATGTAACACCTCTCACCATAAAAGTATAAATAAATGCTTACCTGCTCAACAAAAAGTCAGCCGTGTCAGCGTCGGTTTTCAGTCCCAAATCTCCCTGAAGCTTCCTCCAACGGGCAATGCTGGACCCTATATTGATTCTACTTTGAGTCCGGCGTTCTTCACATTTTTTTTTTACCTCTGCTCTTTCCTCTACAGACTTTCTCTTTCTTCCAACCTTGACTGTAGGGGCAAGCAGGGGCCGCTTGCTGCTGTCGGTTTGTTTTTTCTCCATTGCTGAGCTGATGCTACTTTGCTAGCTACCATAGACTGTCAGCTGCTTGCCCGCGAAATTTCATGTCGCAGGAGGGGGGCGGGGTGGACAGCTTACATTGGTCAACTTCTCTGCAGCTGTACACCCAATAGAGTGAATGGATTTTTTTCACTCTTTTTTCTCTTCATATTGTTAGGATTGTACTGTAGAACCATAACCAGCATCTAAACGAGGTTATTAATAATGAACAATCTTTGAAATCGTAGACCACAGCTTTAACGTGTAGTAGGGGGACCCGCGGTGAATAGATAAGAACATTTTTTGTTTTAAATATAATCTCATTTGCAATCGGGCCAAATTTGAATCTATTACTAAAGCCATCCCTAATTCTGTTGTCTGTCTAATTAAAGAAATGCTCTCTTATTCTGTCTCCATGATCCCACATCTCCCCACACTTTCAGTTGAAGGCCGTGATTTTAAAGGAAGCCAACTTTCAAACTAAATTGTTAAATTGTCTCAATTTCACATAATTTCTCAAAAGATACCATTCACATACTTAGAGCCAAATATTTAAAATTCCCTTTACCTCCCAAAGTTAAATACATTAATTTAAATTTTTTAAATGGGATATATCCATCGAGTGAATATTTACGACTTAGATTTGACTCAAATAAACGTTTATTTTGTGATGATATTGAAACCACGGAGCATCTGTTTCTTCCACTCTATGTTTGTGGAGGCCTTATGGTCTGATATTTATGACTGGCTTTACCCAAAGATACCTCACCTCGAAGACTTCACTGCAAAGGACGTTATATATGGACTTAATAATGAACAATAACAAAGATAACTTCCTGGTTAACATCCTCATGCTTGGAAAATTTTATGTACACAAATCTAAGTATCTGAAGGTGAAGCCAATGTTCTGTGCATTTCATGGTGAGTTTGTTTCTTATACAAAAGCCCTCAAAAAAGAAAAATGCAATTAATCTTTTTTCCATCATAGAAGAATATGATTTACAAGAAATTTAATTTTTTTTACTACTATTATGATTATTTCCTGTTTTATTTGTGTGTTTTTTCATGCACCTGTTCTGTATGTTCTAATGTAAAGATTTACTAATATTGCCATATTGTTTGTACATGAGTAATTGTTCAATAAAAAATAAATTAAAAAAAGATCCTGATAAGATTTAATTTACAATTTCTGTATTCCTCCTCTTATTCACTCACATATGGCGATGCTTTCATTGATCTCATTAAAGTTCGAATCCCCAGATGAGAGTTTTAAAATGTATGTGATGCAGATATTAGTATGGTTGAAGAAGTGGAAAAAGCCATGAAATGTTTATCATTAAATCACCCGGTTCAGCGGTTTAACAAGTAATTTATAAATATATAGGTATTTTTGGAAGTATATTATACCTTATTTTTCATGTTTAAAGAAATATCTGAATCCCGCATTCTTCCAACTATTATGTAAAGGATTATCACTCTCATTCCCAAACCTGGGAAAAATCCTAAATTAATAGACAACTAATATTAAATTAATAATGACTATAAAATTTGAACTCATATTTATGCAAACAAATTAAAAACTGGAATTTCAGAGAGACAGCCAATTGGTTGATGACATTTCTAGACTCACCTACCCAGTTTACTCAATCTCATTTCCTTAGAAAACAATAAAATCTACAAATCAAGCTAACTTCAATTTTATCTGGAAAAGAAAAACACTACATTAGAAAAGGAATTTTGGTAAAAGAGTAGGAAGAAGGGCTAAAAGCAATCAACACTGAATGTATTAATGGTAGGCCTACTATTAAAACGGATTTTGAAAAATGAAAATAGTTTTTGGTTTCATATCCACAGTCAAATCTTTATGAAATTAGGAGCTGTCAATCTTCTCCTTAGATGTGATTATGACCTTAAAAAACATGTTAAGTTATTGTTCCATCAACAGGTTTTACTTTACTGGAAAATGATATACGCATAATTTCAGTCCCCACAGCATCCCTTTGTGGAATTATAGATATGTGGTATTTAGGAATAAATCTTTTTTTTTACGAAAATTGGTGGGAGAAAGGAATATGGTGTGTGATGCATACATACTTATTAGATAATACCCGAGTTATGTCTTTTAAGACATTCTGTTCAAATTTTAATTTATTTTGACAGAAAACGGTATGATAAAAAGCAACCCGACAATTTATAATTCAGGTGTTTTTCAACTTATCTCAAAAGTAATGTAACTTAACTTGTCTTCCTAAGTTTCCAATATTTTTCCAGTGTTGAAGTTAAGATTTTAAGAACAAAATATCTTACATTTCCAGTTGCACCAAAAGCAAAGGAAGTGCATTTTAAAATTCTTAATGGAGTGTATCCATCTAGAGAAGTTTTAAGATGTCTATTTGGTCTTTATGTTAACAGATGCTCTTTTTGTGTTGATCAGATTGAAACAACAGAACATCTGTTTTACGATTGTAAATTTGCCTGTGCCTTTTGGGAGGATTTGCATTACTGGTTATTACTCTGGGAAATTCTTTTTACACAAGAATAGATTCCTGAAAACACTTCCAAACTTTTATGTTTTTCATAAGGAACTGTGTCATTACTTCTTAACGTTAAAATTAATGAAGAAAAAGAATGCCTAAATATGATCTACTTTGATAGAGGATCTTAAACTTGCTGAAAACCCTTTTATTTCATTATTTATTATCTACTCGAATGTATTTTTATTTTCTTCTTTCTTTCTTTATTTATATTTTCTTTATCAGGGGCCTGTTTCAGAAAGGAGGTTAAGTGAAAACTCTGAGTATGTTAACCCTGAAATGAGGGAAACTCTGGGTTTTCGGTTTCAGAATGGGAGGTATGTCGAAAGCAGGATAAGTCAAGCCCGTTTCTGAAAGAGAGGTAACTTATACTCAGAGTCAGTTACCATGGTAACTTAATCTGTGAACCTAACCTGGTCGGGAGCAGGTTTTCTTAGATAAACACAGAGTTTCTTTCGGTTTAAACACCGCTTTCATTCTTTCAGTACATTTTTATTAATAAAATTAATCTTTTATTAATAAATAAAATATTGCTATTTTTACTGCTGTTTTTTTCTATTTTTTTAATAAGATGAAGTCTATATAACTCCTTAACTGGCAACTGAAAATACAGTAGTAGATTAGAGTTACATAATGTAGTTCTAAACAAATTCTACAGAATTAAACTGTGGCATTTGCTGGAAATCACTGAACTGTGTTCATCTGTGCAACAGAAGCTGATGGACCGTCCTCCTGCTGTTCTTCCACACTCTGGGGGCGGGGGGAGAGATAAGAATACCCGTTTATACTTTGATTTAAACTTAGATTCTATAGGCTACTCCACATAAAAATGTGAAAAAATCTGAATGTGTAGATTGTTTGATGTGTAGACACATAATATTAACATTACCTCTGTAGGAGCAGAAACTCGTCCTGTGAATATGAGCATTTGAGTAAACTTTATAACACTATTTGTCATCATTTCTGGTGTATTGAGTAGGCTATTACAACTGCCTGGGGTTCTGTTGGGACAGGAGGCTCCAAAAGACAGATATTACCTTCAGAATTGTTTGGGACCAACAAAAAACCCAAGTAAACTGAATGGAAATATTAAAAATAGCCTATATAAAAAATAACACGTATGTAAACCTCTTACATTTTATGAAGGCCCTGTGACTGGCTCTGAAGTCCCTCAGCCAAAAATGCTGCTGCACTGCTAGACACGGGATGCTATTTAATTTAATATGTCAAATGTAAAGTCAGGTAGCCTACACCCATGATATGCTCAAGCCTTACCTGATTGAATTATGTTTTTATATTTAAATTTCAGCTGCTGCCATGTTCTTTTAATGCCTGCAGGATTGCACCTACATGACAATTAAAATGAGGTTGAATAACATACTGTTCTTCCAGTTTCACCTCTGATATTATAACAGTTGGGCAAGTTATTTGTATTACTAACTACAAATGACATCTTCAACAGTGTAATTAGATTAATGTAATAATGACTATCTTTAGAAAGTATTGGTCTACTTATTACTAATTACTAAATCCCATATCAACCTCAACCACTTGAACAATACCAGGAGAGACAAGAAACAGCACTTTTATGCTTTCAAATAAACAATATACAACTGCATGAATTATTCTTGAATTGACCAAAGTGTGTAGAGGGAGAAGGTTACATTAAAAATATACCTTTTAAAAATGTATGTTAAATATACAGAATTGTTCTATAGTCTAATGCAATTACATCAGATTTTACTTTAAATTACAGAATAATTAAGAGTAATCCCTTTAATTAAATTACAGTATTTAGATACTGTATAACAGTAATTAAAATGCAAACTTGCGCATTGACTCGAGCAACTATTTTCTCCCTAGCTAACTCTCTGTCCTTCGCTGCTGCAGCCGATATTTAAATTATAATAATAATAATAATAATAATAATAATAATATGTGTTCGTACTCTCCATATGCTTGCAGAAGCACATCCAGTTCTGCTGGGGAGAAATATGCAGACCTCTTTTTGTCTGGCGCTGTTGCCATGGTGATAATATCATAATATCTGCGCTCCATTGATAATGGCTTTTTATAGTTTAAAACTCAGAGTCAGTCAACTCAGAGTTGATTGAACTAACTCATTTCAGCTGTTCTGTAACCGAAAGCTCAGAGTTTCCCATCTCAGGGTAAGTCAATTCAGAGTTCAAGTTTTAACTCAGAGTTGGTTGAACCTCCTTTCTGAAACAGGCCCCGGTCACCAAGCCAGGCCATTATGTTTGTTTATATTGTTCAATAAAGTTGTTAAAAAAAAAAAAAAAAAAAGTGTATGTATATAGAAATGGCTCATTCTAAGGTAATAAAAACATAATGGTTCATTTTGTAAGGTATTTATACACCACTCAAAACATATTATAATGCATTCCTGACAATAGATCCTCATAAATTTTACACACTGCACCTTTAATTGGGATGCAGCTACTGGGTGCTTCTCAAATGAAAGGCTGCATCCTAGACCAGTCCTTCTGAGGATTCTTAGGCTAGGCTCCTCCTCATAGAATGAGATGGTTTAGTTAGGTTTATGTCACACATGTTCCCGCTCCCACGGTCACGGCACGAAAAAAATACTATGTCATATTTTATTTTATATTAACTAGCTTTTTATTCATGTAAAACAGTAGCGACAACCATCTCTGGTCTCCCAGTGGCTTACATTACTGGCAGTTTAGTGTTAAAGCCATAGAAGCTGCGCTCAAGTAGTTTTGGCAATTTCTTCGCTGTTTTCTCGCAGGTTTCTTTTTAGAGCTCCCCCTACAGTTTCGGAATAGATCCCCCCTCCCATCTTCTCCCTCTGGTCACGTGCATTTGTTGTCAGAGAAGCCGGCGAACGCACGGAGCCATGTGTGTATGATACTCAGAATAGGCTACTCAGGCTAGCTAGCAACTCTCGTGCCGGTTTCTGCATTATATGTCAAGTCAGCACGGTAACATGCAATATTTACTAATTCTGAGGCAGACGACAAGCTAAATGAAAGCATGATTTGAAGAATTTGATCTCGATTTATTGGCGAGTTACACAAGTAAAACCGACAGAGGAACGGCCAAACAACTACAGAAAACAAACGTGTTTGCTAATGACAATGCTAACATCTAAGTTACAGTATCTAGCGAACTAGTAAGCCCGTAACAGACAGCGATCATAATAAAAACCTTTACAGACAATAGCAAACATCCTGAGGTCACACTTACAAGAAATACAGATATTAAACACAGTTTATTCCAAAGATACTTACAAGTGCAACAGCAGGAAGGCCAGGTCAGCATCGGACTTGCAGGCTTCTGTTTCTCTCAGTTCTCGCCATTCTGAAAAAGCCGGTCCGATATTTACTCGAGTCTGACTCCTTGCTCGGTCAGTCTGCCGTTTCCTCTTTCTTTGGTCCTCCAACAAAGGTTTCCTAACTTTCTTCTTCTTTTTTACCGGTTCAGCCATGACGAAAGTGTGAAGAACTCAATATCTAACGTTACCTTTTTCTTATAACTTGCGGATCCTGGATGTGCGTGTACGTGTGCAGTGCAGTAAAGCAATTTGTTACAATAGGTGTGGCGAATAATCCGGTCACTTTGGTGTGATGAGTCCGGGCTGAGGACCTAAGCAATCCGATTGGTTCAAAGCACGTTTTATGGGTAATCGCTTTAGTGCCTAGTTACAAATCATACAAAATCATTTTATTATAGAATACGTTTGTACTACGTTATAACGAGTCATTCATGTATTTAATGTATTTTAAATTAGGTTAAGCTCATAGCACGATCATCGGATAATGTTAGCTGTAGCCTATGCTATGCTATTATCTAAGCTAACTAAAAAAAACACTAACAACGAGAAATGTTTAATTTCACAATCTATAGCTTCGGTTAAATACTAGTATATGAAACGTATAATTTAAAATACATTAAATAAATAAGGCTGACTTGACTTGACTATAAACTCCACCCTAGCAAATGCCTAACCCCAACCCACCACTAATCCTTTCCTTAATGAAGCTACAATTTCCTCCCTAACTTCCAGTTTGAGACTGCTGGCCTGGTGCGGCTGCCCTGAGACTCCTGAGACATATGGATCTGTGGTTCTGCAGTTGGATACTATTGGGTAGTCCTTTTTGGAGAAATGAGCGCCACATACTCTCCTATATCACTCTTCCAAAGAGTGCCGGATTTCTCCATAGCCGCTCCCTGATCTGAATGGTCCCCCTGTCTGAACCCCGGGGTTCCTTACCACTGTTGTCTTTGACTTGCTTAGTTGGGGACACTAATTAATCAGTAATATTATTGATTTCACTGAACTGACAATATACTGGATGAGATAGAAATGATAGAAATGATATCTGCAGAACTGCTTTAGAGCCGATTTGACTTCATAATTGACCATTTTGAAACATTGACACTGTAATTGAACTGACACTGACTCAAAGTTAATAACGACACTTTTGCCGTTACTCACTTTGAACTCTAGAGCTGTTTATAGCTGAATTGGACTCATTTCATGATGAACTTTACACAGTTATTTAACTGAACTGAATCAACAGTGAACTTACTTAAGCTGAATGACACTGTTACTTTACAGCAGAATTCAATTCTGTTTGTGAGCCATTCCACCGAATTGGTGACATTTGCTTGTTGTAACTCTTCAAAATGAACCTTTATCTTTTAAAAATCTTTTTTCAACACTTAATCTAATACTACAGATATTTAACTATTCAAAAAGCATGTTTAAAAGCATGTCAGTTAATTCCTTTGTTTTCATCACAAGAAAGTGTTTATTGTAAAGAAATTGTTGGTTATATGTTCAAATAATTGATATTTGTGATAAAAAAGGAAGGTGTATTTTAATAAAAAACATAAAGCCATTTTTTCATTTTAAAGAAGACCGAAGCCTCAAATTTATCTTTTTTTTTTTTTTTAAATAATTTAATTTATTAAACAATTGTATAACTGATGGACCAAACAAAACTGATAAAAACAGTGGTTTAACTTTATTTTTTATTAGAAGACTTTTTTTTTTTAACAGGAATGAACATTGGGTAACAGGAATGAGTATCCATATGTGTGTGCATGAGAGGGAGTGTACATGACTGTGTGTGCATAAGATGTCTGTGATGAAGTGATGTACTATGTGCTAGTACTTCACAGCGAAGGAGGTGGAAAGAGAAAGAAGGAGAGAGATTAGAAGAGAGAGGAAGGGAGAAAGAGGGAAGTTAAGACAAAAATGGAGAAAACAGAAGGTTGTGGGTGTGTCTCGCTCCTTCCCTTGCAGGATGCCATGGGCGGGTGTGTCTGGCACCTGCATAGTATGGGTTCTCTCCATCTTCTACAAAATATAAGAAAGACAAAACGTATAAAGTCACTTCGTGATGGACTGTGTTATGGAAATTTTACATTTAGATGTGTTCTTTTTACTTAGATGTGTTTTTTACTTCTAGATGTGTATCACTTGTATTAACATTGAACATTTAACATTGAACATTTATTTGTACTCATGAAGCATTATTAAAGATATATAACCAAGCTTTTAGAAAATGCATAAGTTAGGACAAGCTTGCAGGAACAAAATGTTTTGGGTGATAGACGGCTTAGTAGAAATAGACTGTGTACAACAAAATGTCAAAGTGACCTATTGTACTTCAAGTGTGAAAAGTATGTGCGCAGCTTTGATAAAATTAAAGATAGACAAAATGTGTGAAAAGGAGCAGCTAAAAACAGGAAACTTCTGCAGACATGGTAATTGTTCTGTCTAAGATAAAATTGATGTTAGATAGGAGGTCTTGAACAAAGATATTTCCTTTTAAGGTAACCAAGGCGATCTTTTGAGACAGATGCAGCTATCAGGATGTATTGGGGGTATATAAGCTTGGCAAAGGGAACTAACCCCTTGCCCTTCCATATCAGACTCTGACTGATGTGTGAACTGCCTTTCTTGCAAGAAATAAAGATCTTTATAACTTTTGAAATCTCCAGCTGTTTTCCAATTATTATTTAAAGTCGTGAAAGTAATTTCCACGACAAATGGCGACGAGGGAGGATGGGATGCAGTGAACCAACGTCGGCGTGAGTGAGAAGGAACAATTTTGACTGATCATCCCGAGAGAGCATACTCTGCGGCTCAATATCCTCAATTTGAAGGAGAGAGAATTGTTCTACTCATCGCGACGACCGAGGTGAACGCACTCCTAGAAAAGAACTCACAAGGTCATCAAAAGACGGTGAGAGTTATTTACGTAGTAAATAAGAAAATTAATTGCGTATTTGAATATTTTTCCTAAAAGGGTCAGGATTTTGGAATAAGAAAGTAATTTCCAAAAAGGGTTTGAGAATAAGTAAATAAGTAATTTGATTTGATAGTAATTTCTCAAATGCCATGTATTAATTGCTTTCCCAAAAGGGCCAGAGTTTGAGAAGAGAATAAGCCGGAAAGTAATTTCTCAAACACCAAACGGGTGCTTGTTTGAAATAAGCCTGATAGTAATTTTCAAACATTTAGTGTAGAAGCACTTGTTTGGGGAAAGACCTACATCGACGGATGCAGGCATTTTTTGAAAGTCCTATATTGACGAATGTAGGCAGGTGCGTGGAGGCCACGCTGGGGAAAGAATTAATACAGTGAATATAGTGCGTGGAGACACAAAGGATAAATTTAAATACGCAAATGTAAATACTGTTGAGTAAAATTAGTGCAAAAATGGATAATGATAAAGAGTTGGAGACAGTGGATTTCTCAAAAGGGAACGTGGTGACATCATAGGATACCACAGTTAATTAAATTGTACAGATTTAATGTGTGTTTAATGTCTGAGTGTAAGCCATCTGCAAAAGACAAAGGAAAATTGGACAAAAAAAAAAAAAAACCAAGTCCAAACTGTAAAACAAGTTTAACTGTATGATCTGGAAAATGGACAACCTCCAGAAGTGCCACAGGGCATCTGGTAAAGGAACCATATACAGCAGATTTGTCTTGTCAGATTGGTGATCGCTCATTTTCTCATGCTTTTCTTGTGACTAATACCTGTCCTTGTAATCTTCTGGGAAGAGATTTGATGTGTAAACTAAAGGTGAATTTGTATTGTGATGACAGTGGCCTCACTGCTGATATGAGCATGGTGCGAATGCCAACTGAAATATTATATGTTTTTGAATGGAGCACTCCTCAGTGTGGTCTGCAAAACAAAGCCACAAATAGGATGCCTCCTGACCATGATTTCATGGAAGAAAGTGATTTGCATTGCACATGTCATGTTAGCAGTTGAGCCAGATGAAATTTTTGCTGGAAAATGGTCTGAACTAGAGAGTGAGGAACTGAAAACCTCAGAGTTAGTTTGGTCAGATAAATGGTGTGCTGTGAAGGTTGAATTGACTGATAGCCAAGCATCACTGTATGATGTGGAGGGGGCCGTCCCTCACATCTCTTTAGCTAAACCACTGACTGCAGAGTGGAGAGAATTGGGGCTTTTTGTGAAACAATGTGACTCACTAAAAGATTGGTGGCCAACCACTGACAAAAATGTGTGGCAATCTGAGAGCACAGGGTTTTACAAACAGTCACTAAGAAAAACTATAAAGGGGATCAGAACTGTTGAAGTGATGTGTGATAGTACAATGGCAAAAAATGAAGAAATTGATCAAATTATAAATCATAATAATAGGAATATGCATTCTGTGATAATTAGGAAATTTTGAGTCATAAATAAACTTTTATGAGTTAGACTTTAATTATGTATTCATGTAGATGAGATATATAAAACCAAGCAACAGGTGCTTTTAAAGTGATGAATAAATAGCTCTATATGAAGGCGTCTAGAATTTGTATCCAGTTATCCCTGGGAGACAGTGTCAGTGTACAGTGACAGTATTTGTTGTGCATTATGCATAGTATGATAATGAAATTGAGTGTCCAATTTAAATAGAAATTGTGATTTGAAAAAGCACATAACAGACATATTAGAGCCATTTTATTTTGTTTTCTTGAAAAAAGTAGAAAAGACAAAGAATTATTTTGGTTTACATTATACACTGTATTAATTGGAGGAGTTTTCCTGTGTTTTTTCTGCGTCTTTGCAAAGAAGAAGTGCTTGCTTTTTTCCGCAATGAAGGATTAAGCTTTTTAATAAATTGAGGAATTGCTGTGTTATAAACCAGAAGAGACTATTGGAAATTAAGCTGTTTAATTTGATTTTTTGCGGTTCTCTGAGTGTTCAAGATTTCAGACAGCTGCCTTGAAAAGTGGGATGACTGCAGAAAAATAAAGGAAGTGGGGCCTGCAGCCGCCCTCCTGAAAGAGGAAGTTGACACTTCTGAGAGGGGTCATATGGGGAGACTGAGACAGTGCAAAGGTGACAATTCACTTGAGACTTTTCCTAAAGACAATTTTGCCATGCATTATGAAATTTTGTGGCAGGATGGATCAAAAGAGGAGAGTGCCAACAGCCTGACGATCCAATGTATCAGCCTGAAGTTCAACTGAATGACAATCCACACAGAAAGACAATCAGCCTTGTGGACTAGGTGCTGCATTTTCAATGATCACTACAGAGACCGTTTCAAATTTAGCTTTTATTTAACTTGATTGTTTTTGATTATCCACTGGTTTCAGCAATTCGTCATTTTTCTGTTTAAACTAACTCTTTGAATCTGCTTTCAATAGGTACCAGTCAGTAACAGCCCTTCTGCAGGAAGTTCAATAGCGGAAGTTAACATTCAGTTAAAACTGAGGCTGGATATGGCAGTGAGAGTTATGTAAAAGCATTAATAGGTTATTGACATTGCAGAATTCTTTGGAGAAGAAAAATACAATAATAGGCCACAAGGCTTCTAAAGAGAAATTTTGACTAGAAAAGTAAAAATATTGGTCACTCCATTTCATTTAAAGGTAATTTTCTAGATTCAATAGAAACAATGTTTTCTAATTCTAAACTTTTGAAATCACATGCTGTCATCGCCAGGGGTACGAGATGGAAATGTTTTTTTTTTTCCTTTTTGTCCATGAATCAAAGATTGTTTGAAGATTTCTAAATATTCTTTTAAATAGCTATGAGCAACAGCAAAAGTGGAAAATTGAAATTGTGCAAAGAATGACAAATTGCATTTGGGAAATTAAAACGGATTCTCTCAACTGCAATTGTAGGTCAATACGATTACTATTTAAAAGTGTTTAATCTATTTGTTTTGAAAAGTTAGGTTTACGTTCACTGTGTAAACTCAATCACATGGCGACTGCATCGGACAATTTATATCCTAACGTTAAGACACTGTTGCAAGGGGAATGCCACAGTGTGTCTACGTTCAGTAGTTTCTGTCGTCGTCGAACATTGTTACCGTTCATATTTGGTGGTATTCCACTCCTAATAAATATATGTTCCCCATTCAGTTCATAAACTGCTAAGGCAGACAAGAATGAATGAATGAATGAATGAATTAATTAATCTCTGGCCAGAGAGGGGTGTGTGGAGTGTGTGAAAGTGAATGTGTGAATCATGGTGTTCAGAGACATAAATGATGTCAATCAAAACAGCTGTATCTAAACAGATCAAATATGACCCAACAGGGAAAAAAATATTCCCAATAAAATAACAACCATGGATGAATTTGGCTAACTATTGTGGTATAGGTTATTGTTGTGGCAGAAATAAGCAATGCCACACCTGCGCAGCGTATAATTTTGGGAAGGCAGAGAGCAAGCAAGCTTGCCCTGTCTACCACGTTTAACTTTTCCTTTTTACAGGATGTCATGATGGATCTCATCGAACAGAACTGATTCTGTTCCAAATGTATAAAATATTGTCTTGTCACTGTTTAACATGAAATTTCACAGGTCTCATCAAAAGAGGACGACCGGCCAGACAAGTAGATGAGTCTGGCGACATGATACATGTTGTCACTAACGAAAATACTTAAGGTCTCCATTCACAGGTTGTTCTTGTGGTTCACTCCACAAACAAGGTCCCATCTGGGGTGCGGTGACACCTCCGTCCAAGCATCACGACTTAAACTACACCAAACAGCCCTCAACAACCCCAAACGCCGACACCAACGACAACGCACAGCGTCAAGTGAGGGGCAAAGGAAGTGCTAGTAACTTTCCTCCCTTGCCAGCGTGGGAAAGCCCATTGCAACGGTTCGCAAAGAATCACCATGGTGAAGATGGAACATCCAAGGGGCAACGAGATGATCAACACATCTGGAGGAAGATGTGAACCAACTAATGACTGAGAATTGATATAGATCTCATGATTTGAAAAATTACTAATTAATTTGAATATTTCAGGTACACGTAAATTAAGAAGAGGAAAATATCTTAATTCTATAGAGTATAGGAACTCTAAATAGGTACCTTACTGTAAAAATAATAAATAATCTTGGGACTATTTTTTGAAGAAACTTGAGGGGTTTTAGAACCCCAATTCAGATATCATAGATGCAACAAAAAAATTAATAGGGGTAATAATTGTTCTCTAATAAGAGAGGATAAGTTACTTTGCCGGACTAGGTCCGAATAGATAATAGGGTAAACTTCTATAGCGATGAATGAATGACTAAATTAAATATTTTTTAGGTGTTTCCATTTGTTGAAATAGCAAAAGAAAAAGAAAAACTTTCAAAAGGAGATTGATTTTTGGGAAACATATTTAATTTCTGAATTATTATTAGTTGAACGGCTTTATAACATAACCAAATCTCCAACTTAAAGATTTTAATGATTTACTGAAGCCCAGAGCATTAATCAAAACAAATTATGTAGGGGGCACAAAGTTAAAACCTAGACCAAGAACAATGTAACACTTTTGAATTTGAATTTAACACAGTTGAAATGTTCAATCTAAAAACTAAAATGAATCTAAACAGTTAAGACATTTCAGTGAAATAGAATATTTGCTCATAAAGCAAAATTCTAAAAAGCTTTCTTAATTCAAAATAAAGTTACAGATTTAATGATCTGGATCAATGGATCCATTATGAACTATTCCGCATTGCCAACAAATAGAGGCAGGACATGTTATGTCCATCAGTTAATTCGGGAAAAATAGGATTTTAGGATAGGTGATTAATGATTAAATGGCACATATGCAGCTAAAGCTATTCTCATGGCAACAGCTGGGTGAGAGATAATTTTAAAAATAATGACATTGTTTGAAACAAAATAATACAGTTATTGATATTTGTGTTAAAGATAAACATGAAAAGATTATATAATTCTTTGGTTAGATTTTATTACACAGATCCTTAAATAGATCTGACTAAGTACAATCGCTACTTGAAAATAAGGTTAAAAAAAAATGGTTAATCAGCAGTATCAGCCTGTTAAAGGCCTAATAGATCAATGTGATTCGAAATTTAGCAAAGGATAATGAAACTTGATTCAAAGTTAAAAGGCAATGTACTATGGTATGTTTAGTTTTTTACTGAAAATAGAATTAGATTGCTTGAAGATAGAATGTTGGGAAGAAGATGAAGAATATGAGAAGATGGTATGTGTATGTGGTAACATTGCAAACAGGTGGTATTTTAATTACAACTTAGGATGCTAATTAAAGGAATATTTGACAGGTATTATAAAGTGAAAGGCCAAACCAGGCAACTATGATTATGGAGAAGTAAATGTCAAAATTGTGTGTATGTTCTTTGAATGAATATGGGGTGGAGTGTTATGGAAATTTTACATTTAGATGTGTTCTTTTTACTTAGATGTGTTTTTTACTTCTAGATGTGTATCACTTGTATTAACATTGAACATTTAACATTGAACATTTATTTGTACTCATGAAGCATTATTAAAGATATATAACCAAGCTTTTAGAAAATGCATAAGTTAGGACAAGCTTGCAGGAACAAAATGTTTTGGGTGATAGACGGCTTAGTAGAAATAGACTGTGTACAACAAAATGTCAAAGTGACCTATTGTACTTCAAGTGTGAAAAGTATGTGCGCAGCTTTGATAAAATTAAAGATAGACAAAATGTGTGAAAAGGAGCAGCTAAAAACAGGAAACTTCTGCAGACATGGTAATTGTTCTGTCTAAGATAAAATTGATGTTAGATAGGAGGTCTTGAACAAAGATATTTCCTTTTAAGGTAACCAAGGCGATCTTTTGAGACAGATGCAGCTATCAGGATGTATTGGGGGTATATAAGCTTGGCAAAGGGAACTAACCCCTTGCCCTTCCATATCAGACTCTGACTGATGTGTGAACTGCCTTTCTTGCAAGAAATAAAGATCTTTATAACTTTTGAAATCTCCAGCTGTTTTCCAATTATTATTTAAAGTCGTGAAAGTAATTTCCACGACAACTGGCTCCCTGGAAGTATGGCATTCACATCGTAAAACTAATACTAATGTCTAGTTTAAGTAATTGCAACCTTAGAACTCATAATTCAGGTGAACTGTATTATATCAACTAATATTTATAATATTAAATCAACAAAACAGAGGACTCTACTCACTACTTTAACTCACTCCTGTTATTTTTTATATGAGTAACAGGGCTGAAAGTAACAGGATTCAGTTTTTAAGGAAAAAGTTATCAAATACATGACATATGACCACATAGCATGAGGACACTGAGCAAATTCTAGTGACTTACCAAAAGTTAATATTTTTTAAAATAAACAAATAACATTAAGAAATATTTTAGGTAACAGGACAGTATGTTGAGATTGACCTTCTCAGTGAAAAAAAACTAACATTTAAAGCATAGATTGGATATAAAGTCACACAACAAAAAAAAAAAGAAAAAAAAAGAAAAAGATTTCTGAAGGAAATTTTAATCATTATATTTCATGGTAAAGTTTAGAGATAGAGCATTTAGAGATAGGTACATGCAACAAATGCTTTTTTTTTTTGGTGTTCTAGTTTTTATTAATGTTTTTAATTATACATTTTAAATTTGCAGGTATAGCTTAATGTGCTTTAATAAAATGTTTTTAGAATGCATTTTCATGTGTTTTATACATATAATGTCCTGGGGACAGAAATGTCACCCATTCGGTGGAATGGCTCTTGCATCATTCAAGAGTATTTTCCTGTTTGTTAGGCTACTGTAAGCTGCTTTGAAACAGTCTGTATTGTATAACGCGCTGTGGTATAAATAAAGGAGATTGTTTAGTCGAAAAAATTGCTTTCCTGCAATAGCTTGAGTCATTTAAATGAATTGCTTAATTAAAATAAAAAGCTACGATCTCTTCTCGCCACCTACTGGTCAACTGCTGGGTCTAAGTCATTCAAATCGGTTCCTTCGAACAGTTCAACACAGATCCATATTTTTGCATATTGCTGTTTATCGCATTAGAGTTTTTTATATATATATATTTTAAAATAATACCGTTTAATATCATCACTTTGATACAGTAATTTTGGCTAGTTCAGTTCTAGGCTGTTGATTTGTGAACTGCTCGGATCGAGTATGATTCGAGATCGATTCGATTCGGTTCAAGCAGTTCATTGAAAAGATCCGAGTTACGAACGAGTTGTTCACAAATCGGACGACACTACAACAAAGATTCGATTTTATTTAAAAATCCGAATTATTAGTTTACACTTAACGATAGCTAAAATAATATTTAGTTGCAGTTAAAATTATAAGTGTCAATATCCTATATTAAAATTGCATCCTTTTTCAATCGTTTGCTTTGAAGGGCAAAACACGACAACACCTGAGAGAGACCACTGTAACTTAAGTTAGAAACTTTGGTGACTTTACCCATTATTAAAACGGATTAATTGGTTTGCAATTTGCATGTTTAACAATACATTTCTTGCTATACGTTACTTTACAGAACATAACGTACTGCAATCGATTGACCACATCGTTCGCCTGTGTGGCTTAGCAACGGGATTTTCAGTAACGTTAGCAGGTCGCTAAACATTGGTAAGACGAACGACATTATATTCAAAATTAAACTAACATTACTGTCAAAATGGAGACCCGTGGAAAACTAAAACTAATATAACGGTTGCCACGTTGTTGACTTTAGGCATATCTCATGGATCAGTCCGGGATTCAGCCTGAAAAAAGTAAGTTGCAGCTTTTCTCCTGGTTTTCGATTCGTCATTGTCCGTTTTTATACACGAGCTGATGTTTGAGCGTTGCTTTTCATTGTTATTTATCCAGTGGAACTCGTGGTTGTCACTCATGTTGTGGATGCCATCACGTTTTGGGCTCAGGTAAGCTTAATATTTACTGTTTACGTTACCATGTTAAGCTAGTGTGAGCCAAAAATGTAAATTGAAACATTTCTGACATTTCTTAAATTGAACAATATGCAGTATGTTCATCCATATGCTGTTTTTTGTTTCATCAGAATGTAACAGACAAAATAAATGAGAAGATCAATGTTATGCTGACAGAAAAATGCCCCATCGCGCCTATACTGATGGGAAGGCCAAGTTCACACAAGGCAAGTAATATATGGACAAAATAGGAAAGGTCTACAAGATCTGACTCTTTGCTCCATTTTCCTGTGTAGGTCTATGGGGCACGATATTCAGAGGACAAGTGCTGGTACAGGTGTACAGTGCAACAGCAAACAGAAGACAAGGTTTGTAAAAAGCTGAGTAAACCTCAATGAGGGAAGAAATCGAGTGCAACAGTCTGGTTCTGGAAGTAAAAATACCATTCATTTTCTCCATATGGGAATTGATTTTAAACAATAACTTATAAACCTAAAGACCGATCTACTGTAAGCTACGAGGTTGCTAATCAATGGTATTTGCTTTTTTTTTAAAGTCTCCAAATCTATATTATTTCAACAATATATTTTAAATAATCATGTTTAACAGTGGAATTCCTGCTGAAAAACGCCATTACCCATGATTCTGCAGAGAAATCTCCACCAATCAGAGAATAGAAACAAGTAAATCGTGCCAAAATAACTTTAGCGCCCACTCACTCCCATGAAACACTGAATAATCGCTACACTCTAAACTGAATGTTTCGCTACACTCTTAAATTACTTAAATATTGCATATTTTTCAATAAACAAAATATATTGTTCAATAGTTGTATATTTCTCCATCATTTTTAGTTAGATTGGGATTGGGATCCATGGGATTGTAGTTCTTTCCCTTATTAAAGCCGTTAAGTACACAGTCTTGCACCTTTGTCTTTTGTCTAATTTTCAAATACTTTTTTGCTTAAAATCAAAGGTTTTAATGTTTGTGATTTACCTCGTAGCTGGTTGGTTTGGTTCATGGCTTACAACTCTTAAAATTATGCTTTTTTAAAATCCTTATGGGAAAAATTGACCCAAAAAATGATTCCGGAAGGCCGCTGAAAAAGTGGGCGGGCACTGTTGCACTCTATAATCAGAATTATTTGTTTTATTGGTTGATATTACAGTGGCCTTAGACCTTATTTTGAAATTGGTGTTAATGCATCATGACACAAAAATGGAAGATTACCAATGACTTTACAGAAATTCCCTGTTCAGAATCAGATGAAGTCACCTGTGATTAATTTATTCTGTGACCAAAAGCAAATGGTGTCATTTTTTTGTAGCGGACAAAGATACTTTGAGGTCTATTAAATAACAACTTTATGAATAATTAGAAAAGTACAGAGCTGTTTTTTTTAACACTGATGTGGTTCTCATGAATATCACATATAAGGTTTTAATTTATCTTTTCTGCTCAGTTCTATATTTCGTACATTGACTATGGAAATATGGAGATTGTCAGTCGGTCTGAGTTAGTTGAACTTCCTGAAGAACTGCAGACAACAGGACTGGCAAAAAAGTACAAGTTCTGGGGCTTTCATGTGTCAAGCGAGCAAGATTCCCCTCTTTTTTCACAGGTATCTGACACAACTGTTTTATAGAATGGTCCGTTTTCCTATAAATATGAATTTAAATGCATCTAATATTTGTTTACCATGAAATGTAGTGAAATGAAATGTTCACTCAGACTTGGATACAGCTCTTGCAACTGTTGTATTGTTCACTACTAGGGGAAGTCCTTCCTTCACAATATTATTCATGGAAAAAAGTTGCGTGTCCATAAAAAGTCAGTTTGCTTTGATGGAACCATCCTGGTTGAAGCCTTCCAGGGGAATCTTGACATTGGTGAAGAGCTGTTGAAATTTAAGTTTGCCAAAGTCAGTCTCCCAGGCAAAAGGGAGAACTCCCTTCCCACAGGAAACCTGCAGGAGCGCACAGGGCTATGGCCCACCAGGAACCCCCCGGGGGAGTTGGACACACTCTCTTCATTGGGATGCATGCCGAAATTGCGGCCAATATTCTCAGACCAGAAACCTCAAGTTATTAAGTAAGTTTTGAGACGCAGACAATATTATAAGCATTTACCTCTTGTTGTTTGTGCTTAAAGTCTGCATGAAAAGAAAGTTGCGATAGACTATTCTTCGCTATTTTGACGGGTATCCGAGTGAAACAGTTTCTCAAACGAGAAAAAAATGTTTTTAAATAAAAACATTTTAAAGATTATGAGGGCACATGAATTAAAAAAAAAATCATTTATATTAAGCACTCAAATATTCCATAAAAAATAAGAATTGTCCATTTTCATTTCATGGTGACTTTAAGGATTCTGTTCACTTTTATTATGGCAGTGGGATGTAGCACCCATATGTTCTTCATGAAAATATCTTGATGAATGTTCTGAGTTATGAATCCATGTTTTTCTACATGTTGTAGGGAGCAGAAAAGCATCATTGCTCTCCAGCCTGTGGAGAAAATGAATGTTGGTGAGGAATCTCTTACTGAGATCAAGGCCTCAAAGGCAGATGGAGATGGACCGCAGTTGTGCTCTCAGGATACTGAGCAGATGGCAAATGAAACCGAGTCTGAACTCCAGGTGAGGTGACACGTTCTCATTCTCTCAAAGGTTCATTTTATCACCACATTCACAGCACATCTAATCATTATAAATTAGTGGTCCTCAGCTGGTAGTTATCTTCTGTTAGGGTTGTTGACATCAGACCTGTGGGGAAAAAAAACACTGTAGGCACCCAATGGTCAAATCTGCCAGCCAAATATTCAGAGAGATTTAGACCCCATCAACTTTCAGAAGGGAAAAGAAAATATCCATTAGGGATGAGCGAGTACAGCATTATCTGTATCTGTATCTGTATCTGTTAACCATATGAATTATCTGTATCTGTATCTGTACTCGGACTGGGCGGGGCCTAACCCGGAAGTGGGCGGGATCTAACCCGGAAGTGGGTCGGGTTGTCTTCAAATGGGCGGGGCTTTAACCAGTATGTTATTTTAAGCATGCAATTGATATGGGTTGATCAGAAATTGTTATATTTATTGCTGATTAGAAAACTATTTACATGACAGCATCAGCATTGAGCTTCAGATCAATGGTTTTGATCACGATAACAAACGAACTACAGAAGTTTTCAAGTTTTGCAACAATGAATACAACCATATCCCGATATATTTAGGCTGAATTTCGATACATGATATATATATCCCAATATTTTTTATTTTTCATGTTTTTTTTGTTTTTTTTTAATTTGTTAACACACACACAAGTACATAACATAAATTGTAAGAATATGACTAATAGTAAAGACTAGTACTAATAAATAAACATTAGGCCTATGCTAAAGGTATTAAATAGCAGTCCCAAACTAGTTTTTGTTAATACAATATTGGTATGAGCCACCACAGTCATTTAAAAATATAAAAAATAACACAAAGAAAAATATTTTGGCATTTTGGGGTTAATATGGAAATGACAGTTACCATGGTGAATACACAATAGCCTACTAACAAGAACTGTTAATGAAACATGGAAACTGCTCCTGGTGAATAGAATGAAAATCATACCTACATTACTTTTATTTAGTGTAATTTACAACGTAACGGCGTTGCATGCTCGTAGTTTCTTTTGCACTTTATATACAGTGAGGCGATACACAGCGCGCGCCGCCGCATTTGCGCGTGCAATTGAGTGTGCGCTACGACTACAGTATAACGGCTGACAGGACAAGAAAGTCCGTTTTTCTGAGGTGAAAGACTTTATTTCATGTTATTATAACATAACATGCTCTAAACACGCACGCAAAGTGGAAAAGGAGGGGCGGGGAGCAGTGCAGAGAGCTCTGGAGCAAGGATCACAGCGCAAATTTGAACTATATCGATATATGCGATATGGTCTAATTCCATATCGCATTTAAAAAAAAAAAAAAAAAAATATATATATATATATATATAGGCTATATATATATATATATATATATATTCTTTATATCGATATATCGCCCAGCCCTAATCTCAACATAACTTTCTTTTTTTCTTCAATCCGAGCACAGATATTGACTCGTATTACTCGTATAATACTCGTACTCGACAAAAGTGCTTTATCCGTACCGGATACTCGTTTCAGCCGAGTATCCGGCTCAACTCTAATATCCATATTTTTTTATTGATGTTTAAGGGTGTGCCAACAATTTAGAAAACCAACAAAGTAGACAAGTCAACATACTGAACAAATTTTAATACATTTGAACATTTATTCAAATTATTATTTTAAATATTTAAATTTAGTTGAATTATTATTTTAATTTACATACATTTTTAACTAATTATTTATTCACTGTTAGTTTAATGTTTTAAATCTAAATCTAACAATTGATTTAGTTTACAACTGTAAAATAAACATCGTTGCTAGTTGATGTCAAATATAATATCTGGGTCCTGCAGAAGAACCATTGATTTTCCATTGCTCAGCGTTCAAGATATTTAAAGACAGAATTTTCAATGTACACTAATATTCAAAAGTTTGGGGTCAGTAAGAATTTTTTTTTTTTAAGAAGTTGATACTTTTATTCGACAAGGGCACATTAAATTGATCAAAAGATACAGTAAAGATATTTATAATGCTACAAAATATTTCTATTTACATTTAATCATTTAGCAGACGCTTTTAAGTGAAGACATTCACTTGCAGGATATGTTTCATATACATGTTATTTTTTAAAAAACGTTCTATTCATCAAAGAATCCTGAAAGAACTGTTTTCAACATTGATAATTATGATAAGAAATGTTTTTTGAGCACCAAATTAGCATTTTAGAATGTTTTTGGAAAAAGTATGTAACACTGAAGACTGGAGTAATTGCCCAAATTATGTTTTAAAAATGTATTAATATAAAAAACAGTTATTTTAAATTGTAATAATATTTCACAATATTATTATTTTTTGTATATATTACATTTGAAGACTGAATTGTAACAATATTACTGTTTGTACTATATTTTCAAATAAATGCAGTCTTGGTGAGCATAAGAGACTTCTTTCAAAACATTAAAAAACTCTTACTGACTCTTGAATGGTAGTGTATGTATGTACACTGATGCTTGGTTCTCATTATCATTATGCTGCATGTAAGAAATCACACTTGAAGTGAAAACCCTGGTTACATGCGAGATCATCTGTGGCCTCTGTGCTGTTTTGTGTACCCAGAGGATGAGAGAGGTGATAAATGAGAAGGACTTAGAGATCAAGATGCTAAAAGAGGAAGGAAGTGTCATCCAGCAGCATGTATCTCTCCTGGGGCAGCAGCTAGAGGAGGCCAAATTAGAGCTCCAGGTGCCCTTGACTTGAGCTGTGTCACACATGTGTTTTTTTTAATTAATTTGGTTGATTGTTCAGCGTGTTTTAGGTTATGACAACGGTTTATCTTATAAAGGTTTGTTCATATTTTGCAGACAGCGAAGGAGAGTTATGAGAAGACAAAGGACACTGAACATAAACATCCTACAACAGTTGCAACCAGAATTTCCCAGCTGGCCAAGAAAGTGGATTCTCTGAGGAAACTAAGGCAAAATTATTTTTTCTGTGTCTTAATGCATACTTGCTATAATTGGGCAGTGTTTCGGATTCAAAATGTTGACACTTAAAGTTGGGTTTTCATAGATAGCTTTTACATTATAGCTTTAACATAATTCTTTTTTGCCCATTTGGGCTTATCAAGGTCCAAAAGGTGAGATGTATCCTATGATGGTCACTTGTATTTGTATTAATAATTAGTGTTGCTTGCTAAGGCACAATACTTGATTCTGATTGGTCAATTGTGTCTTTTTGTCATCGGATGTACAATTTTTGCATAAGGGGCAATATAATCCCTAGCGACTTCATAGCAACACTATAAAAACAACATAGAACACAGTGCAAACTATCCTACCAAATCAAAGTAGAGAGATGGGCAGTTTTCTTCAGAAACACTTCCTGTTTAACATTCAGTTGTTGTTGTTTTTTTGTTGTTGTTGAAAAGTTATCATTGGTTTTAATGTGTAAGTGTTGGTGATTCAGAGATGCACTTGCCATTATTGTGGGTTTGAACCTCAGGGAGAGTAATCCATGCTCCGCTGATGAAGATCACCTGTTGGGGTCCATCACCATCATCATGAACTACAGGATCTCAGTGCCGTTGAGCTCAGAGAGGCTGGAGCTTGCGTGGAAAGCTTATGACAAAACCTTGGAGAATCTAAGAGGCTGTCAAACCGTGAGTAAAATATACATTCTCCTGATCAATGAATGAATAAAATGAGTTTACGTGTAAGAGAATGTTGTCTCTGTTGCTCAAAAAAGAGAGTTTTAATAAAAAATATTGCTGTGTGTGTGAACTATTGTTATTAGGAATTCCCCGTTGTATTGTTGGCGATGGCATTGCTTGTAAGATGTTTGTGTGTGTTTCGTCAGATGGCAGAAATAGAGTCATTGGTGAACAGCAGGAATGAGGCCCGTGATCTTCTCTTAACTGCTGTAGACCACTTCCTCCAAGATGTGGACAAGCTGCCAATCATTGAACGCTTGGACAAGCTGAAGGTATGCAGTGAAGAAATGTTTAGGATTTTTTTATGATTATTTATACCATTATGGTATTTTTTTTTTATATTTTCATTTTTCATTTTAAAGTGCCCCTATTATACTATATTAAAGGTTCCTAAATTTTGTTTTGAAATTCTCCTACAATAGGTTTACATGCATCCAATTTTCTCAATATACTTTACAGCATCACCTCTTTTCTCAGTGTCTGAAACGGTTAAATCTAGGATTCGGTCTCTCTTGACCCCTCCTTTCCGTGAGCCTACTCTGCTGTAGTCTGTCCCTGCCATTGCTACTTTCTTACAAGAGCACGCTATTGAGTCAGGGCCGATGGCCTCGTGGTCAGTGCGCCGACATGTGGCGCCGTTGGCGGCCTGAGTTCGAGTCCCGGCTCGTGGACCTTTCCCGATCCCGTCCCCCGTCTCTCTCTCACCTCGCTTCCTGTCAACTCTCTACTGTCCTGTCAGAATAAAAGGCAAAAAAATGTAAAATAAAAGCATGCTATTGAAATTATTAATTAAACATTTAAATGGGAATATGTTTTTATATACATAATACATATTTTTATAATGAATTTGAAAAGAATTATAATGTTGTGTAGTCTATTATAGACAGAGCCAATATTACTCATTGAGAGAAGGGAATAATTACCTCATCATTTTATTGGAGCCTTACATAGAGAGCAATGCATTATTTGAACGGTGACAGCTATTATATGGTTGGCTTGATAGAGTGCAGGAGATGCAGATAACTTGGTGTCTGCTGTGCCATTACAAATATGTTATTGACCCTTAAGAAGCTTTATCCACTACACATGTAAAATTAAATGAATTGCTAATTACAATTGGCTACTCTTGACACTGATAAAAAAGCCTGTACAAATACTAGAAATCATGAAAAATGGAAATAATTTGGAATTGTGTAACAAACATTTACACATTTCATTTACATTTACAACTTTGTCATTTTGCCTGCTTGGCTGTTTCCTGTTTTGATTATTATGATGGCGTTTGACGCCAGCCAATCGCTGATTGCTGATCATGGTTTCGAGTATCGATATATCTGTCCTTTCCAATGAACACAATAACACGCAGTAATATCCGACAACTAAATCTAGATATTTTAATCAAATCTGCAAATTTGTTTGAAGAACCAAATTAGCCAGAGATCAATTATCACGAATGGATGATCTGGCATCTGTTAAATCATCTCAGATGTATTAAGCAAGGTACGAAGAACGGACCCCAGGACTGTCTTGTGTTTAAAATATCAGTCAAACTGCATATAGTATGTAAAGATTGACCTTACAGGTTTTCATAACTGCATTTTAAATGGTGTCATCTGCATCTACAGGAAGTTGAATCCTCATTGACTGCAATATTTAGCTCTGTTATGCTGGCGGAGCAGACCGAAGAGTACTCTTTTGAGAAGTTCTGTGAGTGGAAGGGGCAAAAACAACAGAAAATCAAAAACGTACGAAAAGCTACAGATGAGGCTCTCCTTGCTCTTAGCGGCTGGGCAGCCAGGCTTAGCAAGGTATGTTAGTTCATGTAAACCTAAAATTCATGTCTCCTTTTACTGTTAGTTTGTTCACACTGAAAATTCCAAAAAGAAAAAGTGCACTTTATATACCTGTATGATGCACATCAGACTCTGATGTTGAATGACAAAATAACCTTATAAAATTCATACATGTACAATGAGTGCATAAGTACAATGTGTATAATGTGTAATTTGGGACACAGCTATGGTTTATTGTATCAAGGTACTTTATTCAAAGCCATAAGATGAAGCCTTTGTTGATTTTCAGTTTTCGTGTTTGATGGAGAAAACATCAGTGACCGAAGATGATGTTGCAGAAAGTGTGGATGAGATCCTGATGAATGCTGACAATGCCCTGTGTGAAGAACTCAGTACTGAATTCTCTGTAAGAGTTTCTGTCCTGATCTACCACATTCTGCTCATCTATGTCTGCCTTTCCCTGTGCATTCCCTTTCTTTTGAGCAAGGGTACTATCCCTCAGGTTTTATCCAGTGCAATTTTAGATAAACAGAAGCGTGAAATGCAAGCTACTACTGTATTACTGAATGGAAAATTTGTTATACACTGTTTTCATAGGAACAAGACAATCAAGAAAGGAAAATCGTGTTTAATGCCTTTCGCAAAGCCATGAGAGACATCCAGAGAGAACAAAGTTTGTTAGAGGAGATCAGGCAAAAGTACGAACTCAACACAAAGGTAAGAGATTCTCTGAGTGGCTGACCAGAAAAGCTGATCTCTAGATGTATAGATATTTATACACTACCGTTCAAATTTTTGGGGTGTGTACGATTTCTCAGAAGAAGTCTCTTCTGCTTACCAAGGATGCATTAATTTGATAAAAATAATCAATAATCAAAATACAGGAAGAACAGTAATATTGTGAATGAATATTTTTTCAATTTATTATTACAATTTAAAATAACTGTTTTCTATTTCAAGATATTTTAAAATGTAATGTATTCCTGTGATGGCAAAGCTGAATTTTCAGCATCATTACTCCAGTCTTCAGTGTCACATGATCCTTCAGAAATCATTCTAATATGCTGATTTGATGCTCAAGAAACATTTCTTATTATTATCAATGTTGAAAACAGTTGTGCTGCTTAATATTTAGTGTATGCACTGCATGATTATTTTCATTATCAGTTTTATTTATCAGTTGTCAAGGCTATGACATTTCACTGCAGTTTAAGCAGGAATTACAGCAGTGGCAGAGCGGCCCTCCAAAAGCAGACGAACTGTTTGCGGTGAAGAAGCGCATCCGGAGCCTGCGATCTCAGCTGCGCTGGAAACTGGTTGAGGTCAGCTGTATGGAGGAGGTGAGAACAGTCCTGTGCTCTGAGAAACCACATGGTGGGGCCACAGTTCACAAAATGCACTGGGATCTCAGATGACCAGGGGCTAAATATTGATTTATTGGTTTGATTTTTATTTGACACTACATTATGCTGATTACATCCGATGGAAATGATCGGTTTGAGTGTCCTTCAGGCAGAAGAGCTGGACCTGCCAGAGATTCTTAAGAAGAAGGAGGAGATCGCTGAGACGAGGAATGCTCTCTTTCAAGAAATCAGCCAAGAGAAGAAGCAATATGTATGTTTAGATGTGTATAAAGATCTTTCACATTCTTTGAAGATACTGAGCTTCGATTACTAGAATGAACACATAAGTGAACTGTTCCTCATTTTAGTGGTACAAACACAGTTAAGAAAGGCAAAGAATTATAATATAATTCTGTGTTTATGCCTTTATATCTGTGGTTGGCAATGAAATACAGGTCATGGGATAGAAATGTCAGTGCTGAATTATGGTAAATAAAAATATGCAAGTAATGTAAATGAACACGCATTATATACATATTGTATGTGTTTTATATATTTGAATAATGAAGGTCAGGTTGCAGCTAATAAGTTCCTTATTTGTTTTTTATCTAATGCCTGAAATGTCTATAATGTGCTGATGTGCAGATAATGCTGTGTGACCTGGTGAAAAGAGGCTTTCCTGAGTTGCCAATGATCTTTCCTGATGCTGATCTCAATGGCTATATGGTGAGTACTTGTTTTGTCAGTACCTACAAGCCTCTAGTTTTGCTTAAAAATGTACATTGTTTAAAATTAGGTAGCTGCTATGTGCACTAAGTGTGAAAGATGCTATTTTCACTAATGGAAAATAGCTGTATTGGGACATTACTTTACATTAAGCCGTCCCCTACACCTATCCCTAAAGGGGGTCGCACACCGGACGCGCAGCTCAGCGCCGCGCCGCGCAGCGCCACGTCTTTTAAATTCGAACACATTATTCTCTATGAGAGTACACACACCGGCGGCGTCTGTCCGCGGCGCCCAGCAACGGCTCAGGACCGTGTTCAAAATCCTGCCGCGCCACAGAGCGCCATTTACATAGTTTTATATTAAATTTACATTTATGTGTCTCAAATCGATCGTAGTTAATGTATATACGGACTTCACCCTGTGCTGCAATATACATTTAGTTTTATATTTATTTACAGAAATCAGAAAATTGCTGATGTTATCGGATTTTCAGGTGAGAGTTGTCCTAGACGTGGCGCGGCGCGGCGCTGAGCTGCGCGTCCGGTGTGCGACCCGCTTAACCCTAACCATATTGAACCTGCTGATCAGTAAAGGTGTCCCCAAAGGTCTAGGAAGGGAGCCATGAGCTGAATCTGAAATCGCCCCATATACCCTCAAATAGGGCGTTATTTGAGGGGACAGCCATTTGAGGTGGTATACGAAACCATAGTGGACGTTATTGTGTGCACTTATTCAATCCCACATTGCACCGCAATAACGAGTGTACAGTCGATGTGCGCTCAGCGGCTGTCCGAATTCGCTTACTCCTTCAAGTGAACAGTATTAGTGGACTAACGTAGGGAATAGTGAATGAGGGTTTAGGGAGGCGATTTCGGGTTCAGACATGGTTTTGAGTGGGATTGTGGTTTGCGGCTCCGCGTGTCCCACCAAAATATTCATCCAAAACATAAACCTCTATGTAAACTGAATCAATAGTAAATTGTAAACGTGTTCAGCATTCTGTAACTAATATTTTTGGATTTTCTACACTATTTTAAATCGTAAAGTGAGCAGGATATATTAAAATTGAACATATGGCTTCGGCAGACATGTATTATGATACTTAAAGGGGCAGCGGGTTCCTGAGTCTTCCCCAGCTCTACAGCGCACCACAAATTTCCAATGTAAATCTGTGGTAAAACATGGAACTGCAGCACGCTCTGATTGAGAGCCATTGTCACGTTACCTTTCACGTTACCTTACGAAAACCTCTCTCCAGACCAAGATGATATCAATCCGCTTCAGCTATGTGTATATTAAGCCCTATTAAGACGGGAATAGTTTTCCAGGGGGTCATTAGAGAAATTTGTGTTTCACAGGCGTACTTTGCGATTTTAATCCTGTCCGAATCTACCAAGTCTGTGTTTTTCTCACACAACCGCAGTAAAAATTCCAGAGCAAATTACCTACTGTTTTTCGGCATGCTTTCATTTAGTTTCAATATGGATGGTATCCAACGAAAAACATTATACAACATTATACAATCAATAAATAGAGCTAAATCGCAGAAAACTAAATCGCTAAACTGCGAAGATTGCATATTTTAATATCAGTGTCAGGAAAGAGTAAGATATTTGTCTAGATACTAGAAAAGTTTGTCTAGAATTGTCTAGAAATAGCCACTGCAATAAACTTGTGAAGTTTACTTAAATAGGGTTTCTTTTAATAAATTAAAATTATGTTAACAAATAATAAATAAAAAAAAACATTTATGTCATACGTGATGCACGCATGCACAAGCACATGACCTTCTGTAATGCCCACGTCTAGAAAACACACTAGGGATGCAAATTATCGATTAATTCATTAATCATTAATTGATTGACCTTATCGATCGATTAACGATTAACTGATAAGCGGCTATTTTCCTGAGAATGTAAATTTCTTACTGTATCAATAGTGTCTTTAACATAAAAAGCTAAATATTGCTTATAGGCTACTGAATAAAAATGCATGTTATATTGCTCAATTGATGTTTTATTCTAACAGTTGGGATACGGTACAGATAATGGCATTTATGTAGTTTAACAAAATAAATTATCTACAGAAAATTAAAATACATAAAAAATAATTGTGCACTGGCTCACCTGTTGCATGTGAAACATTAAGCAACAAAATAAATTTTAAATAAAAATCTACATGGGTAGGCTTAGCCTACAATATTAAGCCTACATATAATAATCTATCTGGTAAACTACTTGAATGAAAAACTTGAAACATTAGCAGCAGCAGCAGCACTTATAATCGCCCTTGGTCTGAGAAAGGTAACAGTAAGATTACTAGACCTTTTTGCTCACATGTGACAGATCCGATGTGTTCTATGACAGTGTAAACAGGAAAAAAACGCATGCATTCGGATATATCGAGATCGGTTGCTCAGGTCTCATTCATATGTGGAAATAAATTGGATATGTGCAAATGCGACTGTCATGTAAACAGGCAGGTCAGATTTTCTGAGGCATTAGGCAACGTCTCCGCGGTTTAATGACGAGAGAAACCCACGCGCATCTGCAAAGGGACGGATGACCCGACGAAACGTTGTGTCGTCGTAGGAGAGGAATGTGGACAAATGTTGACCCAACATATTGTTGTACACAACAAAATTTCGGAACCACTGCTCCACGTTAAAGCCAATATTTAAAGCCAGTATGCTCCCACCAGTCCTGAGATCTCTCTCACACACAATAACTGAAGCATATGCGCAATGGTGGCACTTTTCGTCCTCCTTCGCCTCAAATTTGAAATGCTCCCGCACACTCCACTCCGTTTTGACCGCCTCATGTTTGGTTTCTTTTTTGCCGCCTCAGGTTTGTGTCGGGTCTCTCGCCGCCCGCGAGAATCTCGTGTCACGTTCGCAATGTTCAATTAGCCGACAATTAATTTAATTTAATCGAGTAAATTCTTGTCAACAATTAATCGATAATCGATTAACCGTTTCCATCCCTAAAACACACACTTGACCTCCATAATAAACATGGAGATGTTTGTCCCGTCTGAATCGGAAAATGAAATCACAGACGTCGAGTGATAAGAATTGTGTCTCAAACGCCGTTTAGAAAACTAGTCCCGTACGAATAGGGCTTTAGTCTGCATCAGTAACTAGTTGGCATGTCTGTTCTTCGTATCAAATTAATGAAAGTTTAAACATGCTAATATGAATAGCCTTTATATAGTTCTGTTGTGTTTGTTTTATGTTTGTTCTAAAAATAGAAATTACTTTCTTTTCCTCACAGGAATTCCTCCATAACTTGTAACATTCTAAAACAACATTCAGAGGCAATAAACACTACATTAAGGCAATACTAAGATAGCATTTTATGCTTGCCTGTCAATCAACATTAGAGCACCACCCTCAGGCTGAATAATTCAATTCACATTTATTTGTATAGCGCTTTTCACAAACCCCTATTAAATTCTAAATAGAAAATGGCCCAAAACCACACATTTATTCACTGTTACTTTGTACAATTACTAAGCCAATACATTTTGAACATTAACGATTTTTTAACCATGTAAAGTGTTAAGTTATGAGTACAGAAATTTAACACGTCAATTAATTAATAAAAAAACATAATCAATGAATAATGTAACCAACTATTATTTTTTATTGAAAAAAGTGTCTTATCATTAGGGATGGGTGTAGTTAAATAATGATTTTTATCACTAATACTTATCAATACTCTTGACACTCTTCTCTATAATTTGGCGCAAAAACAATAAAGACATTTAAAAAAAAGAAATAAAAAGATTCAGCAGTTTCTTTATTATTAATTTTATTTGCAGAAAATGCCATGTTTAATAAAAGTAAAGAAGCTAACGTTACAGAAGAAGGTGAAATGCAGAAAAGAGAAAGAAGAATATACAGAAAACAATTTCTTAGGATAACAAAATTTATGTTTTAGGTTTACATATTCAGTGAATATTGCTCATATACACTATATGAGCAATATTCACTGAATATGTAAACCTAAAACATAAATTTGACATTTTACATTTATACACTTACATTTGAATGTCAAAGCCTTCTTAAAATAAATTAAATGAAGATATTTTTTAAATTTGAGATAATAAAAAGAAGGAAAAACAGATGTATGGTGATATACTGTACGTTAGGTAAAACATTGTGGGGAAAAATGGATATGAAGTTATTACTAACTAGTGCAAAATGCCCGTGCAAAATCAGTTTTTGTGTGTGTTTTTAGTAATTGTTGGTTTGGTGCCCGTGAAAGAGACCGTGAACGCATTGAATTCAGGGAGCAGGCTAGGTTACTACAAATGATGGCTGTGAATAAAATATAATAGTAAACAGTGTAGCTGACAGAGTGTTTATATCAGAATGTTTATTTTTAAACCACAACCTTCTTGGGGCTTCTTTTACTGGTATTTTTAACGATATCTTTTGCATTTCTCATCCAAAAAACGCCAAACTTGGCACTGCACTTACTCGTGCCCGTAGCGAGACACCTGTCAAGTTTGAAATCCATCGGACTAACGGTTCGAGAGATATGCGAATAACAGACACACACACAGACAGACAGACAGACATACAGACAGACAGGCTACACAGTGAACTCCAAGCTTACAATGTCAAACTTGGCACTGCACTTACTCATGCCCGTAGCGAGACACCTGTCAAGTCTGAAATCCATAGGAATAACGGTTCGAGAGATATGCGAATAACACACACAAACACACACACACACACAGACAGAAAGACATTCCCGTAATTTATAGATAGATATTATATACAGAAGTAAACGGCGTAGGTGACTTACAGATTCAGTTAACATTCACAATTGAATAAGCGCTACGATTCAGGGAGCAGGCTACACAGTGAACTCCAAAAAAATGCTACGCTTGAGCAAACAGTTTGTGAATAGGTTACTACCATAGACTGTAAAAAAAATATGGACGTAGTGTCCGTGACGTCACCAGTAGGTTTCTGAAGACCGTTTTTGAAGCCTAAAGTGGGCGTGGCCGACCGTCTCCATCTTGGCAGCGCGTCACTCCCGAATTTATTTATTTTTACAGTCAGACAATGAGCTGAGGTAACGTGACGGCTAACAGACTGCAGACAAACGGCTAATGATGACTAATGACCACAGCAGCGGGAATCCACCTGTCACTCAAAAGTGGACACCCTTAATTATGCAGAAATTTAAGGCTTAATATAATTTAAAAGGATTAGTTATAAAAAAATTCACCCCCTCACAGTTGTCATGAAGGGCAAAATTAGCTGTATAGACCAAAGCCACTTTTTGCACCAGGCTGTAAACGTTTTTTTTTTCTGCTGTAAAGTTGGGCATTTTAACATGGGGGAGATACAGATTTGACTCACTTCTGCAGCCGGTCTCTAGTGGCCAGTTGGTGAATTGCCGTTTAATTCACTTCCGTGTTGGTTTCAAGAGAGAGACAGGGAGGTTGCCGCTTGGTTACTGGGCGATTCCACAGTTTAGGGCTAACTGCAAGGACAACAGCCTGCAAAAATCAATCTTCATGGAGAAAGCCATTGTCCTCAGGTTAACATCCTGAGAAAACCTGGGGTACAGCTGTGTGAAAGGCAGGATAAATCTGGCAATGGTAAACTAGTAAACTTTGATCAAAGTTGAGTTGATGTCAAATTTAACGTATGTAACATGGACGGAAAAACAATGTAAGTTCAAGCAGAAAGTGTACTTAATCTAATTCAGTTTAATAAAATCTGGTTGAATCCCAGTTCATGTTTTACTTTGTTCCTAATTTGGTATAGTTATGAGTCATACGTTGTGTATGGTTCACAAAACTGGTAATAGGACTTCCATGCAGGCAGGGTGGCCATCTAATATTATCTGTTCTATAAACTTAAAGGTGCATTTTTGAGTCTGGTATGTTCATAAACTGAAAGCCAGCAAAATTACTAACAAATACCACAGGTATATTTTTCTAATTTATTTGCCAAATGTAGAAGAAAAAAGGAACTCCTACAAGTGTGCTAAGTTATAACGTGTGTAACGTGGACGGAGAAAATTAAACAATCCTGCAAGATTGCCTTTGTAACACAAAATAATACCATTTCATGAAAACTGGCATAGAATAGAACAAGAATAGAACAAGTTCATAACACATTAAAATAACCTGTCATCATACTATCAAATTTAAAGATCATACAGATTGTGTTAACGCACTATTAACGTGTTAACTTCGTCAGCCTAAGCTATATTCTTACGAACATTGGACAGAAAAAAAAAAAAAAAAAACAGAAAAATGTCATTGACGATGTTGACTTTCATGAACAGCTTATTGAGTCAAAAATACGCAGAAAACAACGTTGGAAGTTGGACAGACTGAAAATTTCCGTCTAAGTTACGAACAAGATGTGCAGAATCTGTCAAAATGTATAAAACCACCATTCATGCATGCTCTTTCACGATGAACGACGCTTTCGGTCCGAAACCACTCGCAATCATCCGACTTGCACACTCTTTTATCCTTTCTCACCACAATGATCCTATTTAATGTTTACTTAACCAAAGTTTACCACGTTCGTATCATTTTAACGTTCGTAACCTTTTGGACAGAATCCACAAACTTACCCACATTCGTCGAAATCCGTGAAATCCTGTTAACACTTTCTCACACGCAGAGCGACCGTGACCTAGACAATCTTATTTCTTTGATGAGAACCGTTGAGACATTAGGAGATGGAAATTCAGCGTCAGAATAAAATGTTCGAGCGTTATGATTTTTGGACAGAAAATCTCGGCCCGTTTTATCCCGATTTATTAACAATTTATCATGTAGCAACGCATATGAGAATTTAACCCACACAAGATGGTTTTATTGTTATGCTACTGATAGAATTACATGGAAAAATTATATCTCCGCTTCCTTTAGAATCATAGTTTAACGTGCGTAACTGCTTGGACAGAAAGTGTAACGAACGTTAGTAAATGTTTCCATTGCATCGTGGTGGATTAAGGGAATTATACTTTCAGTGTTAGTAGTAGTATTTTGTAGAAGACACACCAAAATAAATGTTTTGCGCCAAAATTCAGGATTTTATTAAAGGAAATGAAAGAAATGACTTAGGAAAAATCCAGATGCACTGAATGTCCCACCGTGACATCCGCAATTTCTGGGGACGGAAATAAAATAAAGTCTCATTACACGATAATGCCAAGGCCTAGTGGGATAAAAGTAACTTTATTATTTCTTACATCTATCTTTAACAAAATAGTGAACTAAAAATAAAAAAATGACAACAACTGGGTATTATTCAATCTATATTGTTCATTACACCCCTTGTGGACAGATACTGTGGAATCGCCCTACTACAAATGATGGCCGTGAATAGAATATAATATTCAGAAGTAAACAGTATAGTATAGTCAGAATGTTTACTTTTAAACCACAACCTTCTTGGGGCTTCTTTGACCGATACAACCCATAATGTCAGAATGTTTATTTTTAAACAACAATCTTCAACCCATAATGTCAGAATGTTTATTTTTAAACAACAATCTTCTAAAAATGATATATTTAACGATATCTTTAGCATTTCTCATCCAAACAACGTCAAACTTGGCACTGCACTTACTCGTGCCCGTAGCAAGACAACTGTCGAGTTTGAAATCCATCGGACTAACGGTTCGAGAGTTATGCGGTTAACAGACACACACACAGACACACACACACAGACAGACAGACAGACACACAGACAGACAGACGTTCCTGTAATTTATAGATAGATGGATTTATCACGTTCTGGAACCAAACTATAATATTCAGAAGTAAACGGTGTAGATGACTGAGGCCCCGTCCACACTACTGCGTTTTCGTTTAAAAACGGAGACCTTTTGCTACGTTTTCACCTCCCGTCCACACTAAAACGGCAAAAACGGAGACCCAAAACGGAGAAGTTTAGAAACGCTGCTGACCCGTTTTTTGTTTTGAATCTCCGGAGGGCGTTTTAGTCTGGACGGGTCAAAACGGAGGACTTTAGAAACTATGACGTAGTAGAGGCTCACGCTCGGCTCTATGATTGGGTGTCATCAGTCATGGCGTATATCTTTGCTATCAGCTGTTGTGCTGTTATTATTCGAGCGATCTGTGACAATTCCCGTGTGCAGCGGCGGTACCGACCGTACATGGAGCGTCGGTTTTGGGTTAACCCGGGAAGAACCAGCGCATGGTGGGATAATTTTTATCAATGAAGTTGTGTTTACACCGGCACGCGCATGCCCAGTGTTGGTGAATGGTCACGTGATCCGCGTTTTCAGTCGTTTTAATGTGGACGGAGATCAATTCTAATACGCAGCTAAAACGCTGGTGTGGACGGAGATCGTATTCGTTTTAATTCTCCGTTTCTAAACTAAAACGCAGTAGTGTGGACGGGGCCTGAGTATTTATGTCAGAATGTTTATTTTTAAACCACAACCAAGCACGGCGCTACACTGGGGCTAAAGCCCCATCAAAAATCTGTGTAGCCCCAGTTAAGCCCACGCAACCAGGGGGCAAAAGACCCGCGCTCTTAGTTCGTACCGGAGTACATCTGACCTCAACACGCAAAAATCCGGTGCAGCATCAAAGTATTTGATGAGCTGCACATGACCACATGACCACATAGCACGTAGTTGTATGCATCAAGGGATTTGTGCGCTCTAATCTTTTCTCTTGTATACACACTTGGTGTCTGAATTAGATAATTATATATATCAGGCCATACAATTGCTGGCCACTTCTTGTCATCCACAATCCAAAGATTGTCAGGTATTATTGTATAGGGATCCGGCAAGATCTCACCATTGCTGAGAGTGAGTTTTTTAATATAATCGCCACGGTCAGAGGTACTAAGGCTTCCCACATAATCCATCGTCAAATCTTTGATTTACAGTAAAGTAACGTTATATGTGTGCAGTTATGATATGTTGCAGGTCGTAAAGTAACGTAAACAAGGTTAACTTGTATAAAAGCAAATTCGGGCTCTATAGAGGCTATTACATTACTAACTTAGTCTAACATGATAATTCATACATGCATCACAGTATGTCCGGACAAATGCACAACAGAATTTGGCGCGTGTTTTTGTTTGCAGTAGAATAATAATCAATACTGTAATGAGCCAGTTCATTTTATGCTCTTTAAGTGTGTGCCCAGTTAACAGGTACAGGGTGTTTGTTTTTCTTGCTGTGGCGTTTTATATTATTAATTCTATTTTTGACGTTGTGATCCGAATCATTAGACACAAACTGTTTGCACTTCTCGTTGCGGCTGCACTTTGTAGCCTATGTTATTAATTTAACTATCAATTTAATTTCTTAAGTTATGTTGTGATCCAAGACAATATTACCAATGCATAGATGTTTGTTTGTTTTCATTAATTATGCATATGGAATAAATATGTTTGTCGCATTTTGTATGTATTGTCTGATTACCGGCAGACGCATGGTCGCTGTCCGGTGCTGAATCTCACACCTTTCCACGTGAAACATTTTTGTCATTGCCTTGTGGTCGCTTGTATTAGGCTTAGTTATTTTGTTGACTATTCTTTGGCCAAATCCAGTTAAAGTGCTGTGTATCATAGCTGCTTTTATTGAAAAAACGAGAACCTCTATATTATAGAGTAACTTAAGTAATGAAAATCAATTTTTTTCTTAGCACCCCCACGTATCGGTCCACCTCCCCATTAGCACCAGTAGAGAAAAAATCCTGGCGCCGTGCCTGCCAACCTTCTAAAAATGATATATTTAACGATATATTTTGCATTTCTCATCCAAACAACGTCAAACTTGGCACTGCACTTACTCATGCCCGTAGCGAGACACCTGTCGAGTTTGAAATCCATCGGACTAACGGTTCGAGAGATAACGTTATGCGGTTAACAGACACACACACACGCAGACAGACACACACGCAGACAGACACGTTTCTGTAATTTATAGATAGATAAGCTTCCTCACGTCACCTGTGTTTCCTCTCTGGCAGCAGCTTTCTTCAGAAATGGTATTTTGTCGCTGCTAAAATAACAGAACATTCATCAATATTTGTTTACCGTGAAAGATCAAAATGCATTTGAACTAGTTTCAGACATTTTTTGCGCTCCGTGTAACGTTAAGTAACGGCATCGATTAACAGCACATACATTTATGTTAAATATCAGTTTGTTAAATAAATAAACTTAGCCAACTTCCAATCACCCATTTAACTGACAGCAAAACCTTTACAAACCTAACAAAAAATCTTGTCTACACATAAAGACGTGATTAAATAAAAGAGTATATATATAGATTATAAAAAAGAGTTTAGGTTAGCCACAGTTAACGTTAACTTAAGTTAAGTTACCTCTTCTGAAAATGGGTGAGATGCTAACAGACTTTTTCGAAGACACTAAACTATTTCTATTAAGTAAATATTCAACAGATGTGTGTCAATAACACGTAAGGAAAGTGTCAGGAACAGTTGTGTGTATTATGTGTGTGATTTTAGAGACTAAACTCACCTGAAAGCAGTGAAAACAACAGCGAGAGAGGGAGTTTGCTGCTTGTCAGTTGTTGTGTTTGCTGCGCCGTTTCCATGGCAACTCTGCGCGCTCCAGGGTTTGAAAGCTACTGGAATGTTCAACGCGCACGCGCATATACTATAGTCAGTCAAGCGCATTTACATAAATAAACATCTAGAATTAACACATTAGGCTAAATGAATAAAATTCTCATGAATTTAAAACTCATTTTGAATTTCTTCGACCCACTCATATATGTGCGAAATGCCACTCCTCCACGTGAAGTGGCACTTTTATATATTTTTTTGTTGTTGTTGTTTTTACGAACACTCAACTTCCTTAATAATATATATATATATATCACTATAGTCACTAATGGCCCTTTCAGACAGGACGTGGAATGCGCTGTCCCATCCCAGGAATCTATGGGATATATATATATACAGGGCCTGAAGTTAACTTTTTTGACCACCAGCCACTGTGACTTTTCAAGTGACTTTTTACCAGCCAGTTTTTTTTTTTTTTTTTTTTTTTGGCCTCATAAAAGGTGAAAAAAAAAGGAATTGCACAAACATTTGTTCTTTAACTTGTAAGAATACACATTTAAGTGCTGTCAAGTTATTAACGAGATCCATACAAGTAATAATAACTCTTAGAATACAGATATAGACCTAGTGCAGCTCGTATGTAAACAAATCACACGCGGCTGTGTTGGCTGGGCAGCTGTTAGTTACAGCGTTCAGGAACCGTTAAGCAGAACTAAATTAATATTGTTATTACTGGTAAAGTTACCGGGTACGCATTTTCTCACCGGTTCCCAACTCCCAACATCTGTGCAACTGTCATTGTAATGTAGCTTATGTCAGCGTTGCATTATCTCATCTCATCTCACCAACAGTTTAATACTTAACTCACATATTATTCAAACGTAGTCAGAGAAGGGCCTCATCGTTCTCTCCGATCACATATACGTTCCGAAACACTCAAACTGCGCTGCTTTCACATGCTTTCTGTACTCCAGTAATGTGCCGCCACATTTTTAGCTAAAAGTCAGCCATTTCGTTTAAATGTCAAAGAACAACAGTTGCAAAAAAACAAAACAAAAAAAAACGCAAAGACCCGGCCCCTTTAGTTACTGTTGCTATGTCCGACAAGCTACACCGCGCTCACGCCAAACCATGATCTCATGCAATGAAAAACACATTGCGCAGCAGAGACACTGACAACACGCTGACAGACAAGACAGTCCAGGTTACTTTTGATATTAAACAAAGTCTCAACGTTAAAATTTGGTCTTTTTTAAAAAAAAATTAAAAGCATCAAATAAACATGAATGAACATAAGAAGGAATGTAGTTTTAACTGCGGAAAGATGTCAGTAGGCCTACTTAGTACACTCCGTTTTTTCAAGTTCAAATCATCCAACGTTGAACTCTCCTGACTGCTTTGTCGGACAAAAAAAGGCGGATTCGGCGGATTATGATTGGCCAGATCGCCGTCAATCAAACTCCCCGCGAAGGGTCGATTCTCATTGGCTACCTGCCAATGTGGCAGGTAGATTGACAGTGTTACCCGCCAATTGCAGAATTCACCCGCATTTGGCGTGTGGTCGGGTGTTAATTTCAGGCCCTGTATATATATATATATATATTTGATATATATATCCCATAGATTCCTGGGATGGGACAGCGCATTCCACGTCCTGTCTGAAAGGGCCATTAGTGACTGAGAGTACTTGGTGTGATAATGTAATGTTAGTATTGCATGTCCGTTATGGCACGTTCATTTGTGGAATATGAAGTGAACATAGCCAAAGTTACAGCACAGTAACTGTAACGTTAACTACCTGCAAATTAAAACCTGCAAATGTTAACCCAGTGCATAACAACAATCGTTGACTGCTGAACAGAAATCGTGTCAGATGGAGTGTCATACAAGTAGCCTACTGGAAGGTTGAGGATGGCCTTATGCAATATTTACACTGCTCTATTCCAGTAGATAAATGTATATGTCTTGGCAATGAAATACATTTTTTTTTTTATTAATATAGGCTATTTATCAGGCAGGCGCCTGTGCACTGTCAGAGTCTTCTGGGTTAAAATGGAATTACAGGTTGTTGTTGCACTGTCTCAGATTTTGTTCAAACCAAGTCTATATCAAGAATGTGTCCCAAAACCAAGGCCTGTAAAATATTTCTGTTCAAATCCTGTCTTCATATTTTCAGCCCTTGAAATTACTTCAGTTTTACAGCCTGAAAATCACATTATCTGGGAGGCAATATGTGGACATTAATATAATGAAAAGTATTATTCATAGGCATTATCTACTTAAACAGTGATACATTTTGAAAAATAAAACTTGTGATTTGCTTAAATATCTGATCCTTCTGCTATTACGAAACATAATTTTGGCTGTTTATAGCATTATCTCTTTTAATGTGATAAAAACACTAAATAATAATTTTTACAATATATTGGTATGTTATTTACGGTGGTGTAAGGTGCTGGAAAAAGATTTAAAATGGACCTTGAAAGTGCTTGTAAAGTGCTTGAATTTGACCTTGGTAAAGGTGTACGAACCCTGTGTCTAAGTTATGTATTTCAGAAATGTACATATACAAATCCCACTTAGCTAAAAATGTATTAATTTAAATAACACAAGGACGTTAGACCTCTGCCAAAAGTGTATCTGCATGTGTTCAGCGATTAGAATGTTAAGCTTACAAAATGTTTATCATAAACTAGCGCTAAGACCCAGAATCAGCCGAGTATATAAAGTATACTTTATAGTATATACTTATTATCAATGTTGAAAACAGTTGTGCTGCTTAATATTTAGTATACACTGCATGATTATTTTCATTATCAGTTTTATTTATCAGTTGTCACAGCTATGATGTTTAACTGTGGTTTAAGCATGAATTACAGCAGTGGCAGAGTGGCAGAAAAGTATAGTATAGTATATACTTTTTTATAATAAGGCGTCATTAAAGCAAAGAAGCGTTTCAGCCATTTGTTTTTTAATATTTACTGGGATGGAACAAAGACTGTGTATTTAAGGTCTGTGTTGGAGCAGAGTGATATTGTTTAATTTCTTGCATACGTGTGCTTTCAGAGCTCTGCAGGACTGTTAATGAAGAGCTTGGACAGAGACATGTTTGACGCAGAGCCGATGAGAGAGCTGAGCGGGAGGAGACCTCTTCTCAGTACAGACTTCCAGGGGCAGAAAGTAGTCCTAAAGGTCAGTTACTATGGGATTAATTTCCCGTCAAAAGTATTGCCGGTCAATGTCTTCAACTGTAAAGACATTTTGAAAAGACAAGAGTGAAGAACAATGGAATTACACACCAAAAACGTGAAATATATGGTGCGTTCAAGTCCTCCTGGGAAGTTCGTACTTACGAGGTGGGAAGTCGTGTTTATGACGGCATGTGCGTTCAAGTCACTTTCGTCGGATTAAGATGGCGGTGTACTTTCTCTTAATTACACAAAAATAGAGAAAGTTTCTTAAACTCTATTTCTAGAAAATGAAGAACAAAGAAATGTGCATCAGGTGTGCTTTGGTTTTTTATGTTTTTAATTAATTTATGAAGCCACTGCAAACTTTATCTTTACATATTACATTGTTATATTATAATGCCATCATATTCTGTGCAGGCAATTAGCTTACTTCGCTGTGAATAGAAAAGTCTAGCAATTTCACTGCTAAATAGCTTCACACTCGTATTTATGACATTGTGGTGGCGTTCATGTGCGCTAAACTCGTAAATACGATCTTTACAAGATGACTTGAACGCACCAATAGTACAAATAAGCATGTGACGGACAAGTATAATGCTTCAGCATCAAGGCAGACCCAGTCACATCTCAACATTATCCTACTTATCCTACCTATCCTACCCAGAGCCATAGAGAGAAAGAGTTGCGACACTCTTTGATGTCGCCGCTATGGCTGTCACGTGGTTCATGTAAGCCCCAATAGTTCCAAAACATACGCTGGCTGTCATGTTCTTCTATGGGACAGACAGCAGCAATTGCATTATTGAACGGTAAATATAAAATAAAACACACACCCAAGTACTTTTTCAGCTGTTATTGCATTATTGCATTTTGTTAATGTCAGTTTTGCATTTGGAGATAAGTTTTAGGCTATATTTTTGGAGGGAAAAGCTTATAGTGTTCATGTTCGCATGGGTAGTAGCACTGGCTTTAGCGGCTCTAACTTAACTTTTCCATATCATTCATCTGATGATAGACGTCTCATGATATTTATTTTAGCACAACTGGGCTGTATTAGGCTATTGATTCCCGTGATTTTGCTTATAAATTTTGATTCGGCCATTAGCCTAACTTCGTGATCACGCAAAAAGGTCTGCCGTGGCGGTCCGTTCAGAAAGCTAGCTCACTTCTTCTGATGAAAGTGGCCACCCCCAGGACCACAACGTGAAACATCATGTTAAGAACATATTAAAAACGAATTTAAGCATGGCTGATACAAATGAAGGTTTTCAAATAAAATATTTTTTATTAAACAATGACAGACAACAAAAATGTGTGCTTGTGTGAGTGTGTGTGAACAAGAAAAACAAAAACCAGGGGCAGGTGATCAATGAAACAGACAGGACTGGTGATGGCCATAACAATCCTAGAGGTCCAGCATTGTTCTCACAAGCCGCTTCACTCAAGACAATAAAACATAATGAAAAGTTAGTATATCCCAAAAAATTAAATTAAATAAAAGTTGCTATAAAGGTGGCAGCGATTCATTACCGAACTCTTACTGTCACAGCTGACGAAGTCGCGCTAGCTAACTAGCTAGCAGGCAGTGCTTGAAATTGGTTGAAACAACCAACATAAAATATAAATAATTACGCTGTGCATGTACAAATGAAGACCAGTATAAGCATCGCAAAGGGCCTCTGATACAATATAGACAGTTGACAATTCAAAAGAGGTCGATATTTCAGCAACTTAACTCTGGAACAACTCGACGCGCAGCAATGTAAGTGAATGGTGTCCAACGCCCAAATGACAGTGTTTGGAACTAATCCGATCTTCAAATCCCGGAAGTAGGCGGTTAAAAGCGCCGCCATTTTTTACAACGGAGGTCTATGGGAGTGTCGCAACTCTTTCTCTCTATGGCTCTGATCCTACCTAATTATCCTACCTATACCTGCCAGTAGTTTTGTATTTTTAAAGTATTCATACACTATAATAATATGCTTGTTGCTTCTGCAAATTCAGTTTTTTGCACAAGAGAATATAATATAACATGAAGCCTAGCTCACTGCTAGGTACTCCAGTTGAACTAAGAGTAAGATATGCCAGTCACAATTATGCTAGTACATTGTATACTGCTCATAATTGTAAATTGTCTTTATATTTTGTCCTGTTTTGTTTTCCTAGATACAGATTTATAGCTTTGTCTTTCGTGTACAGTATTTAATTTGTAAGAAGGGTGTTGGTTTTATAAAATGTATCACATTTTGTGTTAAACTGAGATCATAAAATAATACAGCAAAGCAAACGAGCAAGATTGGATTCCCCGAATATCAGCACGTTTCTAAATGTATATTGAACTGTGTATAAAATCAATATTTTTTCATTATCATAATTTAATTTAGGTACATACACAAATAATTATTGCATTTTCGCAAAACAATGAACTATTTTCAGAAAATATGAGCCATTTTGTCTAGCGGTTGATGCAGCCGCAGTTCGGTGACGTGATATCAGACTCGCAGCACCGAGCAGGTGTTGCGCTAATCGCTCCGCCCAAGTAGCAGTGCCCAGTATGTATACGTAATCACAACAGGATTACTAAGGATGTTGGGTTGTTTGCAGTGCTACGCTGTGGATGAAGAATCAGAGGTGAAGATGCTTGAACAAGCTGCTCACTATCACAGAGCTCAGCAGCAGAATCCGGCCACAGCGGTTCCTCTTCTGGCGCTGTTTTGCGGCAAAGTTCTCTTCATATTTTACTATACTTGTTTCTGTCTTTTTTGCTGATGTTACTGCTCTGTACCATCTCATGCGTAAAATGTCTTCTGTTCTATCCAGTCTGATCCACTGGCATACATCATGGTACCACACTACTCTAATGGAAGTCTCAGGGCCATTCAGAAATCCTCCCCACTGTCCTCTTGTGTGAGTGCATCACTTCCAAATGTATTTGACAAACTTTACCACTTGTCTACAATGCATACAGATTAACATAAAATTCTCATAAAGCATATTTGTATTATTAAGAAGATTTTTATAATTGTATTTATTTAGACGAATTTTAATATCAAGCCTTAATAGGTTATCAGCTGTAACATAAGAATTTAAATTTTGGTGCATCCATTTTGTGATTATTTTATTTTAAATGCATAAATCTATTTTTGTCCTCTGATTTTTTTCCATTTATTGTGACGTAGGAGGTTAGGAAGGTGATGAAGGGTGTAGCTCTGGGACTGCAGAGTCTTCATGCAGCATCTATTACTCATGCATCTTTGCATCCCAACAACGTGTTTGCCATCGGCCGAGAGAAAGGCATTGTTGGAGATTACGATCTCACAAAGACACCTGTAAGTGAAATTTAATAAACTGCAACTTCAGTGACATTATGGATTCATTTACCTTTGGGGAAAAAAAACCTAAATGGAAACAGACCTGTTTCTGATTATTAAACCTCAGACAATAGGTTTGAATTTTTTGTGTTTTTAGGAGCAGAGGGTGTTTGACAGCGGGATGGTTGCTGGTTCCATCAGTTTGGTGGCTCCAGAGTTGAAACAGGGTCAGCCGCCTTCCCCAGCCACTGATATGTATGCCTATGGAGGAATCATGCTCTGGGTAGAACTATTGCTTTCTTGCTTGCGTTATTTATTTATTTATTAAATACAATTATAAGTTAATTATAGTATATAATTTCCATTATATACAGTTATATTAAAAATATACATAAGTATGTAATTATAAGATATAAAAATATAAAATCAACTGGTATCTTTAAAGGGTAACTCTCGCCACATTGCAACCTAGGGTCTTTTTGTTAATCTACCTGTGGCAAACTTTCATTTAAAAGCATAATTATAATGGAAACGCCACTTTTAAGTTTGACCGTATTTTCGTTTTCGGTCAAATTGACTTTTGAATGGGAGTGCTAGGGGCACGACTATGATAGCATCAAAATTGCTGTTTTTAAAACACTAAGAAGGCTCGACACAACATGAAACTTTGCTCGAAGTATCACCAGGGGCTCTACACATGAACTCGAGCATTGACAACATTGTTTGTGTACACAGAGTTTACTTAAAATAAAGGCTTTGAACAACTGTTGTTGTTTCCAGCTGTCGGCATTTTGACAGTCAAAAATAGTCGATCTCCGAATGCGAATGAACCGACTCTGAATTTTAGTATTGTTTTTTATATGAGGATCCTTTTTCAAATACAACGTCAATTTTGATTTTCACTAACGACAAAACAAGTAATTATCTGTGAATTTATATGGAACTAAACTTTAGGAGCTTTCCATCTTTACTCTCCTCCCTGTTACGTTGCATTCGTAGATCGACTATTTTTGACTGACAAAATGCCGGCAGACGGAAACACTAACTGATAAAGTGAGTTGTACAAAACCTTTCTTTTTAGTAAACTCTGTGTACACAAACAATGTTCTCGATGCTCGAGTTCATGTGTAGAGCCCCTGGTGATACTTCGAGCAAAGTTTCATGTTGTGTCGAGCCTTCTTAGTGTTTTAAAAATAGCGATTTTGATGCTATCACTGTAGTGCCCCTAGCACTCCTATTCAAAAGGCATTTTGACCGAAAACGAAAATACGGTCAAACTTAAAAGTGGCTTTTCCATTATAATTATACTTTTACACGAATGTTTGACTCGGGTAGATTAACAAAAATAGCCTAGGTTGCAATTTGGCAAGAGTTACCCTTTAAAGTGGCTCTATTATGCTTTTTCAGATTTTACCTTTCATATAGTGTGTAATATAGCTGTTTGAAAAGAGGTGATGCTGTAATGTATATTATAAGAAAATTAAAGTGTTTTTTTACCTTAAATGCATGTAAACCTATTATGGGAGACCTCCAAAACAAGAAGCCTTTAAAATAAAATAATTTGGGCACTTTAAAAATAACTATTTCTGTAGTCTTCTAGTCTTTTTCTGTCAGTAAAGTAGACTTTTCTGTTCACAGCTGCATGTTCCAGACTTCAGCGGAACTCTAGAGAATGAGCATCAAAATGTCCAGTTCACTGGTTTGGATCTGGTATGTAGAATATAAGAGCTGATAAATATTTGTATAATATTATTATAAGTTTAAAATTATTACTCCAAAATGATTCAATCATCTAATGTATCTCTGACAGGATGCTCAGTTGCTGAAACTCCTTTCAAAGCTGCTGATTTCCTCTACAAGACTGTCTGCTTCCGAAGCCCTCAAAGATGACTACTTCATCTCATTTGATGTGTAAAAGTCAAATGTGTTCATGTTTGCGTTCTTTACCCTTTTTTTAATATAATTTTCTCATAAGAAAAAAAAACCCACAGAGGTGTTCGTTTGTTCCTCACACTCTGTTTCGTGTTCCTTGAATAAATAAAAATAAATATATAAAGGCAGAATAAAGTGGGAATCTTTGTCAATACAGTTCATTATGTGCATCAGAGAAGAGGAAGAATATGCTTGGTTTTTCCATTTTGTGATGTTTTATCCTGTTCCAGATCTGATCAGTGTAACATAAAAGGCTGTCAGCTTTAATCTTAGTCACTGACAAGACCTTACTTTGAAATTGTCCGTTCGAAAAGTGTCTCCATAATATCTTTTATCTTTCTGTCCTCGTTTTTTTCTCCAGGATCATCAAAAAGTGACCCATAAATTCTGAAAAGAAGAGCAATTTGGCATTCTACTGAATTTTCACAGGAATTATATGAGTGTATAATAAATTTCTAGTTTCATTAACAAATTTGTGAGAAAGTAAAACCACATTTTTATTAGTATTTTGAGCACAGCACAGTCACCCTTCACATTGAGTCTGTATGTGGTTGTTGACCTTGGATGGGTCACCTGGTATTTCAGCTGAAGTTGGTACTCCACTGGGCACTTTTTATTTTTTTAAATGCATCAGTCAAAATATTGATGAAAGGTACAATTTACGCCACTTAAGAAGAAGCTCATCAGGGTGAGATTGAAAGTTATGTAACATGATGATGTTCAGTTATTGGAAATCAGAACACAGAGCCATACAGTGCTCTCAGCTGGTGGGTTAAGACGCTGAATAATGAACCAAGGTCATTTAATAGAACATAGCACTATATATAATATAGGGCTTCAACTGTTTTTAAGAGAAAATAAGGAGACCCCTTAATATTTGTTGTTTTGTTAAAATGCTATTTAAAAAATTCCACATCAATTTACACTCTATAGCCCATAACGACAAAATAAAATAAAAAAACAGATTTCTGATAAGTTTATTTTAAAGAAAAAAACTGAAATAATGCCAGAAGTACTCAATTTCGTAGGCTACCAAAGGCATCGTTTACAGACACATGATTTTGGACGTAATTTACTCTGTTCCACACTGACTTTCTTTTTTGTCAAACTTAATTTGAAGTCAGTGCCAAAACTATTTACCAACATTCTTCAAAATATATTTTTGTGTTCAGGAGAAAGAAGTCACCATGTTTGGAACGACGTCACTTGAGTAAATGTTGAAGCACCTTGACAGCAATTACAGCCTCAATTCTTTTTGAGTTTGAGATGCGACAAGCCAAAATGCTTGTTTGTTGCATTCAGGACGTTTGAGAATTTCTTTCTTTCTGACAAAGTTGTCGTATAATGCATTTTATACATCGACACGCCCTCTTGTAGTGCCCTCGCTGTATCAAAAGTGAGGCGTGCTTCAGGTCTGCTATAAAACACGAGCAAGCGCCCTCAGACAGACAACAACACCTGAGAACACAGGGAGCTGCTCTGTCAGTCAAACCCTCACAAGAAATACACAGTCTGCCAGAGGAAGGTAAGTAAAATAACATTTTTTGTTTTGTTTTAATCTTATATAAGTCATCATTGTTAATGTGCAAGTTAAATTTCGAAATTTACAAAAGAAAAGTAGCCTATGATAATCCGGGCTGTTACAAGAGCTATTAGCTAGTTCAAAACCCTCTTACAGTATTTCTAATTTGTTCTACAAATAAAAATGTCAATTTCATTATCATCATCATCATCATATTTTGTAGTTGTTGTAGGTAAACGTGTGAACAATTAAACAATGGGAAAACTAGGCCTATATTACACACGGTTTTATGAAAAAGTGAAGTTCTTAGATCAAGAAGAAGAAGATCAAGCCTGTTGACTTTTTTTACATTATAATTCTTTTTTTTCTTTTTTTTTTCATGAAGGAGCAAAAAGGGAAAAGTTACAAATATTTATAATAATACAAATTATTTCATTATTTACATATCTTTACATAAAAATGTAATGCATAGTTTGTATAAATGCTTAGTTCTGTCATGAAACTCTAGATGGCGCAGGCTGATGGGTCCTTAATGCAAGCTGATGATATTCACAGGATTAATTACTTGGCACAAGCTGATTGGTTCATGTTATAGGCTATCTGCAGCCAATGAACTTGCTGCTCAACATTTAAATGGCTGGTTACCATCAGGCGGGTAATCCATCGACCGGAAGTGGAAGCCGGCCGCATGCCGCCATCTTGTAGCAGAACTTCACTTGCGTTAGCATTCCATTGACTCCCATTCATTTTGGCGTCACTTTGACAGCGAATAACTTTACATCTGAGGCGTTTAAAGACTCCATTTGTCCATTATTTATTTCTAAAGAAACACGACAATGTATAAAGGGCTCCATTACCTTCTATGTTACATTATGGCCGTGTAGAAACAGTTTTTGTAAAAATAGGCTAACGATTGCGTCATAACCACTCAACTCTCTGTCGCACAGTAGAGAAATTACCGTACAGACAGGAGGAGAAGCTCGCAGGCAATCGGGGGGACGTCAAGGGAGAAGCCCTGGCGTTACATTTTAAAATAAATACTATACAAAATAATTAATCAGAATACTTACTCCTGCTTACTCACGCCAAAGAACTCTTTGCTCAAGCTCGCCGTCTCTGCAAGATTAACGTTGGCAGTTTGCACGCACAGCTACTAGAAGATTTACATCTGTCAGACAGGTTGCTCACGTCATCAAGCTTAGTTTGAGTCGGTTTGAGTCTGCGCGTCAGAAAATCAAAAATCGCTAAAAAATGGGCTTCACTTGTCTCAATTGAGTTCCAATGAGATGGCTCTGTCCACTTCTTATACTGTCTATGGTTACCATTCACTATAGCAGTTGCAATGCGCTTTCAGAGTTCGTCTAAAACCCTCCACCTTCCCCAGCTCCACCTGTATAGATCAGCAGCAACAATGTTCTGTGAAGTAATTGTTCAAAACTAGGCTAAATTGACATTTTAGCTGCATGCATGAATCATGTGATCCCATATGTATTACAGAGTCAGCTTCATCTTCTTCTTTGCTGTTTTCTAGATGCACTCTCATCAGTTCATGTTCATGATCATTGCTGTAATGTGGATAGTGACAGTCACAGAAGCATATCCATACACACCACCAGACACAGTCATCCCTGCAGAGGACCTGACCAAATATTACACTGCCCTGCGGCACTATATCAAGCTCATCACACGACAAAGGTAAGATAAAAAAAGTGTAATAATCAGTAAAAGACAGAAAGTCACGGGTCATCATCTCGAAATTATGGTAATTATGACATCGTGTGAACAGCATAAATATCACAATTCTGAGAAAAAAAAGTAAGAATTGTGAGAATTATGCTGCGTTCACGCCATGTCATAAGTACTGTAATGACGAGATGACGACCAGGCTTTATAATTTTTATAAGTTTATATCACACTATTCAGACTTTATAACTCTCAATTGTGAGTTTATAACTCTCAATTCTGACTTTTTTTTCAGAATTGTGAGATATTAACAAGCAATTGTGCGTTATTGTCCGAAAGTCCGAATTGGGAGATAAAAAGTCACAATTACCTTTTTTATTTTTTATTCTGTGGCAGAAACCAGCTTCCATACTTGTTGTCCTCACCTCTCTCAGGTATGGGAAAAGAAACAGTCCTGAACCCATGTTCCTGAGTCTGCTGTTGAGCGAGACACCAGGAAGCATTCCTGAGTCCACATATGAGGAAGCAGGCACTGAACATGACAGCATCAGGTTAGAACACTGCACATTTTTCATTTAGCTGGAGACTAGATATGATGTTTTTATTAGTTGTGCGTCATACGTTACAAAGAAGATTATAAAAACTTTCACTTAAAAAGGTTTTGTATAATTTCCTCTATCCCTTTTTCATGTTATACAAAGTTACAAAGATTTTGCTTTTTGATTGTGTCTTTTCAGATTCAAGGAAATGCCAATATGATGTTGGGAGGTTTTTATCAACCACCAATCGATGTCAGCGGTGACCAGATAGTGGCAGTGTGCAGCTTTAAACCATTGATCCTATACAGTGTCATGAGAAATCGAGTCCTCCCCCAGGAATTTGGTCTCCTTTAGGACCCAGACGGTAATGCCTGATTAAAAGTTGTTATTGTGATGTCTCGACTAATTATAACTTATTTAACTATTGTATGATGTTTATTACATTAAGTGCACAAACAACATATTTGAAATTTAAAATTAATTCTTATGTATTGCATTATAAAACAAACTGGAACACCTTTTTTTAGAAGGAACATACTATGTTCTATAAAAGTAATTTAATATTAATTTTACACAATAATAGTAATGTGGTACAGTATAGGTTATAATAATACTATAAAACATTTTTAATAAATTAATTGTCATGCTAAGTACACACAAACGTCATTAATTTGGAACATGTAATTGGGAACTATATTGAAAGCAAAAAACACACCTAATATAATATAAGCTTATCTAACAGGCTGATCTTGTAGATGTATGCTATTCAAGAACGTAAGCTAACAAAAAAAAAAAAGCTTGATTTCACAACCTATAGCGTCAGTTATATACTAGTCTATAAACTATACTAGTCTATGAAATTTAAAAGGTCATTATAATGCATTTTAAATGACAGAAATCAGAACGTGATTTTGCAGGAATTGTAATCGGGCGCTTAAAAAAACTACCATTGAACTAATGGGATCACTGGGGGTCCTAAAGGAGACCAATTCCTGGGGGGACTCGATTTCTCACCCCAACGGCGTTCATTATGTTCTGTACTATGGGGGTTATGCGCAACAAACTTATGTATTCTGTAAAACAGGTCGCGTCGCTTCTGTTTTAGGTCTTTTGTATATGCTCTGTTAAATATAAAGCTGTTTTACTCAAGATACCTTCAAAGGAGCGAGCATAGATGAGCATAACCGATTGTACATCACATATGCAGATTGATATCGAAAAAAAATTCTTCTTCTTACTAACATTTTGATATTTACACTGAATAAAAAACCACACCAACAATTAAAAGAAATAGATAGGTTAGCCGATTACCTCAAAAGTCTATAGATATCGCCATCAGTTCCTTGTGTCATTAACGCTTTCTCTGACAAGCAGATGCAATGAGACCTGTTTTCCTGTTTGTTCATGTGACATTTGGCATAAAGCCTATTCAATTCATTATACAGTGTTTGTGAATTAAATGCATTGCAGAAATGAATATTAACAGTTGTATCTTCATTAAATCACAGACACATTATTAACCTTATAATAGACTGAAAATATTTTATGCATGAATATAGTCTTTCGTTTTTACTTTTCCAGACACTTTTCAGAAATTTAAGGTTCTGAAATATATTTTAATATCAACAGAGACCATAATACCTTACTATATATATTTTTAAAATACCTTAGCATATAAAATTATACCAAATTATACCAATTATAATGTATGTATCTGTTAAAAAGGGTATGTATGTATAACAAAATTATAAACGCAACACTTTTGTTTTTGCCCCCATTTTTCATGAGCTGAACTCAAAGATCTAAGACTTTTTCTATGTACACAAAAGGCCTATTTCTCTCAAATATTGTTCACAAATCTGTCTAAATCTGTGTTAGTGAGCACTTCTCCTTTGTGCTTTTATTGTGGGCAGCCTAAGGCACACCTGTGCAATAATCATGCTGTCTAATCAGCATCTTGATATGCCACACCTGTGAGGTGGATGGATTATCTCTGCAAAGGAGAAGTGCTCACTAACATAGATTTATACAGATTTGTGAACAATATTTGAGAGAAATAGGTCTTTTGTGTACATAGAAAAAGTCTTAGATCTTTGAGTTCAGCTCATGAAAATTGGGGGCAAAAACAAAAGTGTTGCATTTTGTTCAGTGTATATGTATATACAATACACATATGTTAAAATAAGTATATATGCTCACCAAGGCTGCATTTATTTGACCCAAAATAAACAAAACCAGTAATATTTTTAAATATTTTTTAAATTTAAAATAACTAGCATAATTAGTCCAGTCTTCAGTGTCACATGATCCTTCAGAAATCATTTCACTATTTTTCATTTTAGAGACCCTTGACCAATAGGCCTATATAAAGGGAAAAAATATAATTATTATAATAAATAAAAAATCTATAATTATATAGTTCTGTTTCAAAGACATGCTTTAAATGTGTTGACGCTGCCCTCTACTGGACAACACACGCAAGATTAAAATCGAGGTGACTGCCTAAAGATGTATCTGAAAATTCAAGAAACTGATAATTATTATATCATAGATAGATTCATGCGTGATCCAGTTATTGGTTTTATTTTATACAATTGTTATAGATGTCCAAACTGAAAGTTCCCTAATAGATTATTTATAAAGGGAATTCTAAAAAAAAAAACGTCAGGGAAACCATTCATATTCAACATTTTGCCTGGTCAAACACACCCTTATCAAGCTGAGCAAGTAATGGGGCGTAGAAAATATATAATCCTCACATATTTCACAAATGAGTCGCACATGCGAACACAATGGTCAGTGGGCGTGTCCTGTATGCATCCCATGCCTCTAATTGGTCATTCCACTCGGGCGTCAACGAAAAGGGCGTGTCCGAACGTCTTGACTGACATATAGAGCACTAGAGAGGATGAGTGTCTTGTTCTGTCTGCTTGGGAAGTTCATGGGGCTTTAAATTTCTCACCGGGACACAGATCCACCCAGTGGGGGTTAGTGAGGTAAGTCTTGGGAACTGTGAATCTCTAGTGATTGTGGCTGCGGGTGTTTTTTGTGTGATAAGGACTCTACACGTGGCTGTCTATACAGCTGTCTCACCCTGTGGACACTTTTGATTGGAGCGCTAACCAGCTAAATCCAGTTAGCCGTCTAATAATAAACAGCTGATTGCTGCTAGCGCTTCGCTGCTACACTGTTAAAGCTAGCTGTTGTATTCAATTCAAACCATGAATGAAAGAACCGCGAAAACGAGCCGACCGAATTCACAATGTTAACTTCATGTTTTTAGGGAAAACGTGACGGTTTGTAAATGCTGTAACGTTACTAGCACAGGACGAGCAATGTGCTCAATGAGTCCCACGCGCTGCACGTTTCCTTGAAGTTGAATGGGCCGCACGTGCGCTTGTGTTGCCATCATAAATCTACTGTAATGTTTCTTACGGTCCGGAGTGGCTGGAAACGTTAACTAATGGTAGGTTATGCACTGGAGCAGTATCTGAATAGGACGTGCCACTGCCAGGACAGTCAACTGTAGCTGGAATGCGCGAGCGAGTTGTTGCCTGGAACAATAAGAGCGGCGGTCACTGGCCTTTGTTGTGGCGTTATAACTCATTTACAACGCACATTATGAAGTGCTTCTCTGAATTTCATCTACGTATGTTTATGACTTCATTAGTGGGCAATTTACGTATGTACATCTCAAAACAGACACCAGCAGCGTCGGCTTGCCTTTTTAAATAAAATAAATTAATTAATACTCTTATTCATTATTATTCATTATTAATACTCTTATTCATATAATCCTCAAGGATGTATTGAATTGATCAAAGTGGCAGTAAAGACTTTACAAAGAATCCTGCTGCATCCTAGTGAGGTGGTGTTCCTCCTAGTCCATGGTTTCGTCAGATGAAAATACTGTTAATTTAAGGAAAAATACATAGTATTCAAAATCTTAAGGCTATATTAACTGGCTTTCTATTAAATCAATACAGTGAATGACAGCCGTCTGTGTTCTCCCAGTGGCTTACATTATTGACTGTTTAGTGTTAAGTGATTAATTTTCACCAAAACGAAAGATAACATTTGCTTTCATCTCTGAAAACATTCTTTTTGTCTTACATTTCATAATGAACTCGGACAAACTCTTGTTCTTAACTGAAAAAATACTAAAAACTGAAGCTTTGGTTTCAGATAGTTGAACAATCAGAAGGGTCATTCACCACCCCTTGCATTAGTTAGTACATGTTGGTGTTTGCAGTAACAGTTGAGCAAACATGTGATTTCATGTGATTTTGTTTGTGCTGACTTATTTCAGAATGTAAGCTTCTTGCACGCTCCTCAGCTTTGAAACGCCTTGGCCTAGTTAAATTATTCCTAGCCTTTTGGCCTCAAGCTATTACTGTATACATACTATAAAATGCATGTGACCACTCTGATCACTTCATATTTCCAGTTTACTGGGCTTCAAAAATGAGACCCCTAAAACCTGTAGCCTCTGTCCAAATAAGAGTGTGTCAGATGGAGCATTGAAATCATTAAATGTGACATTTTAGTTTCTTTAGGATGTGCCTTCATACTAAAATGGCCCCTGTGAAGTGAGACAGGAATGCTGCTGTCATAGCTTTCAGATGCAGCCTTGATCTCAGTTTAATCTGACTTGTAATCAGATTAAACTTCCATGCTTGTTTTTAATCGGTTATATTCACCTGCTGCCACAGTTGTGGTTGTTCAACTTCCTTAACCTGTCAGAGTCTTGGAATGGATATGCATTGTATAGCAGGTGCCTGGACTTGCGAAGACATGATTTAGTACATTTTGCTCTTTGTACTGCAGGTGTACACTGCTGTTCAAATGTTTGGAGTAAGATTTGTAAAAAAAAAAGAAAAAAAGAAAAAAAGAAAAGTATTTATGCTCTGCTCACTAAGGCTGCGTTTATTTGATTTAAATTTTTAATATTGTGAAATATTAATTATAATTTAAAAATGACTTCTGTTTAATTATATTCTAAAATGTAATTTATTATTGTGATGGCAAAGATGAATTTTCAGCATCATTACGCTAGTCTTCAGTGTCAAATGGTCCTTCTGAAATCATTCTAATATGCTGATTTGGTGCACAAGAAACATTTCTTCTTATCATCATTGTTGAAAACCATTGTGCTGCTTAATATTTTTGTGGATACAGTGATGACCGAAATCTTAATTAACAATGTAAAAGACTTTACTGTCACTTTTGATCAATTTAATGCATCCTTGCTGAATAAAAGTCTAATAAACAAAAACAAAAAACAATGATCCCTAACTTTTGAATGATAGTGTATCTGTACTTGGTTTCTTAAGTAAATGTTTACACTATAGGCCTAGGTGTATCCCAATTCACGTACTTGTGCAGTATTCTATGCCGTTTTGTAGTATAAATAGTGCGAGTATTATCATCACACTGAAAGTTCCAAAAAGAAAAAGTGCACTTTAAATACCCAGATGATGCACTTATTTAACCGAAAAAACAAAGCGTGGAATGCACTCAACGGTCACAGCTTTAATTACATAGTGGAGGGGGAGGGGCTATCCGACTCCAATGTTGAATGACAAAATAACCTTATACAGTTCATACACTATATGGTTGAGTCTTGTAGGTCACGTCATGAGTGAGTGCTGTAGGTCAGGTAACTTGAGAGTACTGTAGGTCATGAGTGAGTACTGTAGGTCAGGTCATGAGTGAGTACTGTAGGTCAGGTCACGTGAGTGAGTACTGTAGGTCAGTTCATGAGTGAGTACTGTAGGTCAGGTCACGTGAGTGAGTACTGTAGGTCAGGTCATGAGTGAGTACTGTAGGTCAGGTCATGAGTGAGTACTGTAGGTCACTTGAGTGAGTACTGTAGGTCAGGTCATGAGTGAGTACTGTAGGTCAGGTCACGTGAGTGAGTACTGTAGGTCAGTTCATGAGTGAGTACTGTAGGTCAGGTCACGTGAGTGAGTACTGTAGGTCAGGTCATGAGTGAGTACTGTAGGTCAGGTCAGGAGTGAGTACTGTAGGTCAGGTCGTGAGTGAGTACTGTAGGTCACGTGAGTGAGTACTGTAGGTCAGGTCATGAGTGAGTACTGTAGGTCACGTGAGTGAGTACTGTAGGTCAGTTCATGAGTGAGTAGTGTAGGTCAGGTCACGTGAGTGAGTACTGTAGGTCAGGTCATGAGTGAGTACTGTAGGTCAGGTCACGTGAGTGAGTACTGTAGGTCAGGTCATGAGTGAGTACTGTAGGTCACGTGAGTGAGTACTGTAGGTCAGTTCATGAGTGAGTACTGTAGGTCAGGTCACGTGAGTGAGTACTGTAGGTCAGGTCATGAGTGAGTACTGTAGGTCAGGTCATGAGTGAGTACTGTAGGTCAGGTCACGTGAGTGAGTACTGTAGGTCAGTTCATGAGTGAGTACTGTAGGTCAGGTCACGTGAGTGAGTACTGTAGGTCAGGTCATGAGTGAGTACTGTAGGTCACGTGAGTGAGTACTGTAGGTCACGTGAGTGAGTACTGCAGGTCAGGTCATGAGTGAGTACTGTAGGTCACGTGAGTGAGTACTGTAGGTCAGTTCATGAGTGAGTGCTGTAGGTCAGGTCACTTGAGAGTGCTGTAGGTCATGAGTGAGTACTGCAGGTCAGGTCACGTGAGTGAGTACTGTAGGTCAGTTCATGAGTGAGTGCTGTAGGTCAGGTCACTTGAGAGTGCTGTAGGTCATGAGTGAGTACTGTAGGTCACGTGAGTGAGTACTGCAGGTCAGGTCACGTGAGTGAGTACTGTAGGTCAGGTCATGAGTGAGTGCTGTAGGTCAGGTCACTTGAGAGTGCTGTAGGTCATGAGTGAGTACTGTAGGTCACGTGAGTGAGTACTGCAGGTCAGGTCATGAGTGAGTACTGTAGGTCACGTGAGTGAATACTGTAGGTCAGTTCATGAGTGAGTACTGTAGGTCACGTGAGTGAGTACTGTAGGTCAGGTCATGAGTGAGTGCTGTAGGTCAGGTCACTTGAGAGTGCTGTAGGTCATGAGTGAGTACTGTAGGTCACGTGAGTGAGTACTGTAGGTCAGGTCACGTGAGTGAGTACTGTAGGTCAGTTCATGAGTGAGTACTGTAGGTCACGTGAGTGAGTACTGTAGGTCAGGTCATGAGTGAGTACTGTAGGTCAGGTCATGAGTGAGTGCTGTAGGTCAGGTTACTTGAGAGTACTGTAGGTCACGTGAGTGAGTACTGTAGGTCACGTGAGTGAGTACTGTAGGTCAGGTCATGAGTGAGTACTGCAGGTCAGGTCATGAGTGAGTACTGCAGGTCAGGTCATGAGTGAGTACTGCAGGTCAGGTCATGAGGGAATACTATAGGTCATGAGTACATTTTGGACAACTTTTGTTTTAAACACCATCATTTGTGAACATGTGGAAGTGTTATTTATTAGCCTACTTTCAGAGGAGCTATGCAGAGTTATTTGTAAGTGAGCTGCTTATTTTGTTTTGAAGGTAATGTTGTGTATTGCTTGCATTTAGTTATTTGCTCATTTATCCACAATAAAGCAGTGCTAATTAAGTGAAAATGTTGATATGGCTTAATAGTTCTTTCAATCAGATGCCAATCTCAGTCAGTATAGTGTTATTGATGTATATCGGACAGGGATGGGCAACTTCGGTCCTGGTGGGCCACTGTCCTGCAGAGTGTAGTCCCAACCCACACCAAACACCTGAACAAGCTAATTAATGTCTTCAGGACCTCCAGGACAGAAGTTGCCAATCCCTGATATAGGCCTACACACAGGTGAGCTTTTGCAGTTTTTGCTGATGTTGGAAATGTCTGAATTCTATGGCAGATTTTGCTGTCTCCATGAGCTCCAGATGAGAAGAGAGTGAGCAGAGCTTCTGTGAACTGCACTGAAATTCAGTTTGCAGGTGAGTTACAAATAGAATGTATTGTTATATTCTGTTGTCACATTTTTTGCACTGCAGTGACGCGTAGTGGTGGATGTCACATTTCCTCAAATGGTAACGGACAGGAGTAGGCTATAGTATGTATAGATGCTTAATTAAATGTTGCTAAAGTACAACTGAGAGTTTTGCTTGTCTATACATGAAATCAGTGTGATGATTCCGTAGTACATTGTGTATCCATACACACACATCGTAGGATTGCAGTGTTTATGCCAAAGCTGTCTGGAATATCAGCAATCGGCAAAAATAGATCCAGGTATTGTTTGTAGAATATCTTTGAATGCGATTCTCTGATCCTATTGTGTGTAAAGATGGTCTGTTTGTGGATAAAGTTCCTTTCTCTTGGTTTCACATCATTCATACTTCAAGGTTCCTGGAAAAGAGCAGCAATAATGCTGAGATTTCCAAGAAAACCTCAAAAGGATGACTTTGATGCACTTGTTTCCGGCTCGTGTTTTTATTGCAATCGTGTGACTTTCTCATTCTGTTTTAAATGAAAATGGGAAAAGTTGCACAGAATTATGGAGTGAATAAACATTCTGATGTGGACTTGCTTCTTCCCATCCCCCAGGTGCATGGTTCTCATTGCTATTGAAGACAAATTTTGTCTTAGCCCTGAGCTTCCCCTGCCATATAGGAAAAATGACAGGTAAGCACCTTTGAGCCTCTTACAGGTTTATAGGATGCTTTATACATCAGTAGGATACATGAAACTCATGGTATCCACTGAGACCGATTTTATTAATTTATTTTTATATTATTTATTTAATCGTGCGTGTACATGTACATTTTATTTATATATGTGTGTGTGTGTATATATATATATATATATATATATATATATATATATATATATATATATATATATATATATATATATATTTTTTTTTTATATATATATATATATATATATATATATATATATATATATATATATATATATATATATATATATATATATATAATAATATTTTATATATATAATAATATTTTATATATATAATAATATTTTATATATATATAAAATATAATATTTTATTTTATCATTTAAAAAACATATTTTTCAGCTGAATTATATTTAAAGCATTTTAGGAAATATCTAGGAAAATTTGACCGATACCGATAATTCTTTATATTTGAAAGCCATATATCTTTTATATTTGAAAGCCATATATAAGCGATATATTGGCCAATAAATCTAAATTCATATTTTTAAAATTATTTTTGACTGATTACAAAAACAAAAGTCTCACCATTAACAGCCATGTCCCAAACACACAATTACAATGTTCTCATTATAATTTTATGTAGCCTATATGACAGACTTGCGCTGCACATGTTGCACTTATCGTTATTTTTGTTTTTTGAAGTGATTCCAGTCATATTTCAAGTTAGGCTATTCAAGACCATCATGGTGAACCGTGCGCATCTGAAGTGTCTCAGCTGAAGAAAATAATCCATTGTTTATCGGCTTTAATATATCGGCCAAATTTTCTTATCGGGCCAATAACAATAACATTAAAAATGAACATGTTGACCGATACCGATTTGGAGGTCGATATATCGTGCGTCCCTAAAAATATCTTAAAAAAAATACAAATTTAAAATTACTTGTTTACTTTGTAAAAATCAAATTAGTACATGATCACAAACAATTGTGGTCTCGATGTTGTCTATAATTTATGATTAGGATTTTTGCCATATTCAAGGAGCCCCAGTTTTATGCTGCAGTGGCTTCAGATTTATTTATTTTATTTTTCCATTACATTTTCACCTAGTTCACACTATGACTGCGGTTGATATACCTTTTGCAAACAGTTGCTCCTGAGTATGGGTCAGAAAGACCTTTTCAGTCCTTCCAGCCATGTCATTATAACTTTAGCAATGTCTAATGGACCTGCTTCTATAGAGAGCAACCCTTGCAGCACTGGATGGAGGTAGAGAGGTTGATTAAAATTGCTGATAAAATAGCGTGTCTCAGAGGCTTAATGACCTGCATCTATGACCCACAGCGCAGTGTTTTCTTTCACTTGCTTTCACTGACACCATTTTCTCTGCTGTGTTGTGCAGTTTGTTGCCTTATAGTGGGAGAGGTCTCTGCGTGGGTTTGTTCACCATGGAAATGGTTACTGTTTGCATTATGCAAATTATGCCCTTTTCTGATGCAGTAATACACATGGATTGTTTTTGTCATTCTCTGTTACTGGAGAGCAGTATGTTGCGTAGTATTGACTATAAACAGGATCCAAAATCAGCTTTCTGCCACACCGTGCAGCCAAGCTGTAGAAAGCTGTGGAAATTATTTGTATATATGTGTGTGAACATGTAATTTTTTTTTTTTGTTTGTTTTTTTTTGTTCCCAAATGACCTTCATATTTATAACTCACCAAAGCGAATTAGTCGCATTTGGAGCTTGAAATATTCCTAATTTTTTCTGAAATAGTGTTTCGGTTACCGTCCAACTGGCCAAGTAACGTCTAGGTTACTAATGAGACGTTACGTCGGACTGACATCATGGGATCTCGCCTGGGAGCCTAATCACCTCTAAGTGGTAACAAAGTGAGATTTGCAGGCCGAGTCACACCTACCCGGGAATACGGGTATAAATAAGTTCAGCATTGCTCACTTCATTCATGTTTTGCTGAGGAGCTGAGACAGGATCCTGGCCATTCAGCGGTGGTTCAGAGCTGTGGCAGGGGGGACCTAACGTCTCCGTTCCCTCCTTCAGGGAAACGGGGGTTACATTAGTAACCTAAACGTTCCCATTAAGTCAATCACGTTCGATGTTACGTCACAGCTTTGGAAGCATAAAAGGAGGAGCAACGAGAGAGGACCAGGCCTGGACTATTTATGTAATGTTATTTTATATTTAGTTTAGTTTATGTGTGTGCGGCAGTCGGCTGTGAGGGGCTGCCGTCTTTACTTTCATTTTGTGTTTATTTATTTTATTTTCCTGCCTCCTCCTTCCCACAACAACATGCATTCGTTACAACCACTTATTGTTTCTTCATTTTAATCTCTATAGAGTTTTTCCGTTTTACTTCACAGAGCAGCTGTTTGTGTGTCGAATGTTGCTTGGTAACGGACCTGAGAGTTGATTACCAAACTCGATGAAGGGGTTTAAGATTTCCTAACTACAGATAAGATGAGATTTTGTAAGATGGGATAAGAATCCTAAATCAACTTAAGATTTGCTTCTGTAATACGAATTTGTGAAAAATACACAAAACCCCCCTCTTTCAGCTTAAGTCTAGCTCACAATCTTTTTGAAAAATGCAACTTAAATGGGCGTGGATGGCTGTGAGAAGAAGGGATGGGAGTGGGTGTGGAATGGCACGGCAGGGGAGAGGGTGGGGGGAGAAACTGTCATTGCCAGTGGCCCATGCATATCGACTGTCACTAAAAATCAGTGGTAAAACGTGAAAAAAATGCTAGTTTTTTTTTTTTTTTTTTTTATAGCTGGCAAAGTTAAAGTCTAATGAAATACACTGAACGCCTTATTTTTGTCCTTTCAAAAGTAACTGAATGCCCTGCTACATATATTAGCCTACAGTAATCGTAATTGTATTTAAAACATATTAATGTACATGTATAATTATAATGTCATTATAAAATATATATTTGTTTATATACACTATAAATGCATATATTTGAAAATAATTCATTTTTCGCTTAAAAAAAAAAAAAAAAAACTAAAATTTAACCATTTTCCCCATACTATTAAATCTAACAGATGCCAACATTGTCTTCAATGGTGTTCAACAACACACATACCTCTCAAAAAATTTGGTTTAGGGTTTTATGACCCTTTAAGACTTAAGATAGAAAGTTTCTGTAATACGCCCCCCGAAGAGCAAGTAGGCGCTCATATCCCCCTGTTAGAGGGGAATGGCGCTGCAAGCAAGACACTGAGCCAGTCTTCCCGTACATTATTTGTTTGTACCTGAGACACAGGAAGAGATTGGCTCCACTAGGAGATTGTAGAATCTCGTGAATGTGTTAGGTGTCGCCCTGCCTGCAGCTCTGCAGATGTCTGCCAGAGAGGCGCCCGAGCCGAGGCAACACCCAAGTGGAGTGTGCTCCTCCGGGCGCAGCACTTGCAAGTTCACCACCTGGTCCCGAAAGGGAGTGGTGGGAAATTTGGGCACGTATCCGGGGTGGGGTCTCAGGATGAGATGAGACAAGGCCGGGCCAAATTCTAGGCACAATTTGCTGTCAGAAAATACCAGCAGGTCCCCTACCCTCTTGAAGGAAGCGAGCATGGTCAGGAGCACTGTCTTTAGAGACTGATTCTAGGCGGTCGAAGGGAGCTTTCTGTATATCCGTAAGGACGACAGAAAGGTTCCAGGAGGGGATGAGGTGTAGCCTGGGAGGGTTTAACCTTCTGGCGCCTCTCAGGAACCTGATGACCAGGTCGTGCTTTCCCAGTGACCTGCCATCAACAGCATCGTGATGTGCTGCGATGCAACATAGACCTTCAAGGTGGAGGGGGACAGCCTCCGCTCCAAGCCCTCTTGAAGGAAGGAAGGCACAGAGCCGATCTGGCATTTCTGGCGGTCTTCCTGCTGGGAAGAACACCACTCTGTGAACAGACTCCACTTCAAAGCTAAGGGGACTTGAGCCTTTACAAGAAAGGAGAGTTACGACCAGCGTACCTGATGTGATCATGTTCCCATGCGAGAATATAAACCACCCACAAACGCCATCTCAGCATGGAGGGCATGAGAGACAGTGATCGTGGCCATCAAATGAAGTTAGGAAATGACCGCACACATGCGAAAAGACATTTTGAAAAAGACGCTGATTGCCCATGCTTGCTCTTTTAGGGAACTGCTCTTTCAGCAGAAACGGCCAGGGATGAATGCTGCACTCCGCTGGAATGCACCTTCACACCGGCAGAGAGAACCCGCGACGAGCTGCGAAGCAAAATAGCAATTACAATTGCTGTTTTTTGGGGGGATTTTCTCCTAGTAGCAATGAAAATAGCTTTTTGCTCTTTTCTTTCAGGAAATTTGCACTCCTCTCTTGAAGGTGAATGGAAATGAGCGATCGCTGTCACAACCGCTCTGCTCCGACGCAAAATATAAATTGAGTAATACAGGTCCTATTTATACCCGTATGTCCAGGTAGTGACATGCAAATCTCACTGGCCAATGTCCATTGACTCATTTTGTTACCACTTGGAGGTGATTGGGCTCCCAGGCGAGAGACCCCATGACGTCAGTCCGACGTAATGTTGAACGTGACTGACTGAATGGGAACCAGATTTACTAAGTTAATTTTTCTGAGGTGCTAAAAAATGTCAGCTACACCTAGCTTGTTTAACTAGGTTACTTTATTTGTTCAAATATCTTAAATTGTTTTGTCTTTTTTTGTTTTATGTATTATGTTGACATCATTTATCAAACTCTAGTATTCCATTTGATATATTTTAATACCATGAAATGTATATAATTTACAGACCATAAAATGTGTATGAAGTACCACCATATCATCTACTATGATATGCATACCTGAAGGAAAATGCTTAAAGATTTATTCATAGGAAAACATATAAGACTTATAAGATTTGCATAAGATTTAAGTCATATGTCCTTCTGTTGCCAGTGTGCTTTATTCTTTTTCTATTAATTTAATCACCTCAATTACATTATGGGCTATTCATTTTAAATATGTGTGTAATTTCTGTGTGACCCTCAGCCATGCAGCAGGTGCTGGATAACCTCAAGGAGCTGCCGCCTTCAACGGGAGCCAAAGACATCGACCTCATCTTCCTCCGTGGCATTATGGAGAGTCCTATAGTTCGTTCCCTCGCTAAGGTGTAAACTAATTCTCCATTTTAACTCTTGTTCGTTCTCTCACTTAGCTCTATAACTATTAGTGGACATCAAGTGTTTAAATTTAACATTTTATTTAAAATCAAATAATTAGTCATTTAAATTTAGTCAATAAGAGATCTTGTATCCGCCACCGGAAATCAACATAAACCCTGTTCACATGTCTCTAATCGTGTGTGTGCATTTATGAGCTGGAGGCCAGGGGTTGGTTGCAGTGTTAGAGGTCATAAGAACATGATGTACAGGGGCTCTCTTCTCCTTCTTAAAATAGTAATAATACACACACACTTTAGTATGCTATTATACTCCATATAACTCCATGTAAAAGCCAGAAACTAAGCTTTTTTTTGCACAGGCCTATCTAAAGGGTTAATGGTGCCACCTGGTTATCAACAGTAAAAATTACAAATTTTACCTCTTCCCAACAGGGAAAACCACCAACAATCAAAAATGCATGATTATATGGTGTCATGACTTTGCAATCAAAAAATGTGATTATAATGGAAGTCAATGGGGCAAAAACAGCCACGAACAGTAAATGAGGGAGAAAAAGTTAAAATCTGATGCTGCACAAAAACTAACAATGCATCAAAACCAATGTTGTTTCTAATCTTTGACATGTCCAAGACTCTGATAAAAGGTAAAAAAAAATCCAGTCCACAATCACATTTTATATTGAAAATGAGTCATTTTGTGTGTTTTTTTCCCCAAATCAGTGACATCATTTACGAATTTGGCAATTAAAGAGTTAAAATCCTGAATTTTTTTTAAACATTTAGTATTTTTGAGCAGGACTGAGGTTGATTAATAGATTTATGCAAAAAAAATTGAAAAAAAATATTTATCTGATACATTTTTACAGCAGTTTAAAGTAGTGGCTGTTTTCAGCCACGAACATAACGAAAGGGTAGTAAATTTGCCCACAGTGTACTGTTGAGTTTTTGAAAAATTTCAAAGCATTTCCCCAAAATATGTGTCAAAATAAGATTTGTCACCAAAAATCATTCCATTTGCTGAAACACAGAAAAAGTTATGGCCAAATTTAGACTCAAAAATACCCCATAGTGGATGAAAACATCCCCAACAGCACATAAGGGTTAATAGCAAAAGATAGTCAACAATACACGTGACTGACCCTTATGATTGATCTTAAACACATTTTTCAAATATTTGATGGATTGTAACTTCATTTGTTCACCAACATTGCCGGTAACATATACACATTGTTAGACAAAGTGTGAAATCCCGGTGTTGTATAGAATGCCTAGGCAATGTATAGAATTCCTGATGTTTTTTGCAAAAATACATTACCTAATTCTATACATTACCTAGGCATTCTATAGAATGCCGGATTACACACTTTGCCGGTAACATATATATACTCAAGTAGATCTCTCAGTTCTGTCATTCATTTAATTTTGTGAAAGTCGTAAAAATTCCCACCACAGTGCAATTTCCACCATGTCAAATTATGTGTTTTTAATGTTTCTCTGTTTGAAATAATAATGTTTTGGCTTAGTTTGATCATGACGAACAATACACAAATTATTTAAATAAGATATATTTGTTTCTATATTTAATTTCAAAAATGACATTTCTAAACAAGTATGCTAATTTGGAAAAAAACGGGGGCAAAATTGGTCAGTGGTGGAAATGACAACTGTAGCCTTAATTTTTAATTTTTTTTGAAGTTGATAAATATTGAAGTTTATTTCCTCTTTGTTTAGATATTATTTTTAGTTAGTTCATTAGTTTTAATTGTTATCATTTATATTTTTACGATGCATTTTAATAGTTTAAGATTGAAAGTCTGATCTTTATTTATTCATAGGTAATTTGATAATGTTTTTTTATTTTTATAATTATTATTTTTTTTTAGACCTGAGACACTTGATTTAAATTATTTCTCTCAATGACTTTGTGTACGGTTGTTAATACTCTCTTCCATCTAAAGTGTACCTGGCAGTGCGTTTGTTAATGCCCTGAGTCCATCTAGACGTAATCCATTAATCCGTTTCTTGGCAAGATACTCAAGTTATTTTGTCTCCACCCACTCTCTCTCAGGCACACGAGCGATTGGAGGACGTTAAGCTGGAGGCGGTGCAAAGTAATAACGTGGAGCTAGTGAGCGAGATCCTGTCTGATATGAACAGTCTGATCAGTCGTGATGAAAGTGCAGCAGAACTCAGTAATATCCTGAAGGAACCGCATTTCCAGGTACCAGACCTTTTTGTGTGTGTGTGTGTGTCTGACTGCACCTTTTCATAACATTGTTGACTTGTCTATTTACAACTATTTATTCATCCTGTTGCTTTCTCAGTAGTATAGCAAAATCACCTTTAAGCACTTGAGACCATGAACAAATTGAGTTTTTTTTTTTAAATGAATATAATTAATTTGGTAATTTAATTATCCAAACTTCAATTTAATTCTCTTGGCAATTTCAGTCCCTGTTAGAAGCTCACGACAAGGTGGCTTCTAAGTCATATGAAGCTCCTCCCACCAGCACCAATTCCACCAGCATGACCAGCTCATCCCTCATGCCGGCTGACACGGTTCGCATGATCAGCATCCAGAAGAAGGCCGGAGAGCCTCTTGTGAGTGACAGACATTCTCCGTTTCACAGGATTAGATCCGATAGTCAGTCAGATGTTCCGCTCATTCAGAGTAGCTCTACTAACTACTAGCAGCTTGTGTTTCAGGCAGCGTGAAAAGCCATTTTTGGTCAGTCTGCTTTGGAAAGTTTGCATTAACGAGAACTAGGCTTAATTGTTAAATTTTCCTTTAATATACAAGAAAGATAGGAATATACAAGGCCAACCAGTCTCTTGAGCTTATCTATAGTGGGCAGTCATGCAGTCTTTTAACACCTAGTAAAATAAGTCATTGTGACTCTGCCAAGGACAGAAATTCACAAGGGTGCTTGGTAAAAAAAGACACTGAAATGAATTTATCTATCTATCTATAATATATATTATGATATAAATCAATTGATTGATTGATTTTTATTATATAAAAAGGTTATTTGTTATTTATTTTATTGTATTATCTTATAATACAATATCCCTAAATAAATAAATGTTATTTTTAGTGTCTTTTAATATAATATATTATAGGATAATATAATACAATATCCCTAAAATAAATAACAAATAAAATGCATATTTTCAGTGCATTTTTATATATTAATACAATGTCCCTAAAATAAAATAAAAAAAAAGTAATGTTTTCAGTGGATTTGTATACAATAATAACATATAATACAATATCCCTAAATAAATATTGTTATTGTATAAAAATCCACTGAAAATATTTTATTTTTTATTTAGAGATTTTGTATTATGTTAAAAGCCACTGAAAATAACATTTATTTATTTATTTATGGATATTGTATTATAAACATACACTGAAAATATTCATTTAAGGATATTGTATTATATTGTATTATATTATATTATATTATATTATATTATTATATATTGTTAAAAGCCACTGAAAATAACATTTGTTTATTTGATTGATTTATTCTGAGGTATTATTATATTCTAGGAAAATATATATTATAGGCCCTTATAAAGTAAAATAAATAAATAATAATAATTCTGATAACCAGTTCCAGGGTGCCAGTATCATCCCTTAATAAAAAGTATGACTGACTCTCTGTGCTGGCATGTCAGAGATTCATGGTGTCATCTCTTTTAGGGTGTAACATTCCGGGTGGAGGAGGGTGACCTTGTCATCGCGCGTGTTATGCACGGCAGCATGATTGACAGGCAGGGGATGCTGCACGCTGGTGATGTCATCCGAGAGGTGAACGGCCGAGAGGTGGGCAAAGACCCCATGGCGTTACAGCACATGCTGAGGGACTGCAATGGAAGCATCACGCTCAAAATCCTGCCCAGCTACAGGGACACACCTCCACCTGCACAGGTCAGCGCACCGCTGATTCACAACAAGTCCAATGCAATTAAATTATATAAAATATTCAAAAACATTTTGCCACCAAGTTGCCTGGTTGAGGCAAAACTCATAAAAATAAATGTAAAATTAACCTGAACCCATTTTCTGCAGCAAGATGTGGATTGATGTACAAGATCATCCTCATCTGAGCTGCTAGTATTTTTCCCTAATAATCAGATGCTGAGAGTACAAATTGGTCTTTTCCCATAGACCAGATTTTAGTGCTGTATAACCTCCTGATGGGATATTGGTTAGTACAGTCCTTGAGAAAGAGGAAGGAGAGACCTGGCCTCTGGGTGACTCAGTTTCAGCCTGGTGGCATTGTGAGCATGGTTATCCCTATTAATAACACAACCTGCGCTAAGTAGGGCAGATGGGAGGAGTCAACTCGCGCGCACACCCTTACGCTATACTCTAAGGAGATCTGGGCCTGGAAAGAAACAGATCCTGAAAAGAAATCCTGACCTTCAGTTGTTTTAATATATTTTTTTGGAGTTGACAACCGAATTTAACTGCAGTCTGTGTGAATGTGGCCTTAGACGCGGTCTGATGTAGTTTTTAACTGGTCTTTCTATAACAAGTAGTTTTGCAAAGCCTGCATCATGTTAGAATGACTCTATATAATAGCATGAATCTCTGTGGTCATTAAAAAGCCCATGATGTCCTTCGAAAAAAAGAGTAGGGGTTTAACCCCGGCATCCTGGCCAAATTTGCCCATTAACCTCTATCCATCAAAATGGCCACCTAATAATCCCCATATAGACTGATTGGCTTCATCACTCTGTGTCCTCTCCACCTGTAAGCTGGTGTGTGGTGGGCGTTCTGGTGCAATATGGCTGCCGTCGCATCATCCAGGTGGATGCTGCACATTGGTGGTGGTTGAGGAGATCCCCCCTTCTATGTAAAAACACTTTGAGTGCCAAGAATAGCGCTATATAAATGTAACTTATTATTATTATTATTATTATTATAACAGTCAGCTGAAATATGCTACGGAAACGGTTGGAATGTATTGATTAGGAACCTTTTTGTTATTTTTTGCTATTAATGTGATTCTGGATGAGTGATATTTGCTGGTTCAACTTCTGATCCGAATACATTCAGATCCCCAGTGCTGTTGCTGCACATCAACCATTTCCTGAGTGTATGCGTATAAACAGGAAGATGTCCTTTACCGACTTTCCTAGAATAAGTAATGTTTACAAAGCTCGCACAAAGAGCAAACACCGGAGGCGAGGGTTTACAGGGTTCCATTGCTTGTGTCAAACCTAAATTTCTGTCTTTCGACCTGAACTTTACTCAGTGGCCTGGTTATGTGCAGTGAACGACCGCTGTATGTTTACTGTTGGGTCCTCATCACTGATAAAGATCCACCACGATCCATAAATATTTAATGTGAAAACATGCTGTTGTCCTCCATGGAGAAGTCCATTTACAACACACACCAACATGGGTTGCTTCTGTTCATTTATTTCCCAAGTTATTTTTTGGTTGCAGTATTCTGTAGAAAATCATTGACGGTGTGAAAGAGGAATCAGCCCTTATCATTGAAAGCAGATATTAGTCAATGTAACATGCAAATGTTTTAGCCAATCTGAATGGCAAAGTGGTTATTTTTAGTTTTATGAAAATACTTCTCCTTTCCCAGCTGTATCAACATCAGCATTACATGTCAGAAAGCAACAATGATTATAAAGAAATCCTTTTGCCTAGTGTGAGCTATGACACACTTGTATTTTTAGGCTATAATTAGCAGCTTAAAATAATTCATATATCAATAAGCAGGAGTAACACGTTATTTTCCTTTTAGGTGTATTTGAAGCCACATTTCAACTACAATCCTGACACTGATAACCTGATCCCTTGTAAAGAGGCGGGTTTGGCTTTCTCTAAAGGAGACATTCTGCATATAGTGAACAAGGAGGACCCCAACTGGTGGCAAGTGAGAAGCAAATACACTTTCTTTTTTTCCAGATCTTTTTGGTCTGATTTCTTTTAAATGATGAAATATTTGACATATTGAAGCTATGTAGTTTTATTTTCTTCTTTTTTTAGGCATGTAACATAAATGGAGGCTGCACTGGCCTGATTCCCAGTCAGTTTCTTGAGGAAAAGAGGAAGGCGTTTGTAAGGAGAGACCTGGATGGATCAGGTACAGTGGATTGGCCTGAAAAGGCAAACGCAAAGTGCAATTTTTTTTTAACCTATATTTTGTGTTTTTCTCACGAACAAGGTTACCTGCATTAGAACTTAATTAATTCAGTGTAACACAACTGATGACAAATATAAAACCGATATACTCAAGAGAAACAGATACACATACATAAAAAATAATAATAGAAAAATAATAATTAAAAAAATTAGAACTTATATACATAATGTCAGAGATGGATGATTTACAGGTAGAAAGTGTCTATTGAAATAAAGATAATTAAGGCGTCTATAAAAATAAAGATAATTAAGGCGTCTATAAAAATAAAAGGAAGATTGATTTAAAAAAAGGGAACAAAGTGCAAGTTTTTAAACGATACTGTTATTGTCTCCGTGTAAACTACAAAAATGAATTTGTGAAAACAGTGACGTCATGCGCATTGTGTTCAGTCTAAAGGTGCATACTTTCTTTACAAAGTGACCACCAACTACTGGCCTTGCATGCATAATACAGTGTTTTAGTTGCTTTCTCAGATCCGAGTGAAAGGGGATAAGTTTGACAATGTTGTTGTCTGTACGTGAAACTTTCAAAAAATGCAAAGGAAAGATTTTTATACATTGTTGTTAATGTACCCTTGGAAACTGGATAGTGTAGTTGTGGATTAAATCATACTTTGTTATAATCTTAATTGGAAAACCTAGACAGTTAATTCTAAGGTAAAGTTCTTTCCTATTGCATATTACTACTGTTTTACAACTTTGTTTTAGGAATTCTCTGTGGTACATTAACTGGAAGAAAGAAGAAAAAGAAAATGATGTACTTAACAGCAAAAAATGCAGGTTAGAATTGCTGGATCTCTTTGTTTTATATATATACTATATATATGACCATCTGTCTAATATGCTGCTGGTCCTCTGCGTGCTGCCAAAACAGCGCCGACCCGCCGAGGCATGGACTCTATAGGACCCTGAAGGTGTCGTGTGGTATCTGGCACCAACACGTTACCAGCAGATCCTTCAAGTCCTGTAGGTTGCGAGGTGAAGCCGTCGTGGATTGAATTCGTTGGTCCAGCACATCCCATAGATGCTCAACTGGATTGAGATCTGGGGAATTTCTTCAAAATCATGTTCTTCAAAGCATTCACGAACAATTTGTGGCAGGGTGCGTTATCCTGCTGAAAGAGGCCACTTCTACCAGAGAACAATGTTCTGCTGGTAAACCTTGGGTCCGCCCATTCATGTGGGCGGAAATTTGGCACGTACCACCTGCCTAAACATTGTTGCAGACCAGGTACACCCCTTCATGACAATGATGATCCCATGGTGGAAGTGGCCTCTTTCAAGAGGATAATGCACCCTGCCACACTGTTCAGGAATGGTTTGAGGAACATGATGAAGAGTTCAAGGTGTTGCCCTGGCTTCCAAATTCCCCAGATCTCAATCCAGTTGTGCATTTGTGGGATGTGCTGGACCAACTAATTCAATCCACAGTGGCTCCACCTCACAACCTACAGGACTTGAAGGATCTGCAAAAAAGTGTTAGAGCCAGATACTACAGGAAACCTTCAGGGTCTTATAGAGTCCATGCCTCGGCGGGTCGGCAGGTGGTCATAATGTTTTGACTCATCTGTGTATGTATGTGTATAGTTTTGGGTCTTTTTTTTTTTTTTTTTTTAAATGAAATTAATACTTCTATTCAAGCAAGGACATCATAAATTTATCAAATATTACAGTAAACGCATTTAAAATGTTGCAAATAAATTCAAATAAATGCTTTTCTTTTGAGCTTTCAAAAAAATATATTGTGGTTTCCATAAAAATATTAAGCAGCACAACTGTTTTCAACTCTATTTTTTTTCTTTTGCACCAAATCAGCATTTTAGAATGATTTCTGAAGGATCATGTCACTGAAGTAATGATGCTGAAAATTCAGCTTTGCCATCTCATGAATAAATTATATTTTACAATATATTAAAACAGTTATTTAAAGTTTTAAAATGTCCTATTACAGATTTTACTGTGGTTTTGATCAAATAAATGCATCTTTGGTGGACGTAAGAGTCTTATTTCAAAAACATTAAGAAACCATTTAAAAAACACCTTACCAACCCTAAACTTTTGAATGGCAGTGTAAGTACTTTTAAAACATGAATAACTTTCAAAACTTCTCTCTTTCTAATAGAATTTGATCGGCATGAATTACAGATCTATGAGGAAGTAGCAAAGATGCCTCCATTCCAGAGAAAAACTCTTGTGCTGATTGGCGCACAAGGTGTGGGCCGCCGAAGCCTCAAGAACCGTCTGATTGTGGTAAACCCACTGCGATATGGAACTACTGTACCTTGTGAGTCTATAAACATTAATACTATGAACATCAATACTTAGCTGTCATGTTATTTTACCAACAAACATAGTCACTCATTGAGAATTTCATCTGTTTCTCAGTCACTTCTCGGCATCCGCGTGACGACGAAAAGGACGTCCAGTCGTACTGCTTTGTTTCCAGAGAGGAGATGGACATGGACATCAAGGCAAGCCGATACCTGGAGCACGGAGAGTATGACGGCAATCTGTACGGTACCAAAATTGACTCCATCCATGAAGTCGTGCGCACAGGACGTACTTGCATACTGGACGTCAACCCACAGGTCAGTGGTTTTGTGCAAGGCTAAGTGTTGTGTGTTCAATGGAAGCTTGTTTCCACCACGGAATAAAAATAAAAAAAAGAGGTAATTGTGTCTTAATAGCACAGCAAGGTGTCATTGATTCAGAAAGCTTCACTTGTCTCATCACTAGTAAAAAAAAAGAAAAAAAAAACTTTATTTAATAAATGTGCTCTACAGGCTCTAAAGGTACTGAAGACATCAGAGTTTATGCCATTTGTGGTTTTCATCGCGGCCCCGGAGCTCGATACACTACGGGCCATGCACAAAGCTGTGGTGGATGCTGGGATCACAACCAAGCTACTGACGGTTAGCCTCACATCTGTCTCCACACAGTTCATTAACAGTCGAGTTCTGGAAATAAACTATCAAAATGATTTTCTCTATTTTTTTACAATAATGTAGAAATATTACAGAGCTACCTAGATCTCTGAGATTGTTTGATATATGCCTCATGTAAAACTCTGATTTGGCAGTTTTGGTTCATGGTTTACATAGCTGATTTTATTCAATCGTTAAGAGACAATGAATGAAGGGAAGTAGTTTAGGAAACCAAAGCTGTTGAATAGTCAGCTCATCTCTTCCTGTCTCTTAGGAAACGGACCTAAAGAAAACGGTGGATGAAAGCAGCAGGATCAAGCGGGCGTACAATCACTACTTTGATCTGACTATAGTTAATGACAATCTGGACAAGGCCTTTGAGAAACTGCAGGCAGCTGTGGAGCAGCTGACCACACAACCGCAATGGGTCCCTTTGAACTGGGTTTACTGAGACATACAGATCATCATCATCATCATCATCATCATCATCTTCATCATCATCATCATCGGCGGCGGCGGCACCACTGATAGGTCAGCGGCACAGAACACATGTTCACACTGAACGGACCCACCAGTCACTATGCAAATGTACACTAGCTATCCAGTCACAACAGACAGAAGGGAAGTGTACTTATTTATTAACGTTTTTTTATGTTCTACTGACTAAACATATTTTAAAGATTGTTACTTGGAGGGACAGAAACAAATAGGATTTTTTTTTTTTTTGGAATGACTTATTGAAATGGTAATTCATTTTTCATTCTAGTATAAGCTGCATTACAGTATTGAAAGCAGGGGAGGTCTGTTTTCTTGCTGTAATTTTAGTGTTACAAACATTGGTTTACAGTGCAGTATTCATCTCGCATCTCTCTGAAACGTAATGTCAAATAGTTCAGTCACTACAGTATGTCAAATAATTTGAGCAACTTTATAGTTTATCCAGCTTCTGACTTGGTAAGATCTTTATTAGCGTCATCCTGTTAGCCTTGATTTTATTCAAGTTAAATTCAAGGAATGCTAGGAGTAAGGCAGTTTTAACTTTTAGAAATATCATGGGTGCACTTTATTTTACAGTCCTGTTCAACATGTACTTACTATAATTACTAGGTACTAATCCTGAACCTATCCCTAAAGCACAAAGTACCTTTAGTTTTGACGTGAAAGCTTGGCGTGTCTACAGCCCAATACATCTAGTGTCTGCGCTACTTCTCTTCAGAAGTTATGACTGATTCAAATTCTTTGAACTCTTTAAGCTAGAGTTGCATGTATTGTTGCTGCCATCCCCAGTAGTTTGTTATCGTTTCTGTCTCAGTTTTTTCTTTTTTCTTTTGGACTGAAACCACAGTGTGGGGAAAAAAGGCGCATGCACAAACTGAGCATACAGAATATGAATAGTGTATGTTTGACTGAAACAAAAGCCTCTTAATCGCCCTTTGTCAACGTGCGCGTTTATTGTTGCGGTCTCCCGTAGTTGTTTCTTCGTCTCATTTGTTTCTTTTATAACTGTGAGCAACAGCATTGCCACCTTGTAGACAAACTAATTAGTGCAAAGGCATATGCACAAACTGAGCATATAGAATATGAAAAATATTGCTACGCGTGTACCATACTAATGACTTAATTTACCCTAGTGTATGTGTGAAAACCAAAGTGTACTTTGAGCTTAAGGGACAGTTCACAGAATGTTTTTGCTACACTGCGCTGCTTTTGAATAGTTTTTCTATGTGAACATGCATCTTGCTGATTTTTCAGCATCTCGCACTTGACAACTTGCCTTGAACTTTTTACATTTCAAATTGAAAACATGACTCAAAACCTCGGCTGCTTTTCCATTCACCAGCGCCGCACCTCTGCATTTGGATACCATTGTGTTATATCGCGTGTTTTTTAAAGCAAAAATGTGTTCTGTGTGAACTGCCCCTAAACTCTGGGCAACTCTGGCCCTCGAGGTCCACCATCCTGCAGCGTTTAACTCCAACCCTGATCAAACTCGCATGTCTGTAGCTTTCTAGTAATCCTGAAGACCTTGATTGTAGCTTGTTTAGGTCTGTTTGATTAGGTTTGGAGCAAAAATCTGCAGGATAGTGGATCTCGAGGGCCAGAGTTGCCCATCCCTGCTATACACCTAAACCCTTAAACCTAAAGTTATCTTATATTACTCACACATGAGAGTACTGAGTACCAAGTATACTGTAAGTGCATGTACTATAAAATAAAGTGCCACCAATATCACGGTTTCAATTAAATTGTTGCAGAATTATGAACTCAGTCATAGTATACAGAATCAGCACTGTATTTAGCTAAATGCCTTTTTACACGGGCGCAAAATGACCTTTGAAAATGGAATATAGACCAATTGTGTCCTGATCACAAGCTACCTGGCCTCACAGATTCATAACAGTCTTGGTTGTCTGTAGTGATGTATCTCTGTCTCTGGCGACTTGCTCCAGTGTCTTTTTCAAGGCTGTATAACTCATTTTTATCCAGCTTGCGCAATTCACTTGAAAAATCTATATTTTGCAATACAGAGAGTTGTATTTTCTGAAATGAAACGGCTGTCTAATAAATTAATCTTAATTTTGGATCATTGTACTTAAATCATTTTATATTTTGGTGTGCATAAAATTGTTCTCATAAAAAAAAAGTTTAAGGCAGGAAACAGGGAATTACAAAACCAGCCCAAATATGTGAATTCATTTTTTTTTTTTTTTCACAGTATTGGATATTCACTTTAAAAGATTTGACATTACAAAAGTACTTTAAAAACAACAAATATATATATAAAAAAACGTATTCAAAGACCAATTCAAATTGATTATGGGTTTCACTATGATGTCATCCACAAAACAGCTGAAAGGCGACTTAAAGAATCAATGATTTTTTTTTCTCCATCCCAGAGAGTAGATAATCCACCTGCAGGCTTTAAGGCCCTTTGGTCCTTGTAACTTACCAGCTTGCACCTTTTGTACTCCAGTCAGACAGGGGGCGCTAGAGATGCCAAACCTTTGACTGCAATGCATAGCATGAGGGGAAGGCGATCCTGTGGGTTGCTGATTTTTGTAACAAGTGAATCCTTCTCCTTAAGCAAGGTCACATTACAAGAAGCAAAGAGTGCTGTAATCCTCTTGAAAACCTCCTCATCGGCTAACACAGCCAGAGCAGCATCTTTCCGAGAGGACTTCTTATTTAGAGCCATATTTTGCACCTGCATGGAAATGGACAGGCAAAGAAAGGAAGTTCTGTTTCTTTCTGTGGGTTTTAACACTGATGATTCTGGATTTGTGAGTATATTAAGGCCTGTAGTTAACATAATTTGAGACTTTTACAATGCATGTGAACAAATATCATGGAGTGCTTTGTGTAAAGATTATCAACAAAACGCACTCAGGGTCACAAATTAACTTTTCCATCAATTCTTTTTTTTTTTTTTTTTTTAACCTTGGTAAGGGCCATTTTTATAATTACTTTATTAAATGAATCTCGTTAGTATTTGACAAAAGACAACAATGTAGTGAATTACTTCAATCAATCATATTACTATACAGACTGTTACCAGTAAGATTTCAGGGTCCACGCAGGTCCTTAAAGTCTTAAATTTTGTTTGATCAAAATAAGGCAATATCTTAAATGGTATTCGAAAAGTCTTAATTATCATTTCAAGAGGTCTTACGTTTAGGGATGGAAAACCAAGAATAGCAATATGGCTAACTTCAAAAGGTTGTGATTTAATGAAATGCGAACGCTTCACGTTTCAAAGTAAAAATGTGGCGCTGTTGCTCATTCTACAGGCTCGCGCTTTCAGAGCAGTTCACAATCCAAATGAGCAATTGCTTTGATCTACCGTTGATGAATTATGACTGTTTACTTCAAGGTGTTTATATCATACCTGCAAACTCGTCGCCTTTCTGTTTTGGTTGCATTTTCTTTTATTATTACCTCCTTGTAATTCCTAATAAAGTAGTGAGTATAGAAGCACAGCGCTACTTTGTTTGCTGAAGTAACTGGGGAAACTGCTATATTTCTGCTGTTTCATAAGTGCCATATATTGTCAAAATGAATTTGCAATTTTATTAAGCGTGTCTGCCGTTTTTGTTCAGACGAAATGTGAAGATCGACACACATTTTACTCTGATTACACACAGTGTTGTAAATGTGAACCTGTGGATTGATAAGAAGCTAATGTGCATTTAAAAACTGATGAATAAGGGATCTAGAATATTTTAAATTAATAATATATAATCATTTTGACTTGTGCCTTTTCTTTAAAATGCAAAAATCTTTATGATGTTTATAACTTGTTTGTATCAACTTGTATTACCGGTATTTGAACTGTGAAGTTGTTTAAATCGTCATTTTTACAGTCACTTTATGGTTTAGGATGTTAACATAAACACTGACCTTGACCCAAAATATCAATAAAAGTCAACTTTACACTGCAAAGTTATCACGAGCTGCATCTGACATGACATTTATGTGTATTAATACAAACGTGTATTTACACAACTGCATTATGTTGCCTAATGTAAATAGCCTACAATGAATTGTAGGGTAGGGGTGGATTATTACAATACTCCTAGTCAATTATTGCTCTTGATATTTTAATTATTATTAATGTGACTTAATGGAATACATTAATGGCACGTCCTATTGTTGACAAAAGTTAAGAAGTGTATATGAAGTAGTTTATTGCACACATTTCACATTGATTATACAGGACATATTTGCCCCAAGCCCAAATTAATTTCTGACCCTGATGTGCTGTCATTATCACTATATTAAAATAAATACATTTTGTGCTTTCAACACACTACCATTCAAAAGTTTGGGGTCAATAAGATGTTTTTGAAACAATTCTGTTATACTCACCAAGGCTGCATTTATTAGATTACAAATACAGTAAAAACAGTAATGTTGTCATAACATGAATAAATTACATTTTAGAATATATTAAAATAGAAAACAGTTATGGCAAAGCTGATTTTTTTTTTTTGCATCATTATTGCAGTCTTCAGTGTCACATGATCCTTCAGAAATCATTCTAAACGCTAATTTGGTGCTCATTTCTCATCACAGTTGTGCTGTTTAATATTTTTGTGGAAACCTTTTTTCAGTATTCTTTGATAAAGTTCAAAAGAACAGCATGTATTTGAAATAGTAGACATTTGTATTACAAAACGCGTCACTTTTGATTTAACTTGTCCTTGTTGAATAAAAGTATTAATTTATTTTAAAAATCATTCTGACCCCAAACGTTTGAACAGTAGTGTAAATTACTAACAAGTTGTTAAATAAGGACTACAATTGTATGATTGTATGACTCAAGCATGTAACCTCACATCCAAGTTCTTGTCATTTTTTTTTTGCAATTTGTTAACAACTTAGATGCTTCAAAATTCAGATCTGATGTTTTTTGACTGTAATTTGTTGCAAAACAATGTGAGTCTCTTCAAAATATGTTTACCACAAGCCTTTTCACTCATAAATCCAAACTGCCCACAGGAAATTCCAGAGGGACCCCATGGTGAATTAGCCATGCAAGAGGCTCCATAAATGGACCGCATGACTGAATACCTCTCTTGAACGTGCCCTATTTATTACATGTGGTATTAATACTTGTTTGTGATCACAATATTTCGGTAAAGATACTTACAAGATGGAGCAGAGCTTGCAGGGTTGCGTAACTGCAGCAGGATTTGAGCTCAAACAGGGCAGAGTCAGTCATCTCTACATGGGAACATGAGTGTTTATGAGAACAAAGGTCAATTAGACAACAGGTTTATGACAATCATTATGGCCTTGTTGCTGACAAAAATGCATGTCAAGTAAACTTATTATGACCAGATAATAATCCCAGACTTCATCCAACTCACCATCTAAGGAGCTGAAGAGCAGATGTGTGGCAGTAAGAGCGCTGGGTTTCGTCTGCATTCCAGAGGATTTTGAACCAGCAGCCTTCTGTACCAGCTTCAGTGTGGCAGTAAGAGCAGGAACTTCATCTAACGCACTGAGGTCAGGCTGTGTCCCATCACACAGGTCCTCTAGCTGAGAGAAGGACAAACAAGACCAGATCTCTTATCTATTAATACTATACATCACCATTCAAAAGATCTTTTTGTTTTTTAGAAATAATTAATAATTTTATTCAGCAAGGATGTATTAAATTGGTCAAAAGTGACCATAAAGATCTCCATCAACTTCTAGTTTTTTATTCTTGACACATCTATAAAAAATATAGGCTGTGTGACCGTAAAGATCTCCATCAACTTCTAGTTTTTTATTCTTGACACATCTATAAAAAATATAGGCTGTGTGACCGTAAAGATCTCCATCAACTTCTAGTTTTTTATTCTTGACACATCTATAAAAAAATATAGGCTGCAATCGAAATCGCATACTTCCCTACTATATAGTAGGCGAAAACAGTGTAACACAGTGTAACAATGTGACAAAATAAGTATGTCTGAATTCATAGTACTCATAAAAGAGTAGGCAAAAAGTACCCGAATGACCTACTAGTTCCAGCAAGATTCTGAAGTGTGCATGTGATGGACACTTTACTATACCATGAGGACAAGGGACAGGATTTGTGAATGGCAGTGAAGCGACGCAACTGATGGCGGTAGGTCACATGATAATAACAGCATAGCAAATATAGTATGTATTCACTCACCTGCCACTTTATCAGGTACACCTTAAAAACTGCTTGTTAATGCAAATATCTAACTGACCAATCACATGGCAGCAACTCAATGTATTTAGGCATGCATTTCCTAAAAGCATTGTTAGCCAAATATGGTAACAACAGAACTTGCGACCACAGTTGGCATGGTTGTTGGTGCCAAACGAGCTGGTCTGAGTTTTTCAGAAACTAATGATCTACTGAGGTTTTCATGCACAACCATCTCTAGGGTTTACAGAGATCAGCCAAAAAAGAGAAAATATCCAGTGAGCGGGAGTTCTGCGGATGAAAATGTCTTGATGTCAGAGCAGAATGGATCGACTGGTTCGAGTTGAAAGGCAACAGGAACGTAAATAAACACTTGTTACAACAGAGGTCTGCAGAAGAGTATCTCTGAAAGCACCTTGAAGCAGATGGACAGCAGCAGAACACACACCAGGTCCCACTCCTGTCAGCTAAGAACAGGAAACTGAGGCTACAATTCACATGGGCTCACTAAAATTGGACTATAGATGATTGGAAAAACGTTGCCTGGTCTGATGAGTCTTGATTTCTGTTGTGACATTCAGATGGTAGGGTCAGAATTTGGTGTAAACAACATGAAAGCATCGATCCATCCAGCCTTGTATCAACAGTACGAGCTGGTGGTGTAATGGTGTGGGGAATATTTTCTTTGGGCCTGTTAGTACCATTCAAGCATTGTTTAAACACCACAGCCTACCTCAGATTTGTTGTTGACCATGTCCATCCCTTTATGACCAGTTGTAACCATCTTCTGATGGCTACTTTCAGCTGGATAACACGCCATGTTACAAAGCTCAAATCAACTCAAACTGGTTTGTTGAAGATGACAATAAGTTCACTATACTCAAATGGCCTCCACAGTCACCAGATCTCAATCCAATAAAGCACCTCTGGGATGTGCCGGAACTGGAGATTCACATCATAGAGATGTGCAGCCGACAAATCTGCAGTGAAAGCATGATGCTATCATGTTTCATGTCAATAAAGGCCAAAATCTCTGAGGAATGTTTCCAGCACCTTTTTAAATCTATGCCACAAAGAATTAAGGCAGTACCGGTACTAGCAAGGTGTACCTAATAAAGTAGCTGGTGAATGTACAGATCTATGGAATAACAATCTAAAGTAAGATTCCCGGCTCACTTACAGCGTCCTCCAGCAAGCTGATGGCTGCACTGTTCTGCAGGAGCACAGAGATCTGCTGGAATAATGAGCAGCGTGTGTTGGATGGGAGTTTAGAGAGAACCGTAAACTGCCCTTGGAGTCCTTCAAGATCTAAAAAGAGAGAAAGAGGGGTCTGTATAAATAAAAAATAAAAAGCTTTTAATAAAAATTAACTCATTAAAACAGTATACTCTACAGTAGGGCTGCACGATTAATTGCAATGAAACCGCACACGATTTGGCAAAGGCTGCGATTATTTTATGCACAGTTTGTCAGTGCAGCATGGCTGATCGGTAGTCAATGCTCCATCTGAAAGCCAGAGGGCGCTCTCATGCAGACACGCCAAATATGCCCGCCTCTGAAGTATGATAACACACATCATTCCAGGAAATCCCTATCACTGTAGCTGAATAAACAGAAGATTGAAACGCTTTGATTGATTAAACATGACTAATAAACACACAACCTCCTTATTTTGTGTAAGAAGCCACATCATCTCACAGAAGGATGCTCAATTGCCGTTATGAAGTGAGTTTGGAGTAAAAGCATGTTATTAAATGTTGTCTTTTAAAAAAAAAGAAGTAATTTGCCCAAATTTGGGATTTCTAAGACCAACACTATAGCGCCACCACCAGTTCAAAAATTCAACATTTAAATGGTTATAACTTTTGAACCATTTTAAAATGAAAATTGAAACTTGAAAAAGAAAAATGAAACTTAGTACACCTGATTCCTCTCATCATGCGGATCACATTAAACACCTTACATCAAGGCTTTAAGTCTGGCATAAGGCTGTATGCCATTACAGTAGCAGCCATTTTGAAAAGTACAGTATTCCATTTAATCTCTACTCCTTCAAAATTTGTCAAATTTGTCCAAAATCTGATCAGATAATCTTTAGACTGAGCCGCACAGAAATGACTAAACATATATTTTTTTATTCATCTCTGCTTAAAAGTTGTGTCAAACTGAACGAGGTCGACCCAAAATTGGTTTAGAGGCTGTATCTCAGCCAAACTTTGATCAATCGAAACGAAAATGGGTACACTTCATCAGAAGCATGATCTGAGGGTCCATGCCAAATTTGGGAACAGCGCCACCTACAGGTCATGAGATTTGGAAAATCACTTTTGAACAGTTTGACAGAAAATCACAACCTTGGTGTCTATAGATTCCTTGTGTCATGCTGAATCAGGGGGTATAAGGACAACCCATTGGGCCGCCATTTAGAATTTTGTCATAAATTGCTATATCTTTTAAACAATTTGACATATCTTCACAAAAATTGGTAGGGATGATCAACACCATGTCCTGAAGGTACCTGAGAAGTTCAAAGACAGCGCCATCTAGTGTTCCAGAGATATACGTTTTTTTTGTTGCAAAAATGATTATAACTTTTGAAAACTTTGTTCAAATTCAATATCTTTATATCATTATGTTCCTTGGTTTATGCCGAATCCGATGATATCTCATTTGTCATTTTCCAACAATGTGACTGTCCGACATATTGAGGCAAATGAAAAACAGTTTTTTCGCTGCTCCTCCTTCAAATCGCATACCTGCCAACCTTGAAATTATCGCATACCGACGGGGGGGGGGGGGGGGGGGGGGGAAACTTACTACGACGACGACGACGACGGGGGGGGGGGGGGGGGGGGTACTTACTACGACGACGACGACACATGCATTATATTGCATTGCATAAAATGTGTGCTGGTCAACTAGTCTAAAATTAAGAAACCCCTATAAAACTGTAAAAAAAAAAAAAAAAAAAGTACAATTAAGATAGACTACTTAATGTATTATTCCCATATCCAAATATGATAATACCACAGGGAAAAGGGCTTCTATTTGTGACGTGCTGTCTTTGCATTTGAACATTGCGCATTTTAAACAGGAAACGCATTAGCTGAATGTTAGCCAATACAAACATATTTATAGAAAACAGTTGACAATGATTAGACAGGTGTCCAATAATAGCATAACGAATCACTTATTCTAAAAAGAATATCAAGTATACCGGTAAGTTAGACGAATCCGACATATAAGGGCTGTTAACAGTAAAACGTTCGTCATTTAACGAATTTAAAAAATAAATAATGGATAATACAAAATGCTTTCTGGCATTTTGACAGAAAAAAAACAAAAAAACAAAAACAAGCAAGAACAAAATTTAAACTTAGCCCGTCAAATTTAATTTTACAATTACCTTCTCTCTCTTTGTGCGCGCCTCCGTGTTTGAGAGAGCTCGCGCAGCACTGATACAACGGTAGCGTACTTTTTAATCCATAACTAACGCGCTAGTTTTCATACAAAATAAATATGTAACATAATTAGGTACTTTTATTATTAACACAATAACGTAACACATGAAGGCTACGTTTCTTAGCACTGAGAATTAATTAATAAACGCTTGTTTCTCCAGACTCGCACTTAATCCACAAATCACATCACTTTCATAATCACTAAGCCATAGCGATTTCAAGTTTATTAAGATTTATTGTTCAGCATTTCTTGAGCATTTTATTATTTGCATGGCTGAATGATGGCTTCCTCTTTTCTGAGTGACCATGAAGAACGGAGTATTTTAAAATAATCCATGCAATCCGTGTGATCATCGATTAGGTTTACTCAGTACAATATTTCAACTTTCCATATCGAGCCCAGCCCAGCCCGTTTACCTTCAGGAGTCAGATGTACATTGACGACTGTACTGTCCTCGTTTATGAAATCAGTCAGACGGCGGCCGCGGGAGTGGAAGGCGGATCGAGCGGGATTCTTTATTGGTGTCGATTTTCAGTCTCTTTTTAATGATAGGTCTTACGTATCTGTCAATCATCCCCGCTTGCTATTTGGGGAATGAATCCAGCGCTATGATTGGCCGAACTCTTCTTCTTTTGCTGTTGCTTGATTTGAGGACTGCGCGTGCAGAGGCGTCACCAGGTTTTTGCGTAGTTTAGAGTAACAAATCGTACCAGCGTACTTTGAAGTCAAAATGTGTATCCGCTACGCAAAATGCGTACAGGTTGGCAGGTCTGAAATCGTGCAAAATTTTGTCCAAAATTTGATCAGATGATCTTTGGACCGAGCCGCACAGAAATGACTGAACGGACTTTTGATATTCACTACCGTTCCCGAGATATTTGTCTCCAAAGTTGACCTTGCCTCTATTTGTAGCCTTATGTTAGTTAGCTTAGCATGCTAATTGGCTTTATAAAATTATGTCATTTAGAGCCAGCAGCTGCGGTTCTGCCTTCAAAAGCTCAAGTCTCTTGCAGTGGCGGCTCCTGCAAAATCTCTCAGGGGGGGCAAATGTTTGGATGATTGATAAGGATAAGGTCCACCCATGCAATGGATAAATTAACAGCTTAAGCATGTAAAGGCAACTTCACTACTTTAATATTAATGAAAAATAAAGTGATTCTTACAAATAAATAAATCTTTAGTTACAATAAATAAATCTCCTTGTTTGTTTCTATGAGTGTTAACAATTCAGAAAATTCAGTGTTAACAATTCAAAATCAATTCAAAATATAGCTGCAAGCAGCAATACAGGGGCCAAGCCCTTAAACGCACCACAAGCAGAACAAGTATGGCGCACAGCAAGCACAGCCAGCACATCATGTACATCAAGCACAGCAAGTACTGTAAGCACTGCAGCGCAGCAAGCATTTAAGCACCAACAGCAGTGCGGAGCCGGAAGAACAAAACATCAGAAATTAAATGTACATGTAAATGTACATCAAGCACAGCAAGTACTGTAAGCACAGCAGCGCAGCGAGCATTTAAGCACCAACAGCAGTGCGGAGCCAGAAGAACAAAAAGAGCAGAAATTGAATATACATGTAAATGTACATCAAGCACAGCAGCGCAGCGAGCATTTAAGCACCAAAAGCAGTGCAGAGCCGGAAGGAATTGAAATGACAACTTTATACAAAATTTTAAAGTTGTTCCACACAGGACTCGAACCCACGACCAGAATGATTCGAGATTCATGACATGTGGTTTAGCAACTTGTGCCACTCAGAGGACGTGAATTGGTTAGCAAGGCAACAAACACAGGCTAGGTCAACTTTGCAGACAAATATCTCGGGAATGGTAGCGAATATCAAAAATCTGTTCAGTCATTTCTGTGCGGCTCGGTCCAAAGATCATCTGATAAAATTTCTGTTCAAACTGTTCAAAAGTTATTGGCCAAAATAGCCATTTTCCAGATCTCATGACCTGTAGGTGGCGCTGTTCCCAAATGTTGCATGGACCCTCAGGTCATGGCTCAGATGAAGCGTACCAATTTTCGTTTCGATTGATACATTTTTGGCCGAGATACAGCCTCTGAACCAATTTTGGGTTGACCTCGTTAAGTTTGCGACACCATAACTTTTGAACAAAGATAAATAAAAAAAATCTGTTCAGTCATTTCTATGCGGCTCAGTCCGAAGATCATTTGAGCACATGTTTGGACAAAATTGGACAAAATTTGAAGGAGGAGTAGCGAAAAAACTGAATACTGTACTTTTCAAAATGGCTACTACTGTAATGGGCGGAGTCTTAATGTAAGATATTGATTGTGATCAGTATGATGAGAGGAATCAGGTGTACTAAGTTGTACTCATGTCTCTAGATTAAAGGGTTCAAAAGTTATAACCATTTCAATGTTGGATTTTTGTACTGGTGGTGGCGCTATAGAGTTGGTCCTAGAGACTCAAAAATTGCTACAATTACTTTTCATTACCATCACTACAAGTGTGCCAAATTTCATCATTTTCCTATGTATGGTTCATAGGGCTGCCATAGACTTCCATTGGCCCCTAATAAGAAAACTAACAGATACAATAGGTGCCTCAGCCCCTTCGGGGCTTGGCCCCTAACAAAGCCCAGCCAAGATGCGAATTTCCAAAAACGTTTACTCCAATTTCATTTTAATAAGAAACAACTGAAATCACATAACTCACTATTTAAGCGTAGCGCAAATCGCTCTGAATCTGAAGGGCTACATTTTATTTCTCCATTTAATAAACAAACTATTCCGTCAGATATATATTTGTTGTGAAAGAAATAGTTACATTTTCAAGCATTTTATCCAAAATTTAAGCACATTTCAAACCTTAAACACATCAAAATTCAAGCACTTTCAAGGATTTCAAGCACCCGTACGAACCCTGCACATTACTCACTAGTTACACTACTCACTATTATTACACTGCTTACATCACATTACTCGCTTAATACACTGCTTACTTATACTGAAATTTTGCTCTTCTCTCTTTCAAAGTAGCAAAGTGATCAATTACTCTCTCATTATTAGCTCCCTCTCCATGGAAAGCATAGCCAGTGCATTCAGACGATAGAATTAACTGCGTTCGCCATGACGTTGTTCAAGTTCAACTGGCCTCAACTCGCGAGATGTCCTAACAGTCTCTCTCGATCTCGCTCTCTTTTTTTATTTTTATTTTTTTAATCACATTTGATAAAGATATTAAAGTAGTGTTTCATTTTTTCTTGTTCAAATTCAAAATTGTTTTCAAATATTATTTGTCACTTAATCTTAAAGATTTTTAATAGTGTATGTTTGTTCCCACCAATCGCTGCACAAGTTAAGGATACGTATGATGACGTAAGCACGTTAGTGCGAGCCCTCCCGGAACCCATAGAGAATGCATTGCAGTGCCTGCAGTTCGAAAAAAAACATCTTTGAATGTAAGTCTATGGGAACACTCTGGGCGATTCTCAGCCAGAGTGAAATCGCCCAAAAAGAGGCGGTACTCCACAGAACGTGACATGACGCTGATTGGACTATATCCAGAGGCAGAACATACAGTGACGGCTAGCGTAACTCTGTGGTTGAATGAGATTGTGAATGTGATTGAAAAAGTCCCTTTCACACTTTGGTGGTGCGTCGCCCAATCGCCCTAATGAAGAAACCGCCCCTGGTCTCTTGTAAAATTAAACTAACCATTGTATGAATGGCATGCTGTTTAAAGCAATAGGCTATAGCTTTGAAGATTGTTTAATTAAATCCAGTGTTTAGTAAACATTAAACCATATGAATTGTGCAATATAAAAAATAAAATAAAAATCATATATCCAAAAAAGCCAAAAATATAAAAAAGCCATAGGGGCTTGACCATCAAGATAATCTTCACAAATTAACACAACTTTTATGAATTTTGAAGCCTAAATACAATTGCTAGAAATAAAAAGCTCACCTTAGGCTATAAACGAAATACACCGCGGTCACTCAACTTCAATAATCACCACTACTGATGTGGTCTTTCAGTCGTTATTAAAAAACAAACATTTTCTCTTTTCGGTGTGATGACATTTAATGTCTCCAATAACCTCTGTAGTCCCATTAAGCAACCACCTTTTTCAAAAGAATCACGAGTTGGGTATTACTGGTGTGTTTTATGTCATAGAATAAAATGTGAAAATATCTTGAGTTTGTGTTCACCACAGACCTTATTTCAGGCTTTGGTTTGGACGATGGAACAGGAAGTGCTAAAATGCTAACTCGGTTACAGGTTTGGCCTACAAAAATACATCATCCCTGCAGCCCTCTGTACCTCATCAGTGTCCTTGTTCTCAAAAACAGACAGTCCCGCCCCAAGATCACACCTTTGGTTGAGCCACTGTTGCTGCGTAAGGCTAGCCATAAAAAATGTATGTTTTGATAGCGCCACAGAGCCATAATGTTCACACTTTTCAGGGATATTAGCTTTAAAAAAAGAGGCTTACTTATAGTAGTCTCTGAATAATTATGTTTAGATAAAAGAAGGTATTTTGTTTGTCAAAAAAAAAGACAACTCATTAAACTGTGCGGTTACCTTTCTGCAGTTTGCTGGTTGTTTTCCCTGGTGCAGCACTGACTGAGTTAGCTTGCTTCACCTTCACTAGCCCGTCAACTTCAAAACCTCCTTTTACATTTGGCAGCAGACACAGTCCTGACAAAATAATCAATGGTACAATCATATTACTGCTTGTTTGACACTCCAGAATTACTATTCCCATAATGTTTTGTACAATAAACAATTATGGTACCGTTGCCACTTGACTTGTTAAAAGAAAATCTGGTTTCTCAAGCAAAAGCAGTAATTGGTACAAAACTTCCAATGAGCAACTACAGAATGATACAACTCAGCTTTAGCAAAACATGCAGAGCAATCAATACCGTAGTGTCCAGTGTGAGCAACGTCTAGTTCAATCACGCTGTAAGCAATAGTGGTTTTAGGGGGGATGTTGATAGACACATTAGTGTCATACTCAACAAAAGGCTTCCCTTCATTGACTGACACCTGTGGAGAAACGAGAGAAAAAGACAGGAGTCTGTATTAGGAGGAGGAGACATCAGGACCGGACATGCCTACTCTGGAATGTTGTTACTTGATGATGATGATACACCCATGGTTATGTCAATGGACAAGAGAGGGGTGTGTGATTTTCTTTCTTTATTTTTTTACAAAAGAAGAAAGGCCAACCTTTATTGTCTTATTAAACCCGAACATTCCAGTGCAGGTACCACCCTCCTGAACCTCTTCAGTGACAGTGCAGGGCTGGGTGGTGAAGATTCGTTCCTTCACTACTGCCAACACCTCCCTCTGTGTGTCCCGTGTCTGCCGGATCAGAGAGTGCTGCATGTCCAGAACTCTATAACCACAGGACAGATTTAAGTGTGACAGGTTTGTCACGCGTCTGTTTTTTTGGTCTACAATAGGGATGCTAATGATTAATTGATGACCGATTCATTGTCGATAATAACTTAAACGATAAAACTTCGATTAAGGTCATCATTAGAGTGGGATCAATGACAAATAAGGCTTTGATTACAATGAAAACCAAAAACTTTTCTATAAGATAGTTTGAAAAGCAAAGCCAAAGCATTTTGATCGCCCTCTGGTGGCTGGTTGCAGTAAAGGTCATAAACCCCACACTCTCCATGTAATCAAATGGAGCAAGAGCCAAAAAAAATCCACTTGGTTTCTCTCATTTTAGGTAGTTATCACACAGACATATGTTCAAATATTAATTTTTCCAATAGGTTTCGTTTTAGTTAGTTATTTGATGCTATAAACTGTGTGTAACGTCATGATTGACATCTGTGCTTGGGACCTTGATACCGCAGCTCCACCTCACGATCACTACTGCGCAGAACCCGGCTGCGAACGAATGTTTCTGGGATATTTTGGCTTCATTTTTCTACAGTGGAAGAAAGCGTATATGTTCTGTCCATCTTTTTTTTACAGTATGGTTTAGACGTGCACACAGAAATGTAATCTTTGTAAATCATGTTTGTTCCACACGTCTTTGAAAAAAAAGTTTCAATGACTTTGAATGTCAAGTGGTATAACCATTAACATTTTCCTTATGATTTGCTTGTAATTATGCATAATTTACACACATGTGTAATGTGTAATATTACAATATAATATTACTAATATTACAATAGTCACATGTGTAATAATGATTCCATATATTAATGCCATTTTGCACATTTTACAACTGAAAAAATGCATTCATCAATTTTTCAAAAGCTCCAACCCTGATAAAAACTCACCTGCCTGTAGCTTTCTAGTAATCCTGAAGACATTTATTAGCTTTTTCAGGTGTATGATGAGAGTTAGCGCTAAACTCTGCAGGACAGTGGCCCTCCAGGACTGAAGTTGCCCATCCCTGACCCAGGGTTAAAAGCAGGGGTTTGCATGATGATGACCCAGGGTTAGGTCAATCTAAACGTTAGTCAACTAGAAGAGGCTTAGTCGACAACAACTCCACAGGAATTGGCAAAGTCATGCAGTCCGTGACGGACAGATTGTTAACACTGTTGTGTCGGGCAGGAATCCAAATGTTCGTCAATCATTCACCGACCTCTAATATGGCTTATCATTTAAAACAATCAAGTAGTAGCCTAACATTGGCCACTTTACATGACTGCTCACTCTAATGTTAACCTAGATAAATGTGCGCTATTATTTGGCGAATGTCCAAGTGTCCATGTGGAGATCACAGCGAAAATAACTTAAAATACTCCATTTTTGGTCATACAGATAAGAGGAATACATACTTTCTAACTACTTTCTACTTTTATTTGTGTACACTCACAACAACAAAACTTGTGCTTTTGTAAAATAAAGAAAAACAGGATGCGCTTTCTGCGTCTCTATCTCTCTGCGTCAATTTCTTTAATGAAGCATGTCACAAATATGAACAGAAACACACTCATACAAGCAGATACTTGCCTCACAGACATATTCAATGTCTATAGAAAGCTTGAAATATTGATTATCTATATATATCTAACAAATATTCTACGATTATGTAATGCAGCAGACAAGGACTCAAGAAAATACTAGTTTACCAATAAAAAGTCTCCTTGTTGTTTTTTCAACACATTCATTATCATTACTTTGAGTGTTATGCATGGACTTGAGCGCTAATTTATATTTTAAATGCTCAATATTATGGTTTAGAATTTCTCTGTAATGTAGAACAAGTTCACAGTGTTACATTACATTTATTACACATATCATAAATGTGCTATTAGTCGACTATTCGCTTAAATGAACGATTACTAGTCGACTAGAAAAAACTTTAGTCGGGGCCAGCCCTGCCCAAGGTTAAGCGCAATGTGAAAAGTCCTATAACTGCCTTATGTGATATAACAAAAAAAAAAGCAAAGCAACGTTTTTAGAGACCTACAATACAACCTAAATCTCAGTTTGTGATCAAGAGCATACTAAAACGGGAAAGGAGAACTTCACAGACAAATCGTTTTACAACACAAACAACATGCCATGAACTTTAATTTCTCCTTTTTTCATTCACCAGTGCCCGTAACTGTCACTATGGGTGAGATTCACTTGTAATACGCGTGTAAACCACACTCTACACCACAACACTCCCTTATCTGACCAAGCTTGAGAAGACCGTGGCTCTAAAAAGTGGTCAGTCACTCACCTAGATTTGGAATCCTGTAAGAGCTTCTGGACATCCAGTTCCTGTTTCTTTAGGTTTCCAAACGATGACTGAAGTTTGCTGGAGCCAGTCCCCCCTATATTAATGCTCCCCGGCCCAAGATCCGCTGCAGCACTCCCACTTTTGTTATCCACAACCTTGCCATTATACGACAAAAAGTCTGTTTCAACCACAACTGTGGACAAAAATAACAATGTTGTATCAGTTCTCCCACACATATAGCACCTTGTTAAAAACAACATCATCAACCAACACTGGTTGTAAACATAATTTTTGGGAACCATTTACAGAGAACATAAAGCTGGATGTGTTCATTATAATACAGTCCCTTGAGAAAAAGAAATGCACTTAATTCTAATAAATGTGCACTTGTAGAGTACTTACAATTGTAAAAGTATAAAAAGTGGACATATGCACATTATATAATATTAATAAAATAAAAAAATAAGGCCAGTGTACTTAAAGAGAGTATACTTTCATGATTATGTTTCTTAACACACACTTTTAAAAGTGCATTTTGTAATAGTCAAATTAAAACTTTACTTTAAAGAACATTTTAAAATCTTTTATCATGCTTTGAAGAAGTAAACTTATTTTGATACGTTGACTATCATACTAAAGCATGTGTAAAGTACTTGATTATAATTTTAACTGTAGTGTAGTATTCAATAGTGTAGTATTTAAATGTACTAAATTGCAACTTCATCATTACAAATGTGTAATTACATATATATTGAAATATATTACATAAAAGTTTCAATAGAAATTACATTTATAATTTATTTATCATCTTACCATAAATCCATAGTTCAAAGAAAATAGATTCATGAAATTACATATAAAGATGTACTTAAGTGGGTCAAAAGTTTAGATAAATGCATTTAATATAAATGTAAATAACATTTTCATTTAATTGCAATTAACATGCAATTAAGTATCCCAAAACATTACATTGTGTTTAGCCTTTCAAAAAAGTGATGGATTAATGATCAATTCAAACTTTCATAGACCATTTCAGTAAAGAGTGACAGAAAAGTTGCTATGTACCTGGATTTATTGGATCTCCAACAAGAACATCATTTAGTTTGAAGTCTAATGTCAGGTACTTGGGCCGCTGCCAAAACCAGAAGCGATCACGCTTGATGACCAGAGCCAGAGGAACCAGACCGTCCGAGTCATTCAGACGGGACAGTGGGATCAGGGAACCTTCAGTGTCAATCTCAGAGAGCACGTTCTTAGTGGCTTTTGCAAACATCCTTAATGCTGACAGGGAGATTTTTGAGGGTCAGCTGGAAAAAGCACAAAACTGCCATAAGTGTATTTCATTTCAAAGTATTACTCCAACCAGTGTGCATTACAAAAAAAACAAAACAACATAAGTATCATGGTTCTCTAGACATGTAGCCTACCATGACAATACCCAGGAATTCTTTGAAGCACCTTGTAAATACAATTTGGTACACTGTCCTTGTTACACGTTACATCATGTACTTACTCTAGTAATCACAGTAAATTATGCATGATACAAGCAACTACCCATACTAACCCATTACTTGTTAACCAATACTAAAATATCAGTATATCATCGTTATAACAAGGACACCTTAAATAAAATGCCATCAGATAAAGTAAATCATTCAGAACCGTGGTATTACAACCATATGCCATATCTGTACCATGAACACTGGTCTAGCTGAAGTTGTAATAAATAAGTAACAGGCATGTTGACTATGACACACTTATTCAAATAACTCACTGTATTTACGTAGAGACAACAATATTATGATGTCTAATTCCGTAGTTACCAGCAGCAAACTCATACCTATACATAATTTAGTCTTACATTGAAACTGACACTAAAGAAGGCGAAAGGTAACGTTACAATGTAGTGTATTGTAATCATTTATCTTCATAACATAGCAATTCGGACAAAAGCGCACTAAATTAATAGTAACTAATACAACTTTGCAGACAACAGAAAACTTGTAAATACTGGTCCCGCGCTTACCGTCGTCTGCTCTGTTCGCTACTATCACTGCTGAAAAACATACAAAAGCCCGGCGAGTCATCAGATTTACACACGCCTACTGTTTTCTCAGCCCCGCCTACACGTATTTCATTGGCTCACTCCCAGACAAGGATGATTTCATTCGCTGCACAGTGTGTCAATCAAAGAGCGGACTTCTTATCTCTTTAGAGAGGGTGTACTTGTAAACAACATGCAAGTTCTAAGTTCTCCAAAGTTATCACCGAAATCCTTTGCTTAATTGAATTTGGAGTTGATTTCATGTAATAAAAAAAAAAAAGTAATTAAATCTAGCATAGGCCTACTTTATCATATAGCAGGTTGTGAAAACAAGTACCGTGTCTTTCTGGGAATTAAAAACCATTAAACGTTGAGCCGTGAACTATATATTACTGTCAGATATCTAAATATCTATTAGCTTACTATGTAAAGGAGAGGAAAGTTTTTAATATCTGGTGTGGCTCACAGTAGGGAGGGGCAGCCTGGAGGAATGAGATACTGTCAATGAGACACTGGTTATGTAAGGTTTAAATGAGAAGTGTTCTGTTTGAAAAACACTGAATTCAATAATTGTCCAGTCATTTTATGAAAAAAAGTAGGACAAATTGCAACAGAAGCAAAGTCAACTGATTTTGTATCCTCAATATGTGCTGAGTAAGGAAAAAAGACCCAAATATAGCCTATTCATTCTTTTTCTCACGTGAATGGTGTACAAATTTTAACCTTTAGATATCACCATGAAAATTACTGAGTTGATTACTTACATCAAGACACACAAAAAATGTATTACAAGTTTTTTTTTAATTGTTTGTTAACATGGGAAACCGGTGCATAATCTAATTACATATGTGCTAATTTGCATAAATACCACAACAGATCTAAACATTGGGTATAGCCAGGTGAAAATGTCTTGTTGAATCTTGTTGACACATAACAGTAAATACTTAATGTTAAGGTCTGAATGGAACCCATTTAGGCTACCCATGAGCATTAATACATAGTGGCAGGAAGAAGTACTTTAAACCAGCCTTTATTCATTATTATTGCAGAGATTATTTCACCAATAATAGTCGTACGTACCACAGCTCAACACACATGCAGATGTTCCCAATGAATTGCAGTAGATCACCAGGTATGTTTTATTAATGTAGGTTGAATAATCCATGTAGGAGAAACAAAGGAAATCTTTCTTACCTGAGTGACAGCTTAGTGACAGTTGATTGACAGTTGAATGGACCTTGAATGAATGACTGAATCTCTAACCCTTATGGTGACATTTGTTTGCCTCTATAGTCTTTTACTGTAAGATGTCAACAAGATTCTACAAGACATTTTCACCTGGCTATATCCAATGTTTAGATATGGTGTGTTATGTATGCAAATTAGCACATACATTATTATGCACCGTTTGCTCATGTTACCAAAACATTTAAAAAAACTTGTAATACATTTTTTGTTTGTCTTAATGTAAGTAATCAACTTAGTAATTTTCATGGTGATATCTAAAGGTTAAAAATGTTAGCCTATTCACATGAGAAAAATAATAGGCTAATTAGGTCTTTTTCGAAACTTTCCCCTAATGGGATACAAAGGATACAAAATCAGTTGAGTTTGCTTCTGTTGCAATTTGTCCTAGGTTGACCCCCATTTTGGCTTAAAATGACTGGAATAAAATAGGAACCTTAAAAAAAAACTGCATTCAAAATGAGGAACCTCACTCAACTGTAATGAATGCCACTCGAGCCACTTTGCTGTGATTCTCAAATGCATCATAAGTCTGACTGTAGAAACCAATGGGTAGAGAATTAGTCTACATATCTACTTATGTTAACAATGCGTTTGGCAACCGCAGCCCCGGATGCTTTAGTCTGAATTCTGTGTTATTATGCTATGGCACAGAATTCTATAGGAAAATGTCATGGTGTTAGTCTTAGTACTGAAACTCCACAGAAAGAGAGTCCTGCAGCAAGACAGTCACCCTAAACTCACAAGTAGATTGACCATAGATTGAATGTTTAAAGCAGAAGAAATATGATGTTTTGGAGTGGTCATGTCATAGTCTTGACCTTATAGAAATGTTGTTGAAGGATCTGAAGAAAGCAGTTTATGAGGCCAACAGGCAAACATTCCTCCAAGCTGATGTGCAGTACTGATCCACAGGTTTTTTTGTTGCCATTATTATTGCTTAAAGGGAAGGTTCACCCAAAAATGAAAATTCTGTCATCATTTACTCACCCTCACGTTCTTTCAAACCTGTTTGAATTTCTTTCTTCTACTGCTGAGCACAAAGAAAGAAACCTATGGAAGTAAAATAATGACAAATGTTTTTGAAACAAAAAAAGCTTGTTGAATTGCACTAAGTTACTTGAAAAAAATATGCATTGCATTAACCCTGCTTCAGGGTTCCCACACCTTGGTTAACTTCAAATTCAAGGACCTTTCAAGGACTTTCCAGGTCCAATACCCTCAAATTCAAGGACTTAATGTGGGGGCACATTTCAAGTGAGAGGAAGGTTACATCGTGTTACCTTGTAAGATACATTGCTGCGCATGTTCTCTAGACTCCGTCGCTATGGAAACAGAGACGCTAACATGCAATCACCCGCAAATTAATGTGTGGGTCTATGTAAAATACATAATTTTACCTTTAAATACGGGACCATTCTTTGTAATCTTCTTTGGTGAGCCAGATATCTTGAAATTAGCATTTTCCAGGCATCACGTTTCTGCGGTTTCAGACTATTTTTGCAATGTTTCACGGTGTGTCTGTGAACCTTTGAGGAACCATCGAAGTAGTTTCGTGCGCGCGTGAAAGTCATGGCAACGTACAACACAAAGTACCTCACGCGGGAAACACGTAAATGCGCGTAACTAAAGTAAGCTAGTATGCATAGGCCACGAAGTGTTGGCGAAATAAAACATTAGCGAACCAGAATGGATTAATATGGATTTTTTTTTTCGAGAAAACTTTCAAGGACCTGTATCTATGTATGTTCATTTTTAAAAACTTTCCAGGGCCTTGAAAAACCCGTGGGAACCCTGCTGCTTGCATCAATGCATTGTATTTTTAGGGCTTGCATTTTTATGGGCTGAAATTCAACATGGTTGTATATTTAAACTGTGAATATTTCAATTCAAAACATTTCACACACGTTTTCATTATTAAAAATTAAATAATCCATATTCACCATTCAGATTTCACTTCCAAAATATTCATTCTGTTTAAAAATACTACCTATGATATTCGACAGGCAATTTTCGGTCCATTTTATTTCGCTTTAACAATTCGCTTCCACAAATTCAGTGGTTCAAATTTGACAGAAAATTCAACATTTAACATCCCGGAACGGCAGGAATATCAGTAGATTACCGATTGATAATCTCCATAGCTGTTAGTCGACCTCACCAGCAGGGGGTGCAAGCGGCTGTTAAGTTTTTGTAATCAGGGCCTATATATATATATATATATATATATATATATATATATATATATATATATATATGGAAAATCTGATAAAGACACAAAAGCTGTGTTTACATTTAAGTCTTCACAGTTAGTTTTGCACATGTATGCAGCTTTCTCTACCGTGAATGAGATAATGTTATTCCCCGACACTGATGTACAGATAAAACATTAAATCAGAGGTAGTAGACATATATTTCTCTCATTGTTTAGTTTTGCTATGCTGCAGAACTGGGGATTCCCTCAATACATCATTCTCCAGGATTCCCCTGATTTAATGACTTAAATTTGCCAAGTTGATTGTACTTAAAAATGTTTAAAAAAAAAATTATTACAGCGCAGGTTTGGTCTACACAAAAAAAAAAAAAGATTTATCTATTATTTATTTAATTGGACTCTTAATCTAATTATAGGATTAGCACTACTATTTTTTAAAAACCTCCACAAGACTGCAATGAAAACTGAAAAATCGCCTTTTTAACTCAATGACTCATATTTTCAGTGTTGCACAAAATACTTTGTGGATCATTAGGGTTTTTCCTCAACCACTATAAAAGCCATTAAAAAAGGGGTCTACACAAGATACAGCTCAGAAACGATGTTTTCATGCAAACTGATTCATAGCAGTATACTGAGCTGTGACAGAAAGAAATCCCCAGATCACACAATCTGAAACTTCAGTTCCCCAGATTCAAATGCCTGCACTGTCTCAATCTGAAATAAAAACAACAAAGAACAATCTTTTAAATGAAACTTTATTGAAGGACAGAGGAAACGCTGCAGCGATCAACACGCAAGTACCCCAGTCCCCCAACATTTTTTCGTCATAGTGCGTAGTGAAATGAACACAGGTTACAGGTCAAACTGTGTGGAAGAAGCTTTAAAACACTGCCAGGCTCAAGTTGTGATGGTAATGTTGAGAACTATTGAGCCATCTGTCAGTCTTGTGAATAAGTTAAGATGAATATAAATATTTCTGAGAAACACCTCAAACATTTTGTTCATTCAAGAGTCTCAGAATAAAAGGCATCATAAAATTACAATACTTTGTTACGATACATTGGTTTTGAATAAAAGTTCTAGCAAAGTATATGTATACAATTTAATATAAGGCATTATATGTATTATATTCATAGTTAACAACCTCAACAATTTCATTTTAAGAGGTAGACGACGCAGTTTTGTTCTGACAACATCCTATACTTTTTTTTGTAACGTTTTAGGCTGCGGTCATCTGCAGTACTATATTTAGCCACAAGAGACCACAATCCAACAGTTTTTCTCTTGGTTTCTTGTGCTACGTATTGTGCACATCAACTAAAATAAAATATGAACTGGGCCAAGATTGCATATTTCTCATACTTCCAAGGGATCCATTTGCATAAATGAAACCATACATAAATGTAAGCATAGTAAGGCAACTGAACTGCTGGAACATTAAATAATGAATATTAAGGAATGATTTGAAACGGTCAGATTGTAATTCTGCGGCCATCAGTCTCTCACAGCTTTCTCATAGTCTCTCCCTCACTTTAAACGGTGTTTGTTGTCTCTTGAAGCTGTAATGTTGGCCAGAACAGATAAGAGCAGGCAACGGTGAGCACAGATGTATGTTGGCTTCCTCTGAGTTACCAGAGGACTGGACAGTCAAGGTTAGTGAATCCAGGGGCTTTCCTTAAGTCCCAGTAAGTGTTGTTGCTCACCCAGGTGTCATCTTTGGACTTCCTGTTGGTGATAAAGCAGAAATCAGTTATAACAACTTGGATTTGGACCCCACACACTGGCCATGCATGACTCCCTTTGGAGTGGATTTTGTGCTTTGTAGCTTTGCAGACCTTTTTCATGCTCAAACAGCAACAGTAAAACAGTAATAAAAAAAAGACAGTAAGAAGGATAGTTAGTTCATACTGGAAGAATCGAGGTTGATGTGTTATTTGGTTCTCTTCCAGGACTTTGCGTCTCTCTCGCTGCAGCTGTTCGATCCTCTGCTTCTGCACCTCTGCAGATTCAACGTTCCCTTCCTCCAATAACCTGCATGCGCACATAAACAGTCTCATGTGAAATCCATTTGTCCTTGCATAAACAGAGTGATGCAGTGATGTCATCGTCTGGTGTCCCTAACGGTTTAGTATGGTCCCGGATGTGACACATTTACCTCCAACCATGGATTTCAAAATTACTGGTAGTTTGGTGCAACGTTTCAAATCGGTATGTGAGTTGCAAATCTATAAATCTTCCAATGTCAACTTATCTCATGAATATTAATTTGATCATACTCATGAGTATCCACTCATAACTTAATGAATATTCATGGTATATCAATTTTAATATTGGCATTCCAGGTTCTGCTGAGATTCTGCTAAAATTTGTATTGACAATTGTCCAAATTCCTAAGCATTGGTATTATCCACTGCAGTGATGTTGTTGTTTAGTAAAACTATTAAAATAATTAATTGAAATAAAGATGGAATAAAATAAAATATAAATATTGGACTTGGCAACTGACTGAAATAAAATAAGTTTGAGTTGTAAAGTGCTAATTACTAAAACTAAAACTAAATAAAAAGACAAAAAATAATAAAACTAGTCATTCAAAATATTAAATATTAATTACTTTAGTTTCAATTTATTTAGGTTTTATTTTAATCTTAAAATGTAGGGCTTCCAATGTTAATGCACTAACTGGTATCATTTAAAAATGTTTAGTAGCATTACATTTCTCAGCACAGTCTAGTGTTATTGCTATAGTGACATTTTCAAGTTCAAGTTTTGTAATATATTTGTATAAAAGTATTTTATTTTAGGTTAGTTATGTTAGTTTTTATTTTCACATGACTGAACGAAAATGTTTTCATATAACCTTTCATTGGAAGCCAAACAATATGAATATAGGTTTTTACCTCTGGTCGAGTCGTAGTCTGGTGTCCGTGGGTGGAAGATGTGGTTTGGTAAGAGGGTCGAGCTCATTGAGCTCCATAGCAAACTTAGTGAAACCATAGTACTGCTCATAATCAGGAGGCATGGGATCTGTACACAAACATAAAAGCAGATGATAAATAGTTTTTATTTCAATACATTCTGAAATATTAAGCAAATGAATCAATAACTACTAAACACTAGTAACTATATTGTCTGTGAAATACATTAGCTAGCAGGCAACAGAAAATTGGAGCACATCAACTAGGGCAGACTGTGTGTGTGTGTGTGTGTGTGTGTTTCCTACTCGTCCTCCAGATGCAGGTAGCAGAGGGTGGGCTGCCGCAGTACATGCCCTCGTGCCATTTCCCAAACAGCTTATGGACGACTTTTCCTTTGTGGTCTGTGATAGCTCCCTCCACCTCGTTCATGGTGGAGTTCCAGTACTTCGCCTGCAAAGGACATAGATATGTTTGAGCAGAGCACCTCTAAACAAAGAAGTGTGTACATATTTAGAAGAGACCACCTGGGTTAAGTAAGCTGATACTGAACAAATGAGTGAAAATACCGAATCAATTCACCATTAAGGTTTTGCTAATGTGGCATTATAAAGAACTGTGACATTTAACAGTAACTGCTGCAATCAGGTCAGATGAAGGAGATTTCCAGCAGATGTCATACTTGAGTCAGACATTGAACTTAACTAATCTCATAGGGGATGAACCATGAATAATTATCTGACTTATGCAGAATCTCATTCTGTCCTGTTTCTTGTTTGATCCTGCTCTCCTTTGCCCTAATTGATCTTTTCTGTCTTTTCTTCACCCCTCAGCAAAGCCAAAGCCGTTGTCCTTGAAGCCTGCTGGAAGTCTTTGAAGACCTCAGCGTCTGAGTTGTGTTATCTTAACTGTGCCACACAGATCCCTCATTAGATGCTAAAGAATGCGGCGCTCTCTGAAAGGCCAGAAAGAGATGACCGACATGTTTTAAGTCCTACAAGTGTGGAGGATGTCAGACTGTCAAACATGGCAGGGCAGAATAACAACTGGTCCAATTCCATGGAAGCTTTTTATCTCGCAATTCAGACTTTATAACTCACAATTCTGAATTTATAGCTCTACATTCTGAGAAAGTCAGAACTGCAATTGTAAACGCAATTACGAATTACAAGAGGAAAGTCAGAATTGTGAGATATACACTTGCGATTGCAAGAAATAGTCAGAATTGCATGTCAGAATTGCAATATTTAAACTTGCAATTATAATGTGCAATTCTGATTTTTTTTTTGCAAATGCATGTTTATATCTCAAAGTTTATAACTTTTTTCCTCACAGTTCTAGTTCGAGTTTATATCTCACAATCCTGAGTTTATACCTATATCTAAAAAAAAAGTCAGAATTACGAGTTATAAACTTGGAATTGCAGGACATAAAGTTAGAATTGTGATTTGCATTAAAAATAGTCAGAATTGACTATATTTATTTATATCTTGCATTTTTTTTCTCAGAATTGGGATATATAAACTTGCAATTGTGAGTTATAAAGTCCTAATTGTGAGATCACAATTACAAGTTTAGATATAAACGCATACCCGAACCGCGCACACACAAAGAGCGGCACGTTTCAGATAGCGCGCAATCTCTGAACTAATTCCTCTTTCACGTCTCCATGCACTTGGATGGACACATACAAGTTTTTTTTTGTTATTTGTCAAAATACCCATCTCGGCAAGTATTCTCGTAAACAGTTGGTTATGTCTTAAGTGAACGTAAAGAGTTGCAAAAGAAATCAAATGTGTATCATTATATTGGATCCGTGCATGAGGTCTTAAAGTGACAGCACCCTATAAATACCTGGTGTTGTCTGTCATTAATGTTAATCAAACAACAAAACACAGCTTTAACAAAGATTAGTCTATATTAAATTTATACAGTCAACATAGTGTTATTTTATATTTAATTATTACCCAAAATGAATACAACAGTTAGACTTAAAGCAGGGGTGCCCAACCCTGCTCCTGCCGATCGACTGTCCTGCACAGTTCATCTCCAACCCTAATCAAACACACCTGAAGCAACCAATTAACGTCTTCAGGACCACTTGAAAATTAAAGGCAGGTGTGTTTGATTAGGGTTGGAGATGAACTGTGCAGGACAGTCGATCGGCAGGAGCAGGGTTGGGCACCCCTGACTTAAAGTGAGCTTTAAGCAATAAATGGAAAGCCGTTGAACCACTACCTACCATATAAAATGCAGTGTGGAGAAACGTTAAAATATCAGAAAATAAAACATTTCAGAATAGATGGGATGGAGAGGCAGCTGACCTTGACGAAGGTGACTTTACACTGGCATTTCTCACTGTTGTAGTTTTTGATGGAGATTTCACCATAGTGCTCGATCCAGCGCTGCCCACTTAGAATGTTGTGGATACATGATGTTACCTTATTCCATTCATAATGATCCCCAAATCTGCAGGAGAGAGTAACGTGTGAGTGTGTGTCTACTGTAAATTCATAATTAGCCTGGTTATTAGTGTTAGTTTAAATTAGTGTTTAGGATAATATTAAAATAGAGATTTAGACATTTAGATATAGACATTTATAATATAACAAATATTTCTATTTCAAATAAATGCTCTTCTTCTGTACTTTCTATTCATCAAAGAATCCTGAAAAAAAGTATCATATTTTCCACAAAATGATTAAGCAGCACAACTGTTTTTGTCACATGTAGCCTGTTTTGGTTTAGTTTTCTCTGTACTGTTCCCGTTTTGCCTGCCAGATTTGAGAGTTAGTTACAGTGGTTCTTAATTAGTTAACACCTGTTCTGTTTCAGGTAATCATCCGCTTTTTATTGAAGCCCTCAGTTTCCTGTGTTCCATTGTCCGGTCTCGTATACGTTTACGTGGTTGTGTTCGCTATTCTAAAGCTATCTCCTGAGTTTTAGTTAGTGTATTATGATAACGACTGTGTTTTTGTTATTACTCCTTCATCATGCGCATTCTCTACACCCACGCCTGACAGAAGACCGGACCCATTCAATATGGATTTACCAGCGGTCCAACTGCTCTGTATGGACCAGGAGCAGCAGTCCCTCGGGGTCCACACTTGAAAATTTCAACATCTGCTATACAAACTTTCCTGACCGCTCCTTGTGCACTTTCTACCTCACAAGTCTGAATGTGGAAACGAAAGCATGCCTATCCAAAAGCGGCCAACACTATCTGCAGAGGATTCCAGCCCCACTCGGAGCCAGCCATCACCCCCATGCACAGACATGAAGCCAGAGCCCACTGCAGACGGAGGGCTTTATTCTGCCATGATTCACAAGCCAGAGCCTGAAATGAGGACGAGCCAACCATTGCCCCGGAGCCCGAGCCCCACTGTGAGTCTGATGAGGTGTGTGAGCCGGCAACAGCATGTGTCAACATGGGACAGCTAGTGGAGTTGGAGGAAAAGGAGGAAGACCCTGCCCACACTCCCACTTCTGAGCTGAAGCTGAAGCTGATATTTTATGACTTAGAGGATGCTTACCTTAACCTCCCATCCCCGATGTTCCGCCCTGTGTCTCCAGAGTTCCTGGCCAGCCTCACGACCTCTTCTTCAAAAGTCAGCCAGTCCGTTAGCCCTGCCTCCATTTTTTCCCTTCAACCCCTCAGCTTCTCCTATAACACCACCAAAACCAAGGATTTGCCTTGAATCTGCAGGTCTCCAGTGTTGCCCAGGCAAGTGGATCCCCCGGCTCCGCCTCTAGCCACTGATCCCATCAGTCCACCTCGGTTCTTCGACCAGTCGGATCCACTCTCCCTCCCTTGGCTCCACCAGATACCATTGTCCTTGCAGCTCCACCGGGCTCCCTCATCCCTCCAGCTTCGCCTTGGTCAGACGTCAACCTGCCTCCTCCACGAACTTACGAACCGTCTGCTGCGCCCCGTCTCTCCACCCCTTTGACTCCATCTGGCTCTGTCTTCTCTTCAGCTCCACCTCAGTGCTCAGACACCCTAGCTAAACCACGGAAGCTCGTCGCTGCAGCTCCGCCTCGCCTCCAGGACCATCGGTGTTGCCCAGTCCCATCTGTTCTCCGTCTGAGCCTAGGGCTCCACTTACATCGGCCTAGTCCCCCTGGTCGGTGTCGTCAGCCAAGTCTTCACCATGGCTTCTCCCTCCCTCGACTCCACCGTGGGACATCGTCCTGGCTGTCCTCTGGGTTCCGGCCTCACTACTTCTGCTCCTGGATCTGCTCCTCCCACCGTCATCGCCGCCTTGGTTTTTCCCACTGTCACCTTCCCCTGTTTCCTGTCCTTCGCCTGCTCCACGTCCTTGGACTTGGACAGCCAACCACCTTGGACTGTTACGGCGCAAGGACACGCCTTCCAGGAGGGGGGTGTAATGTCACGTGTAGCCTGTTTTGGTTCTTTTTACCTCACAGTTCTGAGTTTATATCTTGCAATTATGAGTTTACATCTATATAAAAAAAAAAAGTCAGAATTACGAGTTATAAACTTGGAACTGCAGGACATAAATTCAGAATTGTGAGATATAAACTCACATTTGCGTGAAAAAGAGTCTATATCTGATTTGAGAGTTAGTTTCCATTCTTAATTAGTTCAAACCTGCTCTGTTTCAGTTAATCACCCCTGTGTATTTTAAGCCCTCAGTTTCCAGTGTTCCATTGTCTGTTCTCGTCTAAGTTTACATGGTTGTGTTCGCTATTCTGCAGCTATTTCCTGAGTTTTAGTTTGTGTTAAAGACTTGTTTTTGTTCTTACTCCTTCGTTGTGCGCATCCTCTACACCCACGCCTGACAGTTTTCAACATTGACAATAATAATAAATGTTTCTTGAACACCAAATTAATAATATTTAACAATATTACTTTTTTTTAATCAAATAATTGCAGTCTTGGTTAGCATAAGAAACTATTTTCTATTTTTAAGTGTAGGAATTGAGAGCGAATCAGACAGCATTGACTCCCTCAAACTAACCAAGAAGCAGAATTCCGAGATAGTCCGAGTCAACACTCAGGACTCTAATTCAGAAGACCGTGTCATTTTGTGCATCAGCAAGTCTAGATAAGCAGGTTTAAGACAATGCACGCTTGTAAGAGATGATCACAGCTAAAGGAAGAACGTTGTCAACTTTAGGCAGTTTAACAAGACAAATGGGTTTCAGAGATGGCACATCTCGAGTGTCACGAGGAAAACCATGAGTTTACGCCAAAGGGGGGTTTAATTCCCAGGACTTAAAACAGACCTTCTTCTTAAGACCCCTTGGTAACCTCTGGAACGCAGGACTGAAATCATCTCTAAAATCCACAGAGACTGCCTTTACATATCAAAATGCATCAGATCATTCCAAAACAAGGCTAGACAGACTTATAATCAAATGTCATTTCATTGCATAATGTCTGTAACCCACACTTTTGAATATCACTTTGTAATCACTCATTGTTTATGTCTTTTTGATAACTATTTATTAATAGTTCATAGACAGCATGGAGTGCTCGGTATCAGCGTGAATGGTTTTCCTTTCTCAAATTGTAGTATAAATCAAATCGATCTAAAATATATCATATTCGTATTATAGAAATCATGTCTAAATTATCCCCTGCTAAAGCAGGAAATTTAAGAGACCATGTGACTAATAAGATGACAACTGTAATATATGTGAGAGGAGGAAAAACCTGCACCAAAGATGATACCTAATTAGACAGAACTCCTCCAAAGTGTTGGACAGAAATCTGAGTATAAAAACTCAGTACACAAACAAAGCATTAGATGCGATCAGATCAGATTTGGGAGACCTGTAAAATGGGTTAAGACTGCGGCAAGCCATCTAACTACTCTCGTCTCACTTCTTTTTTTTTTCTTTACTTAGTTACTTCCTTTTTCTGTTGAGTCTCACTTTGTACGTTTTTTGCGCAAAGATTCAGTCAACGACTATATAGTCTTCACTCGTCTCAAACTTCAAACTTGAGCCACGAGACTCCGCTTCCATTCATTCGCCAACACACCAACATGATTGGCCTCCCAAGACGTCACTCCAGAACTGACAAGACCTCCAATGAATAAAAAAACCTGGGAAATCCCTTCCAGAAAGGATGCCACAGAAGGGAATCCCCATCAAAGACACAAACAACAAAAGCAAGTAACGCCTCCAGATCCTAGACTGATAGAAGGGTTAAATTAATGATTGATGGGTCATGTCTTATAAAGTGCATAAAGAAACTTGGGATTTCCTCATTTTACTCTCTTAAAACGTATTCTTTCCTTGCTTTCTTTCTTTCGGCATGTTATTAGATATTAGTTTTTTATGTGTCTGAATAGTCAATAAAGTCTTGCTTGTATTTACAGAGAAGTGTCTTGTGTTATGTGCTTAAGAATTTAAGGTTTTAAACTGCTGATATTGTTACCGTGCTAACAAATAGACACTATACTTTTCACTATAGTTTGGATATTAATATCCGCTACAGAGTTGATAGTAACGGCCCGTTCTATTGAGCGCTGGACGGATCGTTTGTTCGGCCGTAAAATAAGTGATTCTTTCAAAATTCCTTATAAATTAATTAATAATTCCCTTTGAGCTTAGGTTTCCTTTACATAAGGAATAATGTACATTCATGTTGACCACTGACTCTTATTATATGGCTACTGATTTTTATTGTATAAGAAGAAAGAGACCTTGGAGTGATATGAGAGACATTAAACTAGCACATCTATTTAAGAAATCAGATCCCTGCGAGAACAAATGTCAATTATACAGTTTAGAAGTTATTACTCAAAAATATAAGTACACAGAATGCAATTATCGACTAATCATAATGAAGTATTTCAGAGAGCCGTGCAATATATCAGCTTTATATTGCTTTAAGTACTTGCGAGGGACAAATTTCTAAAACAATACAAAGGTAAATCACAAAAACTATAACACTTCACTACCATTTCTAACTTTTACATTATGAGCTGAATTGGGCGGACAACACTGAGCTCTATTCATAGAATCAGAGGATCTGTAAAACCAGTAGAACAGTGAAAGCAACGCAACCCACTCATCACTAACAGTCCGTCATCATATGTCATTACAATGTGTGCAGCTGAATAACTGGCTGCTGTTGTCACTGACAACTTCAACACCTCGCTGCCCCAGTCTGCTGTTTCCAGGAAAGATAAAAGCTCCATTGCTTAGGGAGAATGAGGACACTGACAACATCAACCACAGCTGCTGCTATAATTTGGACAGTGCCATCATTCAAGACACCAATTATTACCCAGACTACAATCTGTTCTCACCTCTATGGTCTACATAGCCCAAAGCTCCAAAGCCCGTTCACACCAAGAACGATAACTCTAAGGATAACTATATTAGTGTCCACACCAGTGGATGAAATTGTTCTGTAAGTGATTCCAGTGATATCGTTTCTCTGTGTTGTTATCGTTATAGATTCAGGTCGTAGCTAGGGGCTGGACGTGGACACCATTGACCTAAGCTTGGCCACCCCGCTCACAATCGCTGTTTCTCTTTTTTTCTTGACAAGAATTGAGTTTATTTAAACATAGAACTGTCTGTTTATGACTACAACAAATGGGAGACTTTTTAGACACACACTCTAACTTCGCCTCAGTGCCAGGTGCGAGTCAAACGACCGCGGAAAAGGTACAGGTGCCAAGGGAGCTTGAGTAGATCAACAGTGAACGGTGAACAGTAGATATACGAGATTGTGAAAGAGTTATTACAACATGATTAAATAAGTTAAACATTCAATTTTTTAGATGCAAGTTTTTGAAACAGACCTTACAGTCTAACTCAATGAAGAGTTAATTTATTATATAAAATTAAATGAAGGTTGACTAATGAAGGTTGACGGCTTTTTATATTTTTCTAAAAACAGTTTACTCGAGTGCCTTGAATTGTTGACTAATCTTTGAACTATGTAGTCATCTGCATGTCTCATCCATGAGGATGCAATAATGGAGAGCAAGCTATTGGGAGTTTTGAGAACCAGAACCATCTGGCTGAGCAAGTTGAACTTTAGCTATAGTGTGAACTTCTTTTCTAATAATATGCCTTCTGTGCCACCCAAGACTGGTTGTATATTTTTAGAACTATCTTTATTGTTATAGTTATCGTTCTTGGTGTAATTATCTGGTGTTATCTGTCCTGTAACATGTATTTGGAACTGTCAATTAATTTGATAATAACATATATTTATTCTGCTAATTACATTTACAATCAACACTTGTTTTACTGCATCATCATGTATGTACAGTATGATCATCATGTATGAGAGAATATCAGTCTGTGAGTGTTTACTTTTCCCAGTAGATTTTAGCGCGCTTCTTTGTTGCTAGGAAACTTTGTTTTCTTTACTGTGTTTTACTCTGGTAAAATGCACGCCCACGTGGCATTTGTTTGTGTCTGCTTGGCTAAATAGTAGGGCATGGCCAAAGCCAGTTAAAGTATTTATTCTACTCATCTGCTAGTACTTGTTAGAAGAAGCAGTCGAACAACAGGAGAGAACATCAGTCTGTGAGTGTTTACTTTTCCCAGTAGATTTTAGCGCGGTTCTTTGTTGCTAGGAAACTTTGTTTTCTTTACAGTGTTTTATTCTGGTAAAACGCGTGCCCACGTGGTATTTGTTTGTGTGTCGTGACTTTTCACTTGTGTCGTGAGTTTCCCTTGGCTAAATAGTAGGGCGTGGCCTGCTGTATTCAATAACGAGGTATTAGGCGTGTATAAAATAGGTTAGTGCACCGCGGCAGCCCTCGTGTGAAGACCAAAGAGTGTAAAGACCAATGACTCTACCTGTGCGACCAAAGAGTGTAAAGACCAACGACACTACCTGTGCGACCAAAGAGTGTAAAGACCAACGACTCTACCTGTGCGACCAAAGAGTTTAAAGACCAACGACTCTACCTGTGCAACTCCACCGAGCAAGGAATTTATTAATTAATTTAATAATTTATTAATTTATTAATTTCTTGTTGCTTATTTAATTATCTTGTTGTTTCCTTTCTCTTCTACACAACTTTTCATCTGATCTTTCTGTTTGTGAGCTCTCTTACACTGTGTTTTCAAATCCCTATTATTACTAACATACGTAAATCAAATATCACACGTTGGAGGCAGTACAATCCTAACAACCTGCGTACCTTTCCGGTGTCTTCTAGTACTATATTCTCTTTTCCTATTGGTCTCTGGAATTGCCAGTCCCCTGTAAACAAAGCTGATTTCATTACATCTATTTCTAGTCATTCAGATTCAGGTCTCAGCCTACTGGCCCTGACTCAGACCAGAGGACACTGCCACACCGGCTGCCCTCTCCACTAGCTTCACTTTCTCACACACCCTTCGCCTGACTGGTAGGGGTGGAGGTACTGGTCTGCTCATCTCAAATGATTGGAAATTTGATCCTTTACCACCTCTGTGTGACAACAGCTCATTTGAATTATATTCAAGTACCATCACTAGCCCTATTAAAATCCATTTTGTAGTTGTATATCGTCCCCCAGGTCAGCTTGGCAGCTTCTTGGAGGAGCTTGATGTGCTACTCTCATCCTTCCCTGAGGATGGTACTCCTCTCATAGTTCTTGGAGACTTCAACATCCACCTAGAAAAACCTCAGGCTGATAATTTCCACACTCTGCTTGCCTCATTCGACCTCAAACGAGTATCTACTGCGGCTACTCTCAAAAGCTGATCGTATCTCAGCCTGCCTGACAGACATTTCTGGCTGGATGAAGGAACACCACCTTCAACTAAACCTTATGAAGACATAGGCTACTTGTGGTCCCGGCCAACCCAACACTTCATCACAACTTCACCATTCAGCTAGGCTCATCATCCATAATTCCATCAAGGTCAGCCAGGAACCTTGGAGTTGTAATTGATGATCAATTGCCTATCAGGCAATGCCTATCAGAGCATGCTACACAACTCCTTGTCCAAGCGCTTGTTCTATCTAGATTGGACTACCGGTACTGTAATGCTCTCCTGGCTGGTCTTCCAGCTTGCACTGTCAAACCTCTGCAACTGATCCAGAATGCTGCAGCCAGAGTGGTCTTTAAGGAGCCGAAGAGAGCACTTCACTCCTCTCCTCACAAAATTGCACTGGCATCTCAAAGAGGCACAAAATCTCTTTCTCGGACCTTTACCATGACTGTTCCATGCCGGTGGAATGATCTGCCTAACTCAACCAGAGCTGCTGAGTCCATAGCCACTTTCAAGAAACAGCTGAAGACACATCTTTTTCGACAGCACTTGATCCACTAACGCTTTCTCTTCTATTCTATTCTATTATATTTAGGGCTGCACGATTATGACAAAAATCACAATTGTCGATTATTCCCTTGAAATTGTAATGCGATTATTAATTACAATTATCATAATTTACACTGAATATATATATGTATGAATATATATATATATATATATATATATATATATATATATAGACATATATAATGTATATATAGACATATTATTATACATGTTTACTTAAAAATTGTGAACACACACACTGTCCCCCTTTACTTAACATACACATAAATTGTATGAATACGACTAATAGTAAAGACTATAAATAAATAAACATTAGGCCTATGCTAAAGCTATTAAATAGCAGTCCCAAACTAGCTTTTGTTAATACAATGTTGGTATGAGCCACCACAGTCATTTAAAAATATAAAAAAATAACACAAAGTGAAAATAAAGTGGCATTTTGGGGGTTAATATGGAAACGACAGTTACCATGGTGAATACACAATATTAACAAGAACTGTTAATGAAACATGGAAACTGCTCCAGAATGAAAATCATCCCTGCATGCAAATATTTCTCAGCTAACACACGACGTACCAGTAACGTGATTTATTGGTATTTTACTTTTATTTCATGACTTACTAATTTACAACGTAAAAACGTTGCATGCTCGTAGTTTCCTTTGCACTTTATACACAGCGCGCGCCGCCGCATTTGCGCGTGCAATTGACATTCTCTGGTGCAATTGAAGAGTGTGCGCTACGAGCACAGTAGCCTATAACGGCTGACATGACAGGAACGTCCGTTTTTCTGAGGTGAAAGACTTTTTATTTCACCGTACATATACGTCGCTGCCTGGTAGTTCCTATTGTAGTTGTGATTCGCCTCTCATAACATGCTCTAAATGCACGCGGAGTGGACTTTTTATTTTTTTTTGTAATCGCGGCTTTGAACGATTACGTAATCATGGCATCCATAATCGTAATCGCGATTAGAAATTCGATTAATTGTGCAGCCCTAATTATATTATTAAAAAAAACATGTACTGCGTTAGATTAAACTGAGAAGGGTCATAGCACTTGCATATTGTCCTACTGTTAGTTTAACTGCTTCTATTGTTCTCATTTGTAAGTCGCTTTGGATAAAAGCGTCTGCTAAATGAATGAATGTAAATGTAAAATGTAAATTAATACTACATGTCTGCTTCTCACAAGTGTGCAATAGGCCTGTGGTTTTCAAACTTTTGAAACCAAGGTCCCATGTTTCCATAATAATATTCAAAGGTTCCATGACTTTTCCAATTGTTTGTGATTTAGTGGATAAGGATTAAGGATAAGCATTTAAAAAAATATATTTTTAAAACATCTCTACCTGACAAAATATTGTAGAGCTTGGCATAATTAGAAAAATTTATATTAATTGTCATTCCGTATATATTAATTCACACATGGAGTTTTACTATTTTATTAATTTACATTACTTTTCCAGGTCTAGAAATCACATTTTTAAAATTGGACTTCATCTATCCAGGAAGCCAGGAGACGGGATAGCATGTGAATAATAAATACACAGAAGAACTTACCCAGGAAGAACCACATGAGTACTTCCTACAGGTACAATCTCCATGGACTTTCCCCAGAACTTATTCCTCCACCTCACGTCTGAAATCAGTCATATATAACACAATCAGCTTCACATCTGCAGACATCAGCTCATTTGTACTGACACAATAAGCCTACATTATCACTGTGGTGTTACCTTGCCAAAAGATGAAGTTTTTAGAGTCAGCATGACATGCTGATATGGGGGGATGATGGCTAACCTGGAGGAAGAAAACAGAGCAGCTGTGAGATCCACACACACACACACACATGCTATGTTTCTATTCAAAGTTGCGAATTAAACTTCTGTGCAAAATTTTAATTTTGCATAAAACATTTGCGAATTGTTCACCATTTCCATCTCATGTGTTCCTAGGAAATTGGCATATCTGTAATATAAATGGAAGCTGCTGCAATCGGGGGAAGCCACTGCGGCTCTTTTTTCATAAATTACTTGCGTATCAGAGCGTGCAAACAAAATGCAATAAACAGAGTCATGTTATCTTGCGTTTGGAGGCAGATGCCTGGTGTTTGGGAACGCAATCGTGTAAGACAGTTTTGAGAGGTTGTTAAACCCAAACATGTTGATGACAGACTTTGGCTCAGGCATTTCAGAATGACCAAAGATTCTATGCAATGAAGTTGGTCCCCTGGTTAGTCCAGTTTGCAATCACATCCTCTTTTAAGTCAATGTCGCGTGAGTTTTTTTGTTGTGCTTCCATTGTAGTTTATGCGCATGTGTTCTTATCGAATAATTTTTTTAAAATAATTTATATGCATTTTTATAATTTATGGGAATTTTGGCATTTCCATTCAGCATTTTTTTTTTTTTTGCGATAAGCAAAAATTGCATAAAAATAGGTGGATGGAAACATGGCTACATTCACATACCTGTTCACAAAAACACATCTTACAGGGAGCATCCTACCTGCTCGCCAACAAAGCGAAAGCCTTTGTCTGGACGATCACACTCGTAGGTTTCGCCCAACACTGGATTAAAGGGTTTTCCTCCTGCTCTGTAGTAACTGGAAGCATAGCCAGACACGGCAAATGTAGCGATGTACACCTACAAACAGATCAGTGCACACTTGGTTAGTTATGCGCTGATATATGTTGCCCATTTCATCACACTCTTTATTATGACTTCATTGAAAATAGATTATTTCAGACCTGTCCAGAACGCAAAATGGTATTCACGACTAATTTTATTTACATAATCTGGCGTGAAACAAAATATTCAACAAAATTTTTTTAGGAAGACCCAGACTTGTTTTTATCCATTAGGAATTGACTGGATCAGGAAAAGTGTGTATTTTTAGACCTGAATGTGACTTTGCATTTCATTGTGGAGGGCGAGTCCTCTTCTGAAACACCGCCAGCACCCGGGAGGCTTTTTGACAGGGATGTGATAGCTGAAAGTCAAGTTCACCCTCTATAGAGCATTTTGAAGTATCCCAATGGTAAAGCTGCTTTATCAATCCTGTCTTTATTGTATTGCTGTAACCTTTGTTATATTAATATTAACTGGAATTAAATTACTGTGATAAGGAAATCTAGTACACCTTCATTTCCATTCAGTACCAGATTTTTTTTTTAGCCACCTGAGGGAAAATGTGGCCTATGAGACATCAGCCAAAAAGGAAAGTCATTTCAGAGGCAAAGTACTTAATTTTCTTCCGAATTAAGGCAATTTTTTTCCAATTAAATAATGTGCAATGATGATTCATGCACAATTACATAAAAAATGTGCATTAGGAAAGTAAACAGGTCAATTTTGATTTCATATTGACTTAAAATCCATTGTCTCTTGTGATTAAACTACATAAGTAAGCATACTGAAAAGCTATAAGACACTAAGCTACCAAGAAATTAGTTTGTTGGAAATCCGAAAGCCGAGAGAAAGGATTGCTGTCTTCCTCCAGAGACTAAGACAGAGCAATGATGGATACTCGAAGTGTCATTGGATACAGTAGAGTGCAGCTAACAAAAGCACATTTCCAAGCAGGGAGAATGATTTCTGAACAATAATCATTCGCTCATGTTGAGTAATAGTGGATCCTGTGATGATGAGCCTGGATCATCACTCTATTCCTAAACAATCACATAAATTATGCATTTTGACATCATAAATCATACTATGGAAGTGTGTGTATATTACAATATTAATAGTAAACGATACAATTTACAATACAATGTAATATTTATAAACACTCACTCTCTCTATTTGTAATTGCAATACATATTTTATTTTAATATATATATTATTTCATGTTTTTTTTCAATATTATATTATTGTAACAATATGGATTGTTATTAAATTGAACATTACAATATTATTTTTAAGGCTCTTCATTTACACCTGTGACTTAGAGCTTTTGAGTTTCTGTTTTGGCCCTGTTTGACAGTCGTTTTTTATGCTTGTATTATGCTTTCTTATAGGCCGCTGTCGGTAGCCTAAAAGAGGCCTAGAAATAGGGTTTCGTTCCACCAAGTGGGGCACTACCTACTTTTTTTATATTTAACATCAGAAATATATAGAGATTCCTTAGGAAAAAGTTCTCCACACACAACCTTGCAGTTTTTGAGAATAATGATGCTAAAGGTGCCCATTTTGAAAAAAAGGGAAAACATAGGGAATTTTGCACTTTCAAACCTGTTTATCATATAAACCCAAAAATGCCGAATTACCACTTGAAGTACAAAATAAACCAGTTTGAAATGTGTGAAACACCTGAAGTTGCTATCTAGGGACAGTAAACATGATAAGATTATCAAGAAAACTTCTACTGTAGCATTAACATCCCAATTACTTCTCATTATGTTGTTCCAATTCAAAGGTAATATTTGAGGTAAAATCTGAATAACAAATAGAATTCAGCCAAAATATAATAACAGAGCTGCCAACTCTCACGCATTCACCGTGAGACTCACGCAATTGACACTTTTCACACGCTCTCACGCCACACATCCATTTTCTCACGCACAGAAAAATCGCGAAGCAAAGAGGACATGGAGACCATCAGACTAGACAGAGCAGGTTACTTATGATATGAAAAAAATCTCAGCTCTCAGATTCTGTGAATTTTATTACGAAATTCAAACAATAAATACCGTTTTGGCGTTTGTAATTGTGACGCGACAGATCCCTAGCGGCACGTGACCCGATCATCTCTACTAGCTAATAGTAAATAAACACGAATGAACAATGTTGAAAGAAACAGTACAGCTTACTGAAGAAATGTATATTCTTCATACACAATATCGATCAATAAATCAAACAAAGGGGTCAATAAAACAGCTGGAGAACAATTATGTCACATAACATTTACCTCAGGAAAGCCATTTAATGACCATAATATAGGCACGTTAGTTGGCTAGAAAAAGAGCTATAGAGAGTATTTTGCTAAATATGTGTACTATATTACATATTTATTATATTTGTACTTATATCATTAAATAAAGTTGTCATTATAATAAAAAAAACGCATTATGTTTAATTTGAGTCATTTTTAACCTTAAATAATACTACCAGCTGATAGGGCTGTCTGTATGTAGCCTATGTATTTTTTTTTCTTGAGAAAAATTAATGCCTATCTTGTGTACCTAATATTTATCCAAATGAGTCAATATTAAATCAAATCACAAGAATTGAATTGAAATCGTGAAATTTGTTTCAAGAAATTTTTTTTTTTTTTTAAAACAGCTTACCAGAAATTGTACCATATAAACATTGTAACGTCACTAAACCTAATAAAATTCAGTTTAGTTACTAAAATGTTTTGACAATCACAATACACTTATTGTGATGCAAGTTTTTTTTTTGCAACCCCCCCCCCAATCTCCCCAAATCTCACTCCAAGTTAAACTCAAAAGTATAAATAAAAAAAAAATACTTTTAAAAATAACACATTTAATGGTTTATTGTTAATTTGCATACACAAGCAGTAACTGCACTACATGTACATATTCACAGGAATGATTATTGTAAACAAGATTTAATTTTGATTTATTTATTTACCTACCCATCTCTCTCTAACACACACACACACACACACTAACTCGACCCCTAAACCTACCCATCTCTCTCTATCTCTCTCACACACACACACACTAACCCGACCCCTAAACCTACCCATCTCTATCTCTCTCTCTCTCTCTCTCACACACACAAACACACACACACAAGTCAAGCGTTTTTTGTCTATAAAACGCCGATAGCAGGCCGGGTGAAACCCGTAGTTGTTGGGACATCAGAGACCGGTTTGTCCAGGGGCCTGTTTCAATAAGGAGGTTCAACCAACTCTGAGTTAAAACTTGAACTCTGAGTTGACTTACCCTGAGATGGGAAACTCTGAGTTTTTGGTTTCAGAACAGCTGAAATGAGTTGTCAATTCAATAATAATTCATGCAATTGTATATTGTTTATTTGAAAGCATTAAAAGTGCTGTTTCTTGTCTCTCCTGGTATTGTTCAAGTGTTTAAGGTTGACATGGGATTTAGTAATTAGTAATAATTAGACCAATAATTTCTAAAGATAGTCATTATTACATTAATCTAATTACACTGTTGAAGATGTCATTTGTAGTTAGTAATACAAGTAACTTGCCCAACTGTTATAATATCAGAGGTGAAACTGGAAGAACAGTATGTTATTCAACCTAATTTTAATGTTCATGTAGGTGCAATCCTGCAGGCATTAAAAGAACATGGCAGCAGCTGAAATTTAAATTTAAAAACATAATTCAGTCAAGTAAGGCTTGAGCATATCATGGGTGTAGGCTACCTGACTTTACAAACATGTGACATATTAAATAACTAAAGCATCCAGAGTCTAGCAGTGCAGCAGCATTTTTGGCTGAGGGAATTCCTGGAGGGACTTCAGAGCCAGTCCCAAAGATCCAAGGGCCTTCATAAAATGTAAGAGGTTTACATACATGTTATTTTTTAGCCTATTTTTAATATTTCCATTTATTTTACTTTGGGTTAGGATTTTTGTTGGTCCCAATAGATTCTGATGGTAATATCTGTCTTTTGGAGCCTCCTGTCCCAACAGAACCCCAGGCAGTTGTAAGTCGCCTACTAAATAGCCTACACCAGAAATTATGACAAATAGTGTTATAAAGTGTACTCAACCAAATGCTCATCACATGGGGATAAAGAGTTTCTGCTGCCACAGAGAGGCCTACAGAGGTAATGTTAACATTTAGTGTCTACACATCAAACAATCTACACATTCAGATTTTTTCACATTTTTATGTGGAGTAGCCTATAGAATCTAAGTTTAAATCGAAGTATAAATGGGTATTCTTATCTCTCCCCCCAGCCCAATCCCTACCCCGACCCCGCCCCGCCCCCAGAGTGTGGAAGAACAGCAGGAGGACGGTCCATCAGCTTCTGTTGCACAGATGAACAGTTCAGTGATTTCCAGTAAATGCCACAGTTTAATTCTGTAGAATTTGTTTAGAACTACATTATGTAACTCTAATCTACTACTGTGTTTTCAGTTGCTAGTTAAGGAGTTATATAGACTTCATGTTATTAAAAAAAAAAAAAAAAAAAAAAAAAAAAAATGTATTTATTAATAAAGGATTATTTCTATTAATAAAAATGTACTGAAAGAATGAATGAGGTGTTTAAACACCACTTCCTCTTTAAAAAAGGGGAGGAGACCGAAAGAAACTCTGGGTTTACTGAAGAAAACCTGCTCCCGACCAGGTTAGGTTCACAGAGTAAGTTACCATGGTAACTGACTCTGAGTATAAGTTACCTCTCTTTCTGAAACAGGCTTGACTTACTCTGCTTTCTCAGGTTTAACATACCTCCCATTCTGAAACAGAAAACTCAGAGTTTCCCTCATTTCAGGGTTAACATACTCAGAGTTTTCACTTAACCTCCTTTCTGAAACAGGCCCCTGGAGGGCAACATGTTTATTAGCAATAGCTAACGTTAGCTCCGTAGTGTCCGACGTTTTGAGCCATTCCTACGCACATTGCTTGATTTTTTCCCATCGGACTTCAGTAAAGGGCTGCAGACCTTTCCCACCATCTTTTCCGACATGAAGAATACACTTTACGGGTGTTAATCGAGCTTGATCGCCGCTATCAGATGAAGATGCGCTGCTTACGTCCTCCTCCATGTTTACATGTGCGTAGTGATATTGGCTTGATTTCGGCTGAATCGGCTCTGACCTACTTACATTTTCGATGCTGATTGGTTGAAAATCTAGCTCAACAGTTTTATATGTCTCAATACGCAATCAATATAGTGCGCCAATAAATTACACTTTTCTCATTAACTGCAGGATAATGCGTGGAGAACTTTTTGCTTGGATACCTTTTATTAACGTTGAACATATTGAGCAAAAGAAAAAGTAGTGCCCCGTTTGTCAGAACGAAACTGAACGATACAGCTCACGTACAGCGGCCTATTACGCACACTTTGAGCTCTCATCTCTTCTTCACTGATGTTTTGTTACATTAACTTTGTAAGGATATGCAGATGTCAGCATAAACCAGAACACTTTGCATTCACAAATGCCAGTCAGAATATCTCCCGAAAATTCATATTTGCACCAGAAAGCATTTGGATGGCAACATTTCTTTTTATTTTAATGTGCACAATGATTGTGATAAGCTAAAATATTAAAACATGTTTAAGTGTATGCATGTTTTTTTAAATCCAAATACTTTTCATATGCAAACAGGTTTGTGCAATTATTCATGTGACCTCTACCTACCATGCGCTCAAAAGGGTCCTGTGTGTGTGCGGCCTTGTCCAGCAGTTCGCTGTACTCCAGTTCCTCACACAGTCTCTGCAGTGTGTTGAGCGGCTCGTTGAGTTGAACAGGCATGGCTACTTTAGACAGGTCCTTCCCAATGTTGTTCTTCAGTATGTTCCACAGGCTGATGTTGCTGGTATTGGGGCTGGGGGAGGGAAGACAAGACCGCCGCTGTTCTTGAGAACCACCGTTCTCTACACAACCTAAAAAAAAAACAAAAAACGTTTGCGGTTCAGGAAATGCATCTAAAATTGATCTCCAGCAATTGTGTCTCTGGAAGTTTCTGTACTGGCATGTTAAAATTGCTTGTCAGTGCTTTTTCTGAACATACAAAATCCTTCATACAGCTATAAAACAGCTGTCAAATTTATGAAATTCAGTATGCATTTCATGTATAACAATGGAATGATAGCAGAATATCAATGACTTGAGGAAAAATGTGGTATTCCCACCAAGGTTCCCTCTAATGTTTTTTTATTAAGCAAAACCTTTTTCTACTGAGCGGATATTTCAGCTACCTAAGCAAAAACGACTCTTATACAGTACCACACCAGTCCTGCAGTTGCAACATCTATTTATTTATTACCCTTGATGTAGCTTGTGATTCTAAATAATACTTCTGAAAATAAGCAAGCTAATTCAGAAGTTACTAAATATGAAGCACATCTTGTTTACATGAGATTTTTTTTATACAGTACAGCTGTGCCATTCTTTACTAAGAAATGTAATAACTAATAATAAAAAAAGTAAAAAATAAAAATAAAAAAAAAGTCAAAACTATAGAACAGTTCAATATAACATGTCACAATTCTGCAAGAGATAGGACCCAGACGCAAGTGAGCAAATAACCAATAAGGGTTTTTATTAACCAGACTGAAGACTTGAGACAACAGGGAGAGTGAAGCGTGAACCACAGTTCAAACAGTAGGGCAGACGACACGACGACAGGCAGAGTGGGTGACCACTGAGACGTCAGTAAGATGGTGATGACATAAGTGCAAGAGAAGCAGCTCCAAAGCAAAGACCAGACAGGAACACATGGAACTCGTATCTCGATGTAGATCTCAGATGTTGCACCAGTCATGCCGACAGGTAGAGGCTCACAGAACCAGAGGCTTGAAACAGGAGCTAGATAGCTGCACCAGTCAGGCTGCCAGGCAGTTAAGAGTCAGTGGCCAAGGGACTCAGGATACAGGGCAGAAACACACAGAAGAACAAACAAGACGACTCAAGACAAGATACAGTATAGTAAAAGTTAAGAGAACCAAAATAAACCTGATAAGATAATGACTAGAGAAACTAAAGTAGAGAAATAAATAACAAAAGCAAACTAATGGAAAAAAAAAGAAAAAAAGATCCAAGACCAAAACTGGAATTGCAAAAGAAAAGCAAGTCTTCCACTAGATAAAATAAGTTCTAAAACTCTTAAAAAAAAAAAAAAAAAAAAAAAAAAAAAAAAATTAAAATTCTAAAACAAGAGAACTCAAACTAGATTATAAAGAACAGAGCAAAAGCTAAGCAAAACAGAGGCAGAGAAAAACAAAATAGCAACAAGGATACTCTGATACTGGGAAAGATTAAAAAAACTAGATTAAAGGTTAAGATCATTTCTAGAATACAAACTGGAAAACACAAAGTACACACACAAAACGAACCAGCAAAGACATGAGGGAAAGAGGCACAATATAAAGGGACCAGAGCACATGAGGATCAGGTGAGCACAATTAGTGAAACAAGGACAAGACGTGGACTAAACAAGGGGGCGTGGTAACAGGAAACAAGGAGGCGGGACATGAGAGCACATGGCAAACAGACCAAGAGTGAGCCATGTGCTCAAACACAAGACAAACATAGAAACCACAACAACACAGACAAGGCTGCCAGGGCAGAACCCTGACTGTACCCCCCTCTAATGGACGCCTCCAGGCATCCACACTGGGCAAAGGGGGTACCAACTGGAAGGGCGGACAAGGAACAAAACTTGGGAGTTCCGGGGCATCCAGGAAGCACAGGAGGCGGGACTGGGAGGGAGGAAAATCCAGGGGAATAGTTTGAGGCTAACCAGGGAGATGCCGGCTTAAACACATAATGACCAGGTAATACAGTGGGCGAGATGGGTAGAGACAGACTTAGTGGTCTTCCTGGGAAGATGAGCTTGCTCAAATGGTCGGGGCTTGAAAATGGCCTTGGTGTCAGGAACGGTCTTAGGGATGAATCTTTGATTTGGGAAGGAATTAGGAATGAACTCGGGGGGCCATGACCATACTGGCAGGAAGGGTGCATGTCAGGGGAATGTGTTCGGGAGAGACCTTGACAGTCTTAGGCACTGACTCGGAACAGTGTTCTGTAGCTGAAGGGGTATACATGTAACTGGACACTGGGATGTCCCCAGGGGCTGCTGAGGTGAGAAGGCTCTTGAATTTGACTCGACGAGAGAGGGATGGCGGTATGGTCACTGCAAGCTGACTCTGGTTGTGTCAGTATCTGCCAGTCCTCGTGGTGATGCCGATAGTTTAAGTTCCAAAAATACAGAACTCTCAGTTGCTTCATCTCCCACTGTGGCAAGGGGTCATCCAGGCAGAGGTTAAAAGCAACCTTGAGGGCCGCATCATTGTACTCAAGGCCTTTAGCCATAGTCCAGAAGAACTGGGCAAAAGACCACATCTCGGCCCTGCTGGTGAAGCGATAACAAACCCTGCTGGAGTGCCAGTCTCTCTTGGGCAGTTGCGGGGGGGGGGGAACTACACAGATGCTCATTGCTGGGTCCTGTGTTTGCTGGTTCGTTCTGTCACAATTCTGAAAGAGATAGGACCCAGATGCAAATGAGCAGATAACCAATAAGGGTTTTTATTAACCAGACTGAAGACTTGAGACAACAGGGAGAGCGAAGCGTGAACCACAGTTCAAACAGTAGGGCAGACGACACGACGACAGGCAGAGTGGGTGACCACTGAGATGTCAGTAAGATGGTGATGACATGAGTGCAAGAGAAGCAGCTCCAAAGCAAAGACCAGACAGGAACACATGGAACTCGTATCTCGATGTAGATCTCAGATGTTGCACCAGTCATGCCGACAGGTAGAGGCTCACAGAACCAGAGGCTTGAAACAGGAGCTAGATAGCTGCACCAGTCAGGCTGCCAGGCAGTTAAGAGTCAGTGGCCAAGGGACTCAGGATACAGGGCAGAAACACACAGAAGAACAAACAAGACGACTCAAGACAAGATACAGTATAGTAAAAGTTAAGAGAACCAAAATAAACCTGATAAGATAATGACTAGAGAAACTAAAGTAGAGAAATAAATATAACAAAAGCAAACTAATGAAAAAAGTAAAACAAAAAAGATTTAAGACCAAAACTGGAATTGCAAAAGAACAGCAAGTCTTCCACTAGACAGGGAAAGAAGAACTGAAGAAAATAACTAAAATTAAAATTCTAAAACAAAAGAGAACTCAAACTAGATTATAAAGAAAAAGAGCAAAAGCTAAGCAAAACAAAGGCGGCGAAAAACTAAATAGCAACAAGGATACTCCGATACTGGGAAAGATTTAAAAAAAAAAAAAAAAAAACTAGATTAAGCTCTAAGATAATTTCCAGAACACAAACTGGAAACCACCACAAAGTACACACACAAAACAAACCAGTAAAGACATGAGGGAAAGAGGCACAATATAAAGGGACCAGAGCACATGAGGATCAGGTGAGCACAATTAGTGAAACGAGGACAAGACGTGGACTAAACAAGGGGGCGTGGTAAAAGGAAACAAGGAGGCGGGACATGAGAGCACATGGCAAACAGACCAAGAGAGAGCCATGTGCTCAAACACAAGACAAACATAGAAACCACAACAACACAGACAAGGCTGCCAGGGCAGAACCCTGACAATAATATAATATAATATAATATAATATAATATAATATAATATAATATAATATAATATAATATAATATAATATAATATAATATAATATAATATAATATAATATAATATAATATAATATAAAACTGAGATGGTTTGTGATGATAAAGTGTTTTTTAGTACAGTAATTTATTGGCTACAAGGAGCATAAAACTCAAAATTAAGGGCCTGTCCCAATACCTCCCCTTACCCTAGATTTCTGCCCTAACCCTTGTTTTTGCGCGTCAAGGATTATAAAAAGAAGATGTGAGGTAGAACTATTAAAAACTAGCCGCGTTCGTCTAGTGCTTCATCTTTTTCTTTACAGCGCGCTGTCACTTCTCCCTAACGTTAAACCCAAACAGCACTGAGCACAATCAGTGATTGTTGTAAAATGCAGTGTCTGCTGATTCTAAATTGCGGGAGGTGTTTGATTGTAAAAGGAGCTATTATAAGCACAATGATCCGCGCAAGAGACGTTGACCCTGTTCCCATGGCGGCGCGCGTTCGGAAACGGACTGCAACTAGACAAGCAAACTATACTTTGGGTTTCATGTGCGCGTCTAAACGATCAAATACAGACAAAAATGCGTCTTCTATATTCCACATGTCTTCTCTGTTGATTCATCAGACGTAGATAAACGAACACAGCCCACACAACAGGCAACACAACAGCTGGAACCGGCATTTTTCTGAATGAAAATAGTAGTAGTAGTAGACACGTCGACGCTGCGCGTGACGTAGTGAGGTTTGCTGCGCGTGACGTAGTGAGGTTTGCCGCGCTAATTTGCATATAGTGGTGTCCCATTTCATAGGGAAAGATCTTCAACTCCACTTCCCTCGTTGAGGGGACTTTACTTTCGAGGGCACTCAAAACCAAGTGGATGTTTTAAAGGGGGAGAAATGGGACAGGGCCTAAATGTTAATCTGCTGCATGTGATTTTGTCCATATCAAGGGTGTTCAAAATATATAATATAATATAATATAATATAATATAATATAATATAATATAATATAATATAATATAATATAATATATAATTCTTCAAAACATGAAGACTTTTTTCTCATGTTTTTGTGTTCCCCTATCGAGCTCTTTAGGACATCATCCACTGACGTATTCCAACAGTGACAGTTCATTCTTTCTATGAAACCAGTAAACCGCCTTCACCGGTGCTAACTCGGCAGCTTTAATAACTCTACAGCGGTTGACCAGAACACTGCGATTATTTCCCATTCACTAGAACACAATCAAATGGCTTTCCCCACATATTTTGCATCTCCCTTCTGCACAGCATTTCCCTTTCTGTGTGGGTGCGACATCATAAGTGTGCAACTTAGAGGGAACATTACCCACCTGCATTGAGTCTCTCATTCTCTGCCTCGTTGCTGAAGTTATCCATGGACACGTTGTCACTGATGTCACTGATATATGAGTCATCTTCCGAAGGCTATCAGGAAACCACACATCATCATTACAGGTGTTTGGCTCTCTGACAGTATAAATTTATCAAAGCCTGTCTATTGACCATCTAGCAACTGAAAAACATTAACATATGGAACTCTCTGCACCCTCTAATAAACCACATTATCATAATGATGAAGATAAAGCAGACTTTAGTACGTTTGTGAGTCCATCACTCCAGTAGAGTAGATGAAGGAAGTTTTTCGGGGTTCTAATTGTCACAGAAGCCAATTTCTTCATGAGGTATTTTTAGAGAGAAGCAATTATCTCAATTTTCATATTACTTCTGCTACAGGAGATGCTTGAGCAGGTCGGCCTCAATGTGAGGCAGCGAGACAGAAATGAAGTTAGAGAGAAAGCAGGGATGGCAGGCAGGCTGGTTCCTCTAGCTGTGGAATGTCACCCGTAACACTTATTACATGTTTAATATAATTAGTCCCTTCCTCTGTCTCTAATAGGGTGTTTGGCTCAATGTCTGCCTGAGGTGAAGGGGAGAGCAGAGGCAGCTGGTTTCTTGAGGAAGTGCAGTAAATGAAATATTTGGTAAAGCTAAGCAAAATGTATCAGTCTGTCAAGCTATTTAAAAAACCTGAAACTATATTATAACCTACTTATGACTCATTTCGGTCATAGTGTCCAAGTGTGATGATACTCATATGTGACCCAGGATCACAAAACCAGTCACATGTCGCACGGGTACATTTGTAGCAATAGCCAATAATACATTGTATGGGTCAAAATTATCGATTTTTCTTTTCTGCCAAAAATCATTAGGATATTAAGTAAAGATCATGTTCCATGAAGATATTTTGTAAATTTCCTACCGTAAATATATAAAACATTTATTTTTGTGAGTGAATGCAGCACAATCGCGAACATAAATGGACAACTTTAAAGGCGATTTTCTCAATGTTTTGATTTTTTTGCACCCTCAGATTCCAGATTTTAAAATAGTTGTATCTCGGCCAAATATTGTCCTATCCTAACAAACCATACATCAATGGAAAGCTTTCAGGTGATGTATAAATCTCAATTTCAGAAAAATTTATCCATGTGACTGGTTTTTGTGGTCCAGGGTCACAAATTAGCTAATTTGTGGGACAGGTGAAAAGAGGGGACTTCATCCTTACCTCATTTTCTGAAGAACTAGCCGACAACAGAACTTCCTGTGCATCAAAGAACTCTGATAGAGACTCTGTAATGGAAGCTCTGCTCTCATTGGATGCCTGATGAACAAGGGGGCGCGAAACATCACTGGAGTCTTGCTTCTGTATGAAGAGAACGCATAGCTTCACTTCACATAGAGCCAAATGAGTGAATCTCAAAAAGAAAAAATGTGGATCACATTTGACCCTAAAATTAAACATTATATTCATAAATCATATAAATAAATTAATATAATTCATTATACTATGTTAATATATAATATAAAAATTATATTATATTATGCCTATATTTGGGACCATTCAATTTATTATTATTTTTCTGCATTTTCACAACAATTAAGCACACTATCCCCCAAATTATCATTACTGTCACATACAAAAGTATCTTCCTACTTCTTGTAATATAGAAATGAATAATCCTGTCCATCCATTCCAGACTGTTTGTTATCTATGAGTCATTTTGTCTCAAATACTTTTGTAAAATATATTAAGCCTCTTTCTCATATCTCACACACATTTAGGACTTTTTTGTTGGTAAACATATGCATGCACAAAGACACTATAAACAGACAAAATATATCCTATAACAAAGAAATTATATCAAATGAACTACAGTCCAAAGGGGATGTAGTAATAAAATGGTAATAACACAGTAACAATCAATGCTTAGAAATGTTTGCGGATTCACTAAATATTGATACGTTCCTTATCAGATAAAATATGGTTTTAGTTTTGTTTTATAAGCTCACATTCCACCAGGTCAAAACTTAACCAGGAATGCAAAAAGTATCATAGTTTTTGAATACATTATAAGAATTGTAGAATTGTTCTGTACAAATGTACTTTATAATTGGAATTTTCTCATTAGAGTAATGTAAATGAGAATTCTACATATCACAGTAATGACAAAAAAGATTTTTATATATCACAGTAGGTTACAGAGATCTGTGTAGTTCACACAAAAAAGAAAATTCTGTCAGTAATTACTCACCCTCATGTTGTTCCAACCCCGTAAGACTTTCGTTCAACTTCGGAATACAATTTAAGATATTTTTGGCCCACACAGAAGAAAATGAATAGTTGAATAAAGTCATTATTTTTGTTGTATTTGCGCACAAAAAGTATTCTCGTTGCTTGATAAACTTAAGGTTGAGCCACTGTAGTAACTTGGAATATTTAACAATGTTTGTACTTTGTACTTGTACCTTTTCTGGGCCAGCTCTCTCAGATTTCATCAAAAATATCTTAATTTGTGTGAACAATTGAACAACAAGATGAACGAAAGTCTTACAGGGTTGGAACAACATGAGGGTGAGTAATTACTGACAGAATTTTCATTTTTGGGTGAACTACATTTACATTTACATTTATGCATTTGGCAGACGCTTTTATCCAAAGCGACTTACATTGCATTATCCTATACATTTATACATAGGTATGTGCAATCCCCTGGGATCGAACCCACAACCTTGCGTTGTTAACGCAATGCTCTTACCACTGAGCTACAGGAAAGCTAACCCTTTAAAAATGCCTAATTGTCATGAAAATGCCAAAAAAATTGATAAAATGATTGGTCTTCAAATAGGCTTCATTTGCCTTGTACAATACATGATTTCTTATTTGTTTCTTTTCATTTTGAGGTAAGATTTGTCTTGGATATTACTTGGAAGCTTCCATGAAATTCAACTCATTAGCTGAAATTCGAAGCAAAAAGGATACAAGGTCCCAACAGAAGATTAAAGAAAACAAAAATGCTAAATAATGGAGAATATTTCTTATCAGCACAAGACCAAGTAAAAAACAAACAAACATAATTAGCAAACAATTTCTTTTGAATCACGACTTGCTATGAAGCAGTAAGAAAAAAAAGGAAAGACAGTTGGCAGAGCTTTGCAAGATAATTAGCGTAAAAGCATTATGTTGATTAGAATGTCAATTAGGGAAGTTGGTTATTGACAAAGCAATTCCACAGGAACATATCACTGATAGCATGTGAAGCGTGGGTGCTGTATATAGAGTTGTTAGTGTGCAAGCAAGTGGGTTTGGGCGTATACTACCCAGAGACATGATTAACTGGCATTAGAAAGTCTGACTCAACCTCTCCAGAGAGTAGCTGTGGATTCAATTAACACAAATCAACTTAAGCCTCAGGTTTTAACCCGAGGTGACAACAAATATTCGGCTGACAAATCTTACACTAGTTCTTTCAACAATAATGTAATTTCTTGTGAATAATGAGCAATGACTAATGAAAAGTAGTGTATGGTTGGTGGCAGCTGCAGAAATTATCTGGTCTTTATAATAGCATTGGAGTATTGGGGGGGGGGGGGGGGGGGGGGGCACATTTCCCAGACCCACCTGCAGGGGGCCAGGATTGAGGTTTATAAGGACAGAGGGCTCAGAGATGTGCGACTCAGCATGAATCTTGCACAGACGCTCTCTCAGCTCAGTGTTCTGCGTTAAAGCCTGCAAAAGCAACCAGCAAAAACTCACATGGCTTCCACATAGAGCTCCTAACTATTAAACATACCATAAGCAATTAACAGAAATCAGGTCATTATTCATTTACTCTCGTGTATTTTCAAACCTTTACGACAAAGGCATGTAGTATCTAGGACTGTCAAGCTAAGAAAAGAACACTTATTCTGCAAAAAAAACGCAAATATCGCACTACTTCAAATGTGGTGTGCGAAGATATGTTGCAATGGTTTTGATGTTGATGACATCAAATGGCACTGATTCTTGTGTTTTTAATAAACGATCAAAGTTTATGGATTGTAACTGCCAAGTCTGAATTAAGGGTATTGCAATTGTACCGGTATAGTGACATATCATAAAATTAGCTATTGATATTGTGTTAATATTACACATATTATAGGCTAACATCATAAATAATCCAGCACCAGTATCTAAGCTGCTTTTCTCAAAAGCATCATGAGCCAAGTTGATCGTAGAGACCATTGGTGGCAATGGTTCTATGATCTACTTGTAATGCTTTTGGGAAAGGCAGCCCACTTCAACATAGTAGGTGGCTGTACTGCACCTTAATGCTGGTAGCCACCAGTCATAGAACTGAAAAGAAAGAAAAGAATACACAGTGGCTGCATTCCAAATGGGATCTATACACCTCCGAAGGGCCTTTTGAAGTGAGAACAATCATGATTGCCATGTTAAAGGGTTGTTCCAAACCAAAATGCTCAAAACTGGCCATAGAGCCCTTTGGAATAAAGGATTTCGTAAAATAAAATTGATGAACACTTTGCGCCCATGATTCTTTGAACAGACAAGGGACTGTTTTTTTGTGTGTCTCCTACACCCTTACTTCCTCCGGAGATAAACCCTTTGAAAGGATTAGGGCAAAGGGATGAGCCCTTCAGAATGGAACACAGGGAGTGTGTAGAAATCAAAATCACACAAAATCATGTTGGGGGAGATGACAGGTGAAAGCAAGACACTCTATCTGCACCCAAAAATGTTAGCTCTCCAGTGTGGGAGCTTGATGGATTCCGTCAAAAAGACGCAGTCTGCAGGAAGCAGGAAGTGCCTATCAACAGTCGTTGAGAAAAAGTTCTCTTTGTACAATTTTGTACAGTTATGGCTACAAACTATCTTTCCGCCTCCCTACCCTCGCATTTCTCGTGTGATTTTTTAGCCAAACAACAGAAAACTAAACAAAAAAACAAGGTTAAATATAACTTTGACTGATAACATTGTTTTTTTCTAAAATTTCATTGTGAAATTTTATTGTGAATTCTTTTGGCCAGATAAACGTGTAGTGAATTGATATTGTGACAGCCCTAGTTTGAATATGCAGATGTGAATTTGAGATTTGAGTGCAAAATGAGAATGTGGCAGATAAAGTTAATGGGCCCTATTTTGCACCCAGCGCAATTGACTTTGTACACCGACGAATGTATCATACCTATTTTGCACCCGACTCACAGCGGACTTTTCCCTCTAGTCAGCTGCAAATATGGCTTGACCCAAAAAAAATTCTAACAAAAGATTTCTCAGTGGTTTACAGTAGTATCAGATGTACTTAAAAACATACTAAAAGTTTACCAAAGTTTGACTCCAAGAAAGGCCCCATTTTCAAAATGGCGGCCGTCAGGTCCTTAAAATGACAATTACTCCTTTGTATTCCTCTTAGACCAGGAATACTGGTGCCTGATACATATTTTGGCCATGTAATATTCTAATTAGCATATTTGCATGATAGATAAGTGATTACAAGTACAATTATATATTAAAGCAATTGGTTACAAGCATATTTATGCAAAAAATAAGTATAATTTCCCTTAAGTAATTGCATATTTCTCCTCTCATATATCGTTTTGCCTAGTGTTGGTGGTTTCTGTGGTTCATAACCATTCTTTTGATTCCAATAAAGAATAAATTCATTAGAACTTTGTGGTACTGTAAAATTAGTCAAAACAGGGCTGCCACGTGAAGGCTCAGTACCGCTAACCCCGTTTATTTTTTATATATATATTTTTATATATATATTTTTTAATACTTTTCTTATTTATACATATCTTTTTATATTTTCTTCAGTTGTTTCCTCTTATTCTGGTTTATTTTTTTAACTTATTTGTACTGTGACCTTCACTAGATTTACCATTAGTCGTCACACTCGTCCTCCCATAGAGGTTGATTATAGTGATTCTCACAATTCCCAACTTGACATGGTCCACAAACAGGCATGCATGGTAGTCCATATGGCCTGCAACTGCACCGTTGTGTTCAGCAGACAGTTGGATCATCTGCAGGAGGCTTTCTGGGGCAGTAGTCTTACTGGTCACAACTGGCAGTAACCGGTTGTCCACCAGTTTCCATCCTCAATCCACCGTGTTCATGTCACCTTCCTTTCCAATCCACACCATGATCTGGAAGTAAACTCTTTGGCAGTGGTATTTGGTTGAGGACTCAGTTGGAGGCAGAAGTTCTGGGGTAACAAATGATTTGGCGGCAGTAACGATTTTCTTGCTAAAAAGGTTGTAGCGCAAAGAGACAAGTGAATCGGTACTCTTTCCGCCAAACAACACTGTCATTGCCTTGGTCCCATGGTCCTCTATGACATTCCTTGATTGATGTGGGAGCAGAAACACATTTGCACTGGACTGGATGGTTGATTCACCATTCACAAGTTTCTGGAATGCTGTATGTTTGCCAACACTAAAAATGCGTGAAGTTGTATCACATCCTGTGAAGGCATGAATAAACAGCAACTGGGAACACAAGTCACTACCCAGGATTTGTTTCATCTCACTGATGTTGTACACTTTAGTAGCTTTGGACTTGTCTGAACGAAAATAGAGGCCTCTATTGTTCGTCCCAGCATAGTAGAGAAGAATGAGTAAGTCTGTATCCTCCCCTATCAAGGTTGTGGGCTGATGTTCTGAGGCCTTGACTGCAGCTTTGACAATGTCCATGTCTGCATCAGCCCTTCTTCTCCAGCTTCTCCGTCATTAGATTGATAAGTCCTTGTTTGTTGCAAGATCTGGAAAGGAAATCATCCTTTCTTCCCACAAACTCAGTCTCTGCATTGAAGTTAACGATGGGGTGAGTGTTTTCACCACGTCTCTGATGCGTATTGTCTTTGACTGTTGCTTTACCATAATGACTGTTGCTTTACCATAATGGCGTATGGTAAAGTCTGCATATGACTGTCACCCTTTTCCATACCAAGCGGTGAACCAGGGACCCAACGTCAAGGACATCATGCTCAATTGGTGAGATGGAATCCAGGACAGTTTTGTTAGATTTCTTGCTTGAGAACTCAGTGACTGCCCGCGCTAGTTGGGGCTTGTTGGCTTTACGGAAGATTTCCTTGCCTTCGAACAGGGCTCATAGCTCATTACATCTTCCAATGAAAACTGTTCAGTTTTCGACATGATCAGGAACCGTTAGAACAACAAAGCAGGATCATTGGTTCGGTCTTGGGCAACTTTGATGGTGGAGTCATCTGCAAGGGTTTTTGCCCGGGCTTTCCGTTTGAAGGATATTCCAAAAACGGGTTTTCCAATCATCTTTTCAATGATCTCATTGCCAACAGTCTCAAACTCATGCACATTCACCTCCTCTTTGGCAACAACACCAGTTACAATGTTTCTCAGAGATGGGTCCAGAGAGAATGGTGTGTAAATGCTAAACTTTTCCTTGATCTTTTCTAGATCAGAGTACTGAGTAGGAGTTACATGACATAGGCTAAATCGTTTACATCTCTGGTTCACCCCAAACAAAGATAAAACCTTACAGTAATCTCACAGAATCATGTATTCCATAAGTATGTAATCATGTCAGTGCAATTTAGACAAGTCCAATGGATTCATAGACACAGAAAACATGGGGTTAGACACCAATATTACTTGGCTAGGTCAAATAATGAAGGAGTTTTAGTTTTAAACTTTTAGTATTTTATTAAGGACACCTAATACTACCAAAAACAGCTGAGAAACCTTTTGTTAGAATTTTTTTATGGTTACGTGTTTTTTTTTCCATATATGCAGTCGCCTACTCCACAAACGCACGTCGGTAAATTAGGGAATGAACTTGCGCTCCCAGGGGCGGTTCAGAGAAAAGAGGAGGCGTGTTCATTCATGCTATTACATGCTATTTTAAGGACGCATGCTTGGCCATAATGTAGCGTGTGCAGAATGCGCATACACTTTGCTTCTCTCATCTACACAGACGCAGCAGTTCACATTTTTGCAAACCATACATAATTACAAGGAAAAATATTCCACATGAGGGAAACCATTGTGGTGTCCATGAAGATGTGAAAAAATAGGCATAAATCTAGCTTACACATTCACCAAATTTATTATACGCCTGTTTAACCGAAGCTAATTTTGGTGGGTTTCTCCCATCCCCAAACAATGTCACTTATCTGTCTTTTACGGCCCTGACGAGAACGTCGGTCTCCTCGGTGTGAACCGCTCCTGGTGTGCGCCTGGCAAATCCGCCGTTATAATAGCAATCCGCCATGGACCAAACGCGCCTGCTCTTAAAGGGAATGTGAGATGATGCTCTGATTGGTTTATTTCACGTACACCCAAACCACACCTATGAGTAATGTAGCCACTTCAGACCAACCCATTTTAGATTTGCGTTGGGCGCAAGAGTAATTTATCCCGCCGATATAATAGCAACAGCGCCTGAGATCCGCCCACAAAGTTACTTGCGTTTTGCGTTTGATACTTGCATTTCAGATCGTTAAAATAGGGCCCAATTACTTTTTTGTCTTTTTTAGAGTTAGACAGGCCTGGACCTGGCATGTTTTCGTTGTGTGGAAAAGTCTAATAGAACACAAAGTTATTGAGTTTAAAGTATCTTGAGACTAAATGTGCCCAGTAAGGATGGAGCTGCTGGACTGTGAATTTCAAAAAGATTCCCCTGCAGTTCTCACAGACAGCAGATGTTTGGCATCAATTCTCAGAAGTGCTAGAGTTGGGGTCTGTTTTACAATAATGTGACTCACTAAGGAAGATGAGTCATTATTCAGCGTTACAGAACTCGATTTAGCACAGACTGTTTTTAGCATGTAAAAATGGCTCCTTGCAGGGTCAACTCTATTGTTCACAAGATTCTTTAGAAGGTCGACATACTCATTATATTACAATAGCACTTCCACAGATAATTCTCAGCACTTTATTAGAAAGCACATCTAAATATTTTCTTATACTTTGGCCATTAATGAATTGATAAGACAAGTATGTTTACATCTGCACAAAACAAGAGCTCTGCTTGAGTAGCATGCAATGCTTTAAAGAAGTATTTAGGCACGAAACAGAACGAGTGTTAGTAAACAGTGTTGAGCATGAGGAAATGCACAGAGAGGAAATGTGTGTGCGTGTTTGTGTGCTTACAGCAGCCAGGGCACTTTTCAGTCCTAGTAGCTGGGCCGAGGGGGAGGGACAAGACTCGTGCTCCAGCATCTGTTTAAGTCTCTCTTTCTCTGAAGTCAGCATGCACATGGCTGATTTCATGGTTGTATGAACTGGAAACAAACACACAAAAAAGAGTTGAGATATACCATTTCAGATATATATAAGGCGGACAAATCATTGAAGAATCTGGTTTTGATTCTAACACCTTCATGCATAATTTATAAACACAATCTGTTTGTAATTTGAGGAAGTATACATACATATGAATCATATCTCTGAAAGCAAAATGTGCATTTTAGACTAAATGTTGTCTCTGTTTCATTATAGTTAATGTGTACAGTGTAATGTGTAAAGGCTACTTTGGCCTCCACATGAAAACTGGTACACATGCAGATCATAAGGGTGATTTGAAAAAAGGTAGCTATATCAAGGAAACAGGAAGTGTGCAGTGAAAACTTGAGTTGATATATATATACACACACACACACCCACACATATATATATATATATATACATATGTATTAGGGCTGTCACTTTTGTGAAAAAATCCTGGTCGATTTTTGAGACATAAGTGTTCATTGAATCGATTGTAAAATCGATTTTCCATGTCTAAAGACATTTCCATTTTAAACGCCAAATATAAGCAAATCCACGGACAACTAGCAGGCATTAGGACGAATTAAGGCATTAAGCAGAGTGGATTGCCATAACATCAATGAAAAACATTACTGCAGGCTTCAACATGGCTGTGTTTACGATTAGAAATGTCAAACAAATTTCACCTACGTAGGCGATTGTAGACCGTAGCCCGAATCTGTAGCCTATCTGTATAAATGAGACTGTCTGAATACCGGCAGAATTCACATTTTTGTAGTAAAAAGAGACACATTATGCAGAAGGATAATTTGCTGTTATGTGTGTTTGTCAGAGCCTGCAGTTGCTGTGTGACGAGCGTTCGCTGCGGGCGTATCGTGACGAGCTGGACGCGCTCCAAGAGAAGGCCGTTAAAATCGATTCCCTATTTTCGTTTTCGAAACTTGTGTTGGTTGGTCCGATCGATTGTGCAATCGATTTTCGAACTTAAAGTGATAGCCCTAATATGTATGCACCAGTTATAAACAGCCAGTATGGCTGTACATCAGATGTTTGATTGTTTGCATGTCGCTGATGTTGCCCCATTTACAATGACCAACCACATGCAGAAAATAACAGATTTTCCATCAAAATTCACACTTGGTCTGCAGGTTTGCAGAGCCACCAAATTCTTTGAATGGATATCAGTTCATTTCACCCAGTTAAAAAGGCGATCATTAGCATGAGATGCTTTGCTGCTATCCCTACCACTCTTAACTAGCTTAATCAGTTAGATAATCTTTTGTCATCCATCTTCACTAGAAATACCATGCTAGTACATCATGTAGAAGAGCACCAAACCAACATAATACAACAGCAACTAGCATGGAAACTCATACTGTCTTCTCATTCTACACTATTTTATTCTTGTTGGTCAGCTCATTCAAAGTTGTGATACTATCCAATGAAACCTTGGGAATTTATTTGACCATGAGATACTGATTTTGCAAAAACAGATTTGCAATAAACATCTGTCACGTTCTTCAGAGTTTTGGCTTTTCCCTCAGCAATTTCATTCTAATGACACATATTTTATATGCAAATAAGACATTTTGAGACAAAAATGTAGGATTTGGGGGAGAATGATGAGGTGTAATTTGTCACGAAAGACACATTCCAGTGATACATCACTTAATCTCATTAAAGATTCACTAGTTTTCTGTTGCAGCACTCACGGTTGTTTGCGACGCGGCAGAAGTCTTCCTGCAGTTTGGATACATCTATAGGCGAGTCTAGAGTTTCATTGTAACTCTTCTCATTGGTCAGGTCTACTGAAGAGAGGTTGGGATTGGACGCGTGGAGACGGACAGAGCCTGCTGAAATACAGCTCGGAACCTAAAAACATCAGAGGAAGGAGAAAATACCAGGTCAATGATCAATGATGGTGCGATTCATTTTTGCAAAAGGAACACTGTGAGATAAATGACCTGAGGAAAATGTAATAGAAAATTTGTAGTCCATGCAGTAATACTTAATGGTCCTTTGTGTAATAGTTAAGGGAATCCAGGATGAGGTGTGCGAATGAGAGTGACTTTCATTATCATCACACTATTCATGCACATAATACATCAGCAAATTAACATTAAAAATGCCTGTCTCTCTTGTAAACTGAAGTAAAGACTGTTTTAAAGGAAGTTTTATATTTTAAAATCAGGTATGCAAGTAGAAGGTCACAGATCACCTGCAGGGTGGTTTTGTTGTCTTTCCCGTAATTCTTGCCACGCCATTTTTTGGGATGTCTCTTCTCTTTTTTCGGGCTGTCGTACATTGAAGCCTACACAAAACAAAAGATACTGAAAAATCCTGTCAATCCCCCAATACATACTGTAAACCCTTCATTAATGGATTCTTTTATATGCACAATATATCGGTACCATATCGGTTATCGACCGATAGTAGATATGTTTTAATATACCTGTATTGATCAACATTGGATATATATTGGCTGATATTGGATATTTAATTGTGCACGCTCATTTCCCTTAATTTTACATTTAGATAAGCTTTGCTGTCATCTAACAATCACTTACAGTTAATCTTTAAAAACACTAATAATTTAAGAATTAAAATGAAATGTAATCTTTAGCGAATCTCAAAATAAATATCCATTTTTCATACTATACATTATAATTTTGTGATGCCAAAATTTACTTAATGACTGATTTTAGCTTGGTGTTTTATTGGCCATACTGTGAATAAAATTCGATTACAAAATAATAAGGGGATTAATTTAATTAAAAAGCGACAAGTTTGTGATTTTCATCCAGCTTTGTATTTCTTACAATATCGGTAGTATATGTAAAAGAACAACGTGTACTCTCTCCATGTTACCAGCACCCAGATCTCCCCCGTTAATTTGTCCGCCAGATGACAAAAAATGAAAATATGTGAACTTGTCCTTGAAGTGAAAAGGAATATTGAATAGAGGGCGGGGTTTTACTTTAGCGCACCTCTCCATCCCTCACTCATAGCAGACTGATGGTTGGAGGGGAGTGGTTAAGGATATTCAACCCAAGCCGTCAAACTGACGTCATCAGAGAAGGAATGCCATTCCAGAGCGGAAGCAAATTTTCAAAACAAAACAAATATTTTTCAGTGTATTAACTTTGGATTAATTGTTCACCACAAAACTAGTAATGTGCGCTTACAAAGTAAATAGAGTCAATTTTGATTTCATGACGACTTTAATTATTGAAATATCCAGAGACAACAGTTAAATTTTGCAGCAGCTAAAGTAAACAGATATTGTAAAAAAATAAATTGGCCCATTTGGAAAATGAAAAGGACAGCTTTCTGAATAATGTCTCATCTGTTATAGCAGTTATGTGGAATAATTTAATACTGCAAATCTCATCATGGCTATCCTTCTGAACGTGTGCTATCAACCGAATCACTGTTTGTCAGTTGGGCAGTAGAGAAGAACATTAACAGCATTCACAGGCACAGCTGGACCACTGCCTGAGGGACTAAGATTGGCCTTTTTTGGTGGCAGCAATTTTAAAGTTTTTTCTATTAAACATTTTGAAAAGTTGTCCAAGTAATACTTTAAGTGCCCCCATTAAGCTATTTCAAAGGCTTGTTTTGAAGGTCTCCTGCAATAGGTTTACATGCATCCAAGGTCAAAAAACACTATAATTTCCTCACACTGCAGCATCACCTCTTTCCTTACGGCATCTGAAACGGTTTGATCAAGAATCCAGTCTCTCTAAACCCCTCCTTTCCGAGAGCCTTCTCTGCTCTGACTGGTCAGATGGCCCAGTCTGTTGTGATTGGTCAACAGCTTACAGCGCGTCAGAAACAAAACTCCCATTATCTGAATTTCAGCTCAGGAGGCTTGAATATACACAGGGATACGAATGGGAACGATGGCGTTGGTTTTACCATATCAATTCCAGCCCGACAACATGAATCAAACTCTTCCAGGCCTCAGCTACAACTACAGCGTTTGAGGGCGGGGCAAAGTAGACGTTGCTCGTGGGCAACCAATGAAAACCATCGGCTGGCATTATGCAAATTTGTTACAAACCTACAAATAGGTTTATGCAGGAAGTAAGACTGGAATTACTGACGACTCAAACTTCAGAATCAGTTCTTTCTTTTGGGAGACTCCATTAACTCCATTTATCGCGCACTTTGATCTTTGGAACTTTGCAGACCTTTCACATTCACAACTATATTACACACTATAGATAATATATAAAAAAGCATAATAGGGGCACTTTAAAAATGTAAAATAATACTAATTCAACTGAAAACATCCTTACATTTCTGGATATGTAAAACACTTAATCTAACCAAAAACAAATTCTGATATATAGCATGTGTAATTATGTTAACAAAATTATAATCCAAAAAAATGTGATATTTTTTGTGTGAATGACAAGTAACCTGCAGAGCGTTGATAGCTGGGGCGGAGTAAGTACGGTGTAACACCTCCATACTTCTTAACAAGTGATTCAGTTCCAGGAGCTGAGCCTCACATACTGAGAGTTCTGAGAGAGAGGAGAGAGAGAGAGTGAGTGAGAGAGAGAGAGAGAGAGAGAGAGAGAGAGAGAGAGAGAGAGAGAGAGAGAGAGAGAGAGTAAAAAGCTGCAGACACAGCATCTTCAGTATGAGATGGATTTATAAATTGGTGTGTATGTGTGTACCTTTGGTGCACCTGTCCATGTCATCAGAAGACTGGAGCCAGGCGGTCACCTTGGCCTGGCTGGTAAAAGATACAGGCGAGTGAAGAGAGGACTGCTTTGCAAGAGAGGCACGCTAGAGAGAGAGAGAGATAAGCATGAAAAGAAAATGATAGGGAGACGATAGAGACAGAAAAGAATACAGAAAATGATTAAGAAGAGAGAGAAAGAGAAAGAAAGATAAATGTATTAATAAAACTCTAAAACAATATTAGCTTCATAACATTCTGGCTGTTTAAAGTTGTCAAATCATATCACAAACAAACAAATATTTTTTTCCCCTTTTTGTTATATGAAGGTCACATTTTTTACAGTTTCAAATTTCTTTTATTTATGGATAATATTATGATATAAACCATTTCAATATTTATTTTGTGAAATTGATTTACATATATTTTGCAAACACTACAACTGTCCCACAGCTGTGACATAATTTCCACCACACTGAACAATTGCATATATCATTTGTGAATGGAATATTTGAATTGTGCACCATTTCCAATCAATCTGTGATTGTCAAATTATGCAAAAATGATAACAATATTATTTAAAGGTGTATTTTGATTAGATATGATTGGAATTCCATTATTGACTGAGTACATAAAATCTGTGTTGAACTTGAAAGACTACAAATAATGCTTTACATTTTGAACTGCCGGGTTGGATTAGTACTTTATCATATCTGCACTTTATCTGCAAATTCTTCTTACTGTCAGTAGATCTTGGTGTACAAGATGGTGTATAATGAAAGATCCACTCTGACACAGTAATCACTGGTAACCATGGGAATTCCTCAAAGCATCAGATTCATCCGTGCAGTAGAGCGTGTAACTGATATAAGAGCTGTTCTGCAAGTACCATGCGATAGATGTCGTTAGAGCGACCAAAGTGTGTATGTGCAGCTTTAATTGTGTGTATTCAGGACTAAAACTAGCTTTGAAGTAAGCCTGAGCAAGACAAAAGACAATTTATGCCAAAAAGTTGAAAAATGCCATTTCCACAGTCATCACAGCAATACATCATTGTGGAAATAATGTGGGAATTTTCATTACCTTCGAAAAAAAAAACGTATACTGTGATAAATGTGTATACACTGGTGGATATTGTTAGTGGACAAAATAAATGAAAAGTCATTTTTGAGAGTTAGTTTCTAAAAGTTGACAACTGCTGTAGGCATTAAGGTACAATAGACCTTTAACGTCCTCTCAAAGTTGAAGGACTAGCACAGTCATTGTCATTTCATCTGACATTTATCTTTCCATCTAATCCCTCAACATGTCCCATGGCGTTACCTTTCTGATGGACTGACTGTCGGGTGTCGTGGGGGAGGAGGTGAGGGGGTAATGAGGGTGGAAGAGCGTTTTCTCATGAGGGAACATGGCAATCTCATTCTGCCTGTAAAGTCTGTGGTGACGGAGCTTAGAGACCCATTCATCAAACAGCTCCTGGGACTTGATCTGCAAGCACAAGGAGACCACAGTTAAACTACTCAATCAGGATTCAGAAGCTGTTTTTCTTGATGCTGTGCTGCTGTTGACCTCATGACTTTGTATTGAAGGACTTGCTTCCTATTCATGAGATCAAGAGTTCAAACTGGAGAAAATCAAACGGAAACTGACAAAACCCCTTTCCCCCCATAAATGATTCTCTTTAAAAGAGGATCCACTACATGGGAGCAGAATTTCATTTTAAAATCAATCTCTCTATTGAGGTTTGTAAAGCTTTCTAATTTTAAACTGTTAATATGTTTTGGAATGGTATTGATTTTTTAAAAGCTTGAAACATGATAAGCCAGCCTATACAACCTATAAGATAATATTAGTAAAAACATGCTTGGACAAATTTCAGAATTTAAAACAATACTGCAATTCAAAGAAATTAAACACAGGAATTTCATTAGTCACATTTTTGAACAAAACATAAATATTTTTTTACTTCGACATCTTATTATTTATAACTTTATATTAAGAAATTTCATACTGACATCAAAATGTAATTCTATAATATATTTACTCAGAGCATTCTGGAAAATGTTATTGAAAAACAAATTATATATATATATATATATATATATATATATATATATATATATATATATACTAATATAATAAAATTATTGAAATTTGTGAATTAAATAACTTATTTATGAATTAAATAAGTACACAATGTTATTACTGTCGTTTTATTAGTAGTATATTATATTAATATATATACATTTTATTACTATGATCTGCTGTTTCTAGAAATACCCAATGTATTGTGTACATGATGTTTATGAGTTTATTTGCATTTAATTGTATTGTAATTAAGTGTAATTATACAATTCTGCATTCTGTTTGCATCTCAAATGACATTTAATTTAAATTGAATTATACTACCATTAAAAAGGCATTCTAAATTCAGTTTAGGATGGGACATCAAAACTCTTTCTCATATAGCCAGAAAACTTTAAAGGCAAAATAACCTCCTAGTGCTACGTTAATATGAGGCTAAAGCAAATCTACTTTACCATCATAATGTAACATGTTCCAGTAAAACTGCAGCAAAATTACATTCTCCACTAATGCTCTACCTATGACCGCAGAGCATTTTGAGGTCAGTCTAATACTATAATTGTTGTGATACCTTTAAGTGGTAAATGTTTTCTTCTGCATCCAGATCAATGCACTTGGCCTTATTCTTAATGGCCATGACGGACAGTCCCACATCAATGCAGCCGTGGAGCTTGCCTTTTTCCACCTACAGCACAGACAGAAGGTTTGACCTATAAATATCAACGCTACCTCATATATCAATACAACGTTATGTTACTCCGTTGCAACACACTCAAATTACTACTGAGCAAATATGTTGCTCTTGGTTTGAATATAGGTTCAATGAATTCTTGGTTTTGCTTTTCCATAAATAATCAAATCTATTGCATCCTTTACACCAAAAATACAACAGATAGAGTGAGATAGCCCAAGTAATCCCATCTTACTGTGGCTATTTCATAGATTTGCATAAATGACATGAAAGTAGAGATGCAAATTGTGAAGAATTTAAGGATTTGGTTCCCAAACAGTTCCATTAACAAAACTTAGTATTTATAAGGAATAACATTTTTAAAAAAGTAAAGCAGTTCAGGTGCCAAATAATGAAATAATACTTTTAATAAATTATATTAATACTTAAATTTGAAAGTGAAATCACTTTAATACAATTCTTGCAAAAGACTTTTCACAAATGCAATCCAACAAAAGGCCTTTAACAACACATTTACAAAAAAGAAATTCATTTATTCATTAATTACTATGAAATAGTAAAGACAAAATGCATAATGTGTATTTTTAACTACATACTGACATGTAAACAATCAGTCATTAACTACACTGAGTTTGATTCACTAAAAATAACCTGTGCAGAGTCATTCATTCTGTAATTAGACTAAATGTAATTAATTTCCAATATTTATTTATATATATATATATATATATATATGTTTTTTTTTTTGTTTTTTTGTTTTTTTAAGAACCTGTTCTTGGTTCCCAACCCTGTGTAAGCAACATATTGTGCATTCAAAACAGTGATTCTTCACAAAAAGGTGACGTAAAATACAAGAGGGCTTTGGCAAATTTTGCTAATGCATAACCTTGTCAATGATGCATTCTCACAAGAACATTCGACTAGTGGCCTTGAATTAGAGGCTAACAAAGCCCCAGATAAATCTGAAAGACATACGACAGCTTAATTATGTATTTTCGTTATAACTGAATACCCGGCCATACACGTCCACTTCATAATGCTGCTTAAAAGGGTAGATTGGTGTGAGGGAAGGCAATCGGAGCACAGGGGTAGCATAACAGTTTTTGTTATGAAATTTAGACATTTGTAAACTATCTGCTACAGATGATGCTATCAAACTCTGGGGAAATTAACCTTAATTTTTACATTCCCACAGCAAGAGGCTTTTTTCAGCAGGAAACATATATTGGCGGAAAGATGGAGGATGAAGACCTCTGAAGATTGCTGGAACTCTGTAAAAACTTGCATGAAGGATAAGTGACCACTAAAAGTCCTGAATGCTTTAGTTTAATGGACTAAGTGAGTGTGTCTGTATACAGTATTTATATATGTGAGGCCTTTTAGACTCACATCAGCTTCGCATTTGGCGTACTTCAAAATGCCCTTGTCCAAGTAGAAGAATCTCTGTGAAAAAAGAAGCACAAAGAGGAGAGGACAGAGGAGAAACTTGGGTCAGATTTATTTGGTAAATGATGAATGTCCTTTCAGGCGACGCAAAAACACTCTTGATGAATGCGAGGCTGTATATCACTATGCCTCTTTTCTGTCTATTCTTGTTAGGGCTGTCACGATATGATATCACGATTATCGCGTCCAAAATAAAAGTTTGTATTTACATAATAAATGTGTGTGTGTACTGTGTATAATTATTTTATATATATAAATACACACACATGCTTGTATATATTTAAGAAATATTTGCATGTATATACTGTTTATAGATTTATATATAATTTATATTATAGAAATATAAATATTGTATATCTAAATAACATTTTAAATATAAATATTTTTAAATATATACATGCACGTATGTGTATTTAAATATACAAAATAATTATACACAGTACACACACATTTATTATGAAAATACAAACTTTTATTTTGGATGTGATAATCGCGATATCATATCGTGACAGCCCTAATTCTTGTATACACTCTTTTTGGTTGAAGGGGAATATGGCTATTTTCAAGGCAAATAAGGGTTGCATTTGCACATTAAATGCCATAGAAGAAAGTATTTGAGCATCAAAAAAGATGTGTTATTGTGTGCTAAAATTGAACAAAATTATGCACAGGAAGATCATTCATCAAGTTCTTTAATCATCAGCCACCCAAATGTAATTTGGGAAATATCTACGCTTACACTAATTCATCCAACACTGTAAAAAGTGAACAGTTGGATCAACTTAAAAAAATTACTTCAATTGGTAACACCTAAAGATATTAAGTTTTCTCAACTTAAATTATCACATTTTATCGTGAAAAACGTGATAATTTAAGTTGAGAAAACTTAATTTCTTTAGGTGTTACCAATTGAAGTAATTTTTTTAAGTTGATCCAACTGTTCACTTTTTACAGTGAATTATTCCATGTCTTCCAAATATTTTAAATAAAACATTGGTAGAGGCATGACAATTTCCCACGCATACCTTGTGCCAACCTTTCATGGGCCATTTTCTCTTCTTCAGCATGTAGCCGGACTGCTTCTCTGGCTCCTGAACATTAGAAAGACCACCACGCAAGCCCTCGACGATCTCCCAGTTGTCCTGTACAATTCCATTCAATACATATTTACACTATACACATATTTACTATGAAAAACAGTAATAAACTGTAAGTATAAAGTATATGAGCTATCTTAAAAATATGTGTTATCAAAATACAAAATACTGCCTATGAAAAAATGCCAATTAAATAAAGCATGTGACCATAAATGTGTCAACTGGTAGAGATACCATTTATACTGCAGTAAATATAATTGGATGGCTATCATTAGGCAGGACTGAGAATGACGAAAAATCATGCAGTGTGAAAATAAAGAGTCAACAAGTAATGCTGTCACAGTCTTTTCCTCTTATTTTGATATTCTTTGTTTTGTTCTTAGTTCTGTTTCCCTTAGTTACCGTTTTCCTGCTCTGTTTTTTGGTTTCCTTCATTAAATACTAGAAAAGGCAGTATCCTCCTCACAACTATGTTCCTTTTAAGAAAGAAATTGTATCTGCGAGGATTTCCAGTCAGGATTTAGATCGTATCATAGTACTGAGACTGATCTCATTTGCTCTTATCATCCGATCTTGGTTGTATCTCTCTATTAGTGTAACTGGATCTTAGTGCTGCATTTGATACTATCGACCACAACATTCTTTTGAATAGACTTGAAAATTACATTGGCATTAGTGGAATTGCATTGGCATGGTTCATACTTATCTGACTGGTATCAATTTGTAGCAGTAAATAAAGAGGTGTCATATTAATCACGAGTTCAGTATATATAGAGTACCGCAAGGCTCAGTACTAGGACCGTTGCTGTTCACCCTGTACATGCTACCCTTGGGAGATATCATTAGGAAGCATAGCATTAATTTTTTACTGTTACACTGATGATACTCAGCTCTATATTTCTTCGCGATCCGATGAAATATACCAATACCAAAATTAACGGAATGCATAGTTGATATAAAAATTGGATGACTAGTAGTAATTTCCTACTACTTAATTCTGAAAAAACAAAACAAAACTACATTTTAATTATTGGACCAAAAACCTCTGCACGTAATAACCTAGAATATTGTCTAACACTTGATGGCTCCGTCAAGTCTTCGTCGTCCGTTAGGAGCCTGGGTGTGCTCTTTGATACTAATCTTTCATTTGAAAGCCACATTTCTAGCATCTTTAAAAATGCATTTTTCCATCTTAAAAAAATATCTAAATTACGACATTTGCTCTCAATGACAAATACAGAAAAGTTAGTTCATGAGTTCATGACCTCAAGGATAGATTATTGTAATGCTCTACTGGGTGGCTGCCTTGCACGCTTAATAAACAAACTCCAGCTGGTCTAAACTGCAGCAGCTAGACCAGTATGACCACATAGCCCGGTTCTGTCAACACTGCATTGGTTACCTATTAAACATTGCATACATTTTAAAATCTTGCTAATTACTTACAAAGCACTAAATGGTTTAGCTCCTAAGTACTTGAGTTGGCTCTTAACACATAATAATCCTTCACATCTATTGCAATCTCAAAATTCTGGCCAGTTGATAATACCTAGAATATCAAAATCAACTGCAGGCAGTAGATCTTTTTCCTATTTAGCAACCTCTGGACCAGTTTGGAGCAGATACACTCTGTCAGTTTAAATCTAGACTAAAAACCCATCTCTTTAACCTGGCATTCACATAACACATTATCACATTTCTATAATTCACATTCGTTAGAGGATTGTTAGGCTGAATATATTAGGTCAACTGGAACCGGGAACGCACATGATGTAATTGTTGCATCGTTATTGTATCCGAATCAGATGGTGGACCTGCACCTAGGCATGACCACAATGCAGCCCTGAATGTCAGCAGAGATCCTGTAAATAAGACAATAACCTGTGAAGGTTGACACGACAGACAGCCACAGATCCTCAGCAAAGACCATAAGAACCAGACAAGTCCTCTGCACAGACCTATGATCAGCTTCGTCTCCATACTGGAGTGATCAATCCGATCTTCAAGCAAAAGGAACTGGACGAAATATTTGAATGCTACCGATCCACAATCTGAATTCTGATTTGTGATTCAGCCTAAATCATATTCACACAGTGTTTGTTTGTTGGCCAGAGGAGAACTGGCCCCCCGACTGAGCCTGGTTTCTCCCAAAGTTTTTATTTTTCATTCTGTCACCTGATGGCGTTTGGGTTCCTTGCCACTGTCGCCTCTGGTTTGCTTAGTTGGGGACACTTTATATTCAAAAATATTATTGATTTGACTGCACTGACACTATTGTATAAAAACTGAACTGAGCTGGACGATGGCATAATGTTTTTGCAAAAAGGCTTTATAGATTAAATTAACTAATTTAATAATTGATGATCTTTAACTGAATCAACACTGAACTGACTTCAGCTGAACAATGATACTATTTTCTGTTAGAGCCGTTGTACAGCCAAAATTAAATCTGTTTGCATCATTGACTCATTCTCCTGTTATAACTGTAAAGCTGCTTCTGTATTAAGCCCTGTATAAATATGTATTGTATAAAGTGCTATATAAATAAATGTGACTTGACTTGATTATGTCCTTGTTTGTTCCTTTGGTTATATTATCTGCACCATACTGTCATTATGTTCGCCTAGTATTTATACTCTCTGTTATGTTTTGTCCCTTGTTGGTTATCGTTTCTAGTTAAGTGGTCGTGTTATTATTTCCCCTGTATCTTCTAAAAAGTATTATTAAAGACTGTGTTAGCAAAATTATCTTCTTCGTCTAGCACTTCATTACAGCCACTTGCATTACAGAAGCTACTTGACACATTAATATGAAATAGGGGTTACACTTTATTTAAAGGTGTCCTTGTTTCAGTGTAACTATACATTTACTGAGTAATATTAATTAACTACATGTACTTACTATTGTCAAAGTTCAAAGAGTCCAAAGACGAAGATCAAAAGTTCTAATCCAAAGGTATTTAATAAAAGAATAATCTGAGAATATCCAATATAGCACACAAACAATAGCCGGCAATGAACTGAGGAAACACAGAAACTTGAGTATACAATGATGATGAACTAAAAGACTAACAGGTGTGATGATCCAATGAAATGCCATGGTAACTGATTAGAGCGGGGAAAGTGAACAAAAATAACAGGAAATAATGAAAAGCAAACTAAAAGTCCATGAAAATGAAACTAAACGAACAAATGACTGAATGTGTGTGACAACTATAGGGTTAAGGTTAGATTAGTGTTTGGCTTATGGTTATTTGCATGTAATTATGCATAATTTATAGTTATAACTACAGTAACTACATGTAACAAGGACACTGTAAAATAAAGTGTTGCCGAAATAAGCATCTCCACATGGTTATTATATAAATAAATTAATATATAAACCATTTTTCAATTACTTTTCTGTTATTTGTCAATTACTATATAGTTTTAGTGCACTGTCCTTATTTGTATGATAAATGCATAATAAATTGATAGAAAATGTTTTATTAGGACATGAAGGCAGCGGGCCTAGAAAAATGGAGTTGCTGCCAGCTTATGATTCTTCTCCCCTTCTTTAGGAACACAGAAAAAAAACATCAAACAAATCATTCCAGTATTCAGCTTATTTATAGGTTTAGAGCTCCTGCATGCAACGACTGTCATTTCTTGATTTCACAAATTGGAAATATTTGTCAATAAAAAGTAGTGTAAAAACATCTTCATACAGAAAATCTTGAATTTAGGATAAAATTCGGAACCAACACAAACCATGACACTACCATTCATAAGTATAAAGCAGTTTTTTTTTTTTAAAGAAATCAATACTTTTATTTTGCAAAGATCCATTAAATAGATCAAAAGTGCTATTGTTTCAAAAGATGTCAAATAATTTCAAATAAATGTTGCTCTTTTGAACTGTCTATTCATCAAAGAATGCTAAAAAAACAAACAAAACAAAAAAACAGTTTCCACAAAAATTCAGCTTTGCCATCACAGGAATAAATTACATTTAAACCACAGTGAAATAGAGGTTCATTAAACAATCGTACAGATCCAAAACATTTAAACTGTAGTGTGTAATCTATCTATAAATTACAGAAACGTCTGTGTGTCTGTGTGTGTGTGTGTGTGTGTCTGTTAACCGCATATCTCTCGAACCGTTAGTCCGATGGATTTCAAATTCGACAGGTGTCTCGCTACGGGCACAAGTAAGTGCAGTGCCAAGTTTGACGTTGTTTGGATGAGAAATGCAAAAGATATCATTAAATATATCATTTTTAGAAGGTTGTGGTTTAAAAATAAACATTCTGATATTAGAGGGTTGTATCGGTCAAAGAAGCCCTAAGAAGGTTGTGGTTTAAAAATAAACATTCTGACATAAAACACTCAGTCAGCTACACTGTTTACTTCTGAATATTATAGTTTGGTTCCAGAACGTGAAAAATCCATTTTGATTATTTCACATAGCATCTTTAGGTTATAATAACATAAAAAATTCAAATCCAGATTTTGATTTTCAAAGATTTATTATAAAAACGGATTATTTTTCCCCAAAAATGCAATAAATTCATGACACTTTTTTTCCCAAAATGCAATTAATCCATTGAATCAATATAAAAGTTATTTTTTATCATATTGAAACTGTTGAAATCAGCCATCGCTAAGAAATATCTCCTGAACTTTTTTGTTCAGCGATCAGCTCACAAAAACTGATTTTGCACGGGCACTTTGCACTGCTCCCTGAATCATCGCGCTTATTCAGTTGTGGATGTAAACTGAATATAAGTCAGCCATGCTGTTTACTTCTGAATATTATATTTCATTCTGGTGCGCTTAACGTTATCGCTACTGTGTAAATGCTATTCACCAACTAAACATATCCTTTTCAATGTGTTCACAGTCTCTTTCACGGGCATCATTTGTAGTTGCCTATTCACAAAATGTTTCCTCAAGCATAGCGTTTTCTCGGAGTTCACGTTGTGCTTTCTACCATGCACAAATAAAAATGTCACTGAACTTTTGCTGTGTAATTGTAACAATGTGCACTCAAACACACCAAACCAACAATTACTAAAAACACACTTAAAAACTGATTTTGCACGGGCATTTTGCACTAGTATATTAAAATATATAAAAAGTGTTTAAGTGAAGAATGACTATAAGTCCTTATATGGAGATTGTTATTAGGCTAAATGCTAACTGCAGGAACAAGGTTACTCATTCACAATTCTCTGGATAAATCAACATTATGGTAATAACAAATTTATGTGCATAAACACCTGTTAGCAATCAGGTGGAAATTTAGAGAGGAGAGATATTCTCTCTATTATTTAGAGCCCTGTCAGACGGGACAAAAATGTGGGTCTCCATTCTCCCTCTTCAGCAAACTCTGTCTCTTCCTCAAGGCAAGAGCTGCACTGCCCAAACACACTCTCAGCAATTCACTACATCAAGGACAACTTTCAAAGAGACATCTCTATAGCCAAGGACAAAACCCAAACATGCATTAAGAACCACAGAGTGAGACTAATGAAACCAAATGCTCTTACACAACATTTCAAATCAAAGAGCAAACACAACCTTCAAGGGAGTTATGACAGTGGAACAGCCCAGCTGATCAACCAACCCTTGTTAAAAAGAGCACTTAAGCATACTTTTAAAAAGAGTAATCATTACAGAAATAATATTTTAAATATATAAATAATATATGCTTTAGAGTGCTTTTTGACCCAGTTAAGTAGGACTTGAGTACATTTTTATATACGCAAGTAGTTAGTTATTTTGTCTTTGAAATGGTTGTCTACTGCAGAATGTAATTTAAATAATATCGAATCACACTATAGTTTATATCGAATAACACTACAAAATGATAATCAAGTACTTTACATGTGCTTTAGTATGTCAACATATCAAAATAAGTGTACTTCTTTAAAGCATTACAAAAGATTATTAGAACATCATGAATGTACTTTAAAAAAAAACATTTAATTTGACATTACAAAGTGCACTTTTTAAATGTGCACTTAAGTGACATGCTCATGCGCATACTCATGCTCTTAGTCATGAACGTGTACTCTCTTTAAAGTGCCCCTATTATGCTTTTTCGAATATTATCCTTCATGCAGTATGTAATATAGCTGTCTGTGAATGTAAACGTTCTGCCAGGTTGTAAAGTCGAAAGTGCACGATAAATAAGTTATTGTCTACCAAAAGAAAGAACTGATTCTGAACCACTTAAACGAGTTGTCAGGAATTCCTGCATAATGTAACACGGTAACACATTTGCATAATGCCAGCCTATGGTCTTCATTGGCTGCCTGCAAACAAGTCTACGTTGTTCTGCCCTCAAACACTGTGGGCCCTATCATACACCAGGCGTGACGCAAGCGTTTTTTGCTAGTTTCAGCCTGACGCAGTTATCATTTTCTCGTCTTGCACCACGTAGTTTAAATAGCAAATGCATTTACGCCCATCTGTTCACCTATGGGCATGCTGGCCTGAAAACGAGGTGTGTTAAGGCGCATTGTTGGCGCGTTGCTATTTTGAGGCAACTGAAATAGACTGCGTCATTGACCAACAAAAAAGCTTGATGGTGTTTTTAGCCCCCAATGGCTCCTTCCAGGCAGCTAACGCTAACCTCAACCTTAAACCTACCCATCCCCTCGCTGCCTGGAGAGCGCCGTTGGGGGCTAAAAACACCAAACACCAACAAAAACCTGGTCTAAAATCAATGGCGCAGTATTTTTTTTTTTTTGGTGGATTCAGAATTGTGCACTTGCGCTGTGCGCTTTAAACCATGCGCTTAGATCGTAAAAATAGGGCCCTGTAGCTAGTTTGTGTTATGTACATGTCAAGAAGTCACTGTTTTCTGTGACTCAAATGCATCTCAAATCTCAGAGAGGTCTAAATGGGATTTACAAAACGCTTATCAATTAAAGATGGGACAGTACCCACTTTATTTGGACCAACTTGCTCCTCAGAATCACAACCTATAAGTATGATTAATTATTGATGTATATATTTTGTACCCGGGTGTTCAAAATACATCGATTTGTGTTTAATATTGAGTAGGTCTCCAGCTAAGTGGCCTTTTATTTCATAAATATAATATTATCTGCAAGATAATTAATTTACTTTTAAGATTTAATGTACACTACAAGTGCACATTCAATACAAAAGCGCACTTCTTTTCCACAAGGGAAAATTGTCAGTTGTGACACAAAGTATACAGTAAGTATGCACAAAGTAAACTATACAGCACTCTCAGATAGTATTTATTTGCACGGTAGTTCTGTAAATGAGGGCAATTCTCTGATAAAGTGGGCACCAGATCACCTGCTGGGATTTCAACCCTCTTTGCTGTAGTTTAAACTCACAATTCCATGATGTTGGTATTGAGAGTAAAGTCTACCACCCAAACAGTTAAACATATCTTTGCTTAGAATGAGTAATGAGCTTTATAATGCTACCAAATGATGAGATTAGAGATTACAGCCTCATAATCAGGTCAGCGTGTTCATCTGAGGAGAAGGACACCCATCCGCCCTCCGGAGCTCAGAGCATATGAACGCACACACATGCAGGTGTACATATGCACACAGATATATTAAGTCTATACACAATATAAATAAATCTCCATGATCAAAGTGTGATTGAAGACACGTAATGGTGTCCAAAGGTCTGAGAGCACTTTTGAACCCTGCTGTATTTATCCTTCATTTCCACAGAAGATGATTAGTTTGCCACTAATTCCTTCGCATAAAAGCCTCAGGAAGTATTTCGGGATTTTTTTGTGTTTTGGAAAGAAATGGGGAAAAAAAGAAAGCAAAGGGCTGCTGAGTTGTTATTCATCTGGCACTCAAGGCTCATTTCATAGATCGGTGATATTCATATTTCCCACACAGTCATCTGACTGAGAGAAGAGGGATTAATACTGTGTTTCAGAACAGTGGGTAATGAGACAGACGAAGATAAAGCGGAAAGGAATAGCTGAGAAATTTTTGAACAAAGTCCAAAAACATTTTGTCCAGTACACTGGTTTCTGCTTTCATCTGTCATGCCCGTCAAGTTTTCCTTTGCTTTCAGAAAATTACAAAAAAGAACTCATTTTGAGCAATGTAAAATATTTATACGGTTTTTAAATCAAGAACATTTATCAAGTGATGCATGTCATCCTAAAAATTATAAACAGAAAATCAGGCATTTATAACAAACCACAGCTGATCTACTGTACAATAGAGTCTCATATCTGCTATATTGAAACTTAAGATAATGGGCCCTATCATGCACCCAGCGCAATTGACTTTGTACAACGACGCATGTATCATTCCAATTTTGCACCCGACGCACAGCGGACTTTTCCCTTGACAGACGCTGAGTAATGTAGCTACTTCAGAACAACCCATTTTAGATTTGCGCCGATATCCGCCCACAAAGTTACTTGCGTTTCAGATCGTTAAAATAGGGCTCAATGTTTGTGTAGTTGATGCATGTTTGCATGGAATTTTTATTTATTGACATTTTAGGTTGAAATTTAAATTATTATATAAATACTTTCATATAAATGTGTAAGGGTTAGTATATTTCAATCATGACAACCCTCAGTTTTAGCATGTTAATGGTTATGACAATGTTAATTTATTAATCTTGATGTTCTAGATCTGATATGCATGCTTCTTCTGCTTTTATTTCTGCTTCTATTGCAGAGAAAGTACAGAGACTTGCTCCTGTCAATATACATGCACAGATATTCAGAAGATGTCCAAAGATACGTGCATCAAATTTCCCATATAGCAGATTTATACAGGTGGTGCTGGGGGAGGTGGAAGTTATCAGTGAAACTGATAGCATGCTGATGGACCAGCTTACAGAAAACTCTGAACCAGTCTATTTAAATGTTGAGCAAGCAAGTTGATTGGCTGCAGATATAGCTGAGACCAATCAGCTGAACAACTTGTGCCATATAGTTGCTAGCAGATTACATGCCAAGGTGGAATCAGTTACTTCTCAGTTTACTTTTGAAGATTTATTCTATATTTTTTCCTAAAGAACATAGTATGCAGGCTTTCATGCTTTTTTTACTATGAAATAATGAGAAAAAATCATCTAAAAAGAATTTTAGATTATGTATTTCATATCACACCACAGGATGTCAATTTCCCAAAAGTATTTCAGGCCAACTACCTATTTGCAGAATCAGCAGGACAAATATTAAACCTAGAAAATCAACAGTGAGAGTCTTAATTTACATCATACACACTAATACAAAAGAGCTCTGTCTTCTTCATCCTCAGTTCATTTGATAGTGCTAGTTAGACTTTTTTTTTGCGTTTTATCATCCATCAGGTAAAAATCATTCTCTGATAGCTTAGAAAAGTAATAGAACACCTCTCCTCACTAAGCCACATGATTTGAGGTTTCTTATCCATCCAAAAGTGCAGGATGAGTTGCATAGTACATACCAAAGTGATACTTCCATAAATGTAACTCATTAACTGTCAAATCATGCACAAACTCACCTGTCTGCTGTCATGTTTGGAGGAGGAACTGCTATTGCTATGAGATGGAGAGGAGATCTTCTGGGACATGGTGGAACTTTTCTCCTCTGAACTCATCTCCTGCTCTCAGTGAAAAGGAGAACGTAAAAAGAAGAGGAGGAGCTGGAAGAAAGGAAAAAAGGGAGGGAGAACCGATAGCTCAGCAGTTGTGGGTCTCCATTTGCTTGTTCTTCCAAAGCTTTGAGCCTGTGGGCAGATGAAGAGAGAAAGAAAGGGTCGATCAGAAGATGTATGTGAAAGGCAACCTCAACACGATGTCTGGCTTTCATCTGTATAGGTAATGAACAGCACTCACCCACCACAGGATATCAAATAGCAGAATTATCTGAAAGCATAAAGGCTTGGTCAGCGTAATACACAATCTGAGGGTTGTGTTGAGGAAAGATGCCAGCGTGAATCACTGGACATACTATAGATGTCATCCACAGACTATCTCCTACTCACTCAGCTTTTTTGAATTATGATTACAGAGTTATGAAATAAAGTGTGGGAGCTACACTGAACACACACTGACTCTGTGAATCTGTGCTTCATTTATAGCAGAAACAGACGTCAGTGATCGCTGCTCTGTTGTAACCGTCCTTCCTTCCCTGTCTCATCTCGTCCATGCTGCTCTGTCTTCCTCTCAGTGTGGTTCTCACATAAATGGAGAACAAAATGCAAATGTCCACTTGCTTTGTGTCTGGGTTTGTTTGAAGTCATGTGTCACGACAACACCATATGCATACTCATGTTACATCACCTGTGCCTAGTGTCAAATAAGAGCGGAGGTTACAGGGTGTGGTGTATTAGTCAAACACACATACCCACACTGACACGCACACGCACACGCACACGCGCGCACACACACACACACACACACACATATTACATCACAAATTCACAAAACTGTCACATTAAGTTTAAATACACCTATGGGTTATATTTAATATAAATTTGACATTATGTAAGCTATTATGAAGTATTATCCTCACATAAAGAATAATGTTTTAACTTTAAGCCTATTTAATGTTAGAAAATGTTATAAAAAATATTTTTGTGCTTGTTTATTTGATTATTCACAAACCTACAGACCGATATACACCAAGGCTGATATGTTAGCTGATACTTGTTATTTTGTAAATTGTCAAAAATAAGTGTCGGAAGCATACTTCTATTCTGACAGCGCCGGATCGCTTATTTTGACAGCGCATGAGAATGCAGGTAATGTAGCACCTGAGCTGAGACACAATGTAGTTTTACAACAGCCACAATGTTAGAGAAGACCGAACCTAACAAGAAATGGATCTTCCTGTGGTCAGATTGCTCTGTATAGAGCAGAAAGATGAAGCCACACAAGTGACTTTTTAGACCCGGCTTGCCTTACCACCTTTTCCTACCGCTCCCTGTGTGTGTTTTTCCTGACCAGCTTAAATTAGCAGTATAAGGCAGGCCAACTCCAGACTAACTCCAGAGACCAGCCAGCCACCAACAACACCCAACACGGACATTATTCCTGAGCCCACCGCAGGGATCGAGAGAGCGCTTGAAATTACCCGAGCCATATCTCGCCCTGGAGCCTGAGCCCAACAGTATGTCTGACCAGGTGCGTGAGCCGGCAACATCGTCAGTACCTGTAGGTGTCATCGTGGAGTTCGAGGGAATGGAATGGAGCCCCGCCCATACTACCATTGCTGAGGGTAAGCTTGTCAAGGTTTCTGTGTTATTGTTTGAGGAAGAGGGTTTTCCCCCTGAGTCTCTTGTCCTCGCTGGTCCCAGCCAGCTCCAAGTCTCCTGCATCTCTGCTGGCCCTGCCCAGCTCCAAGTCTCCTTCGTTGAGGATAATACAACCCAGCCTATCTCTGCAGCCTCCTCTACCCAAGCCAGCCAGTCCTTCGGCCCGCCTCTCCTTCCTCCTTCCTCGGCATCTCCTCTCTTTACTCCACTCTGCTGCGCGGATCTGCCTCGGGTCTTATGGTCAACAGCTCCGCCAGCCTCCTCCACCTCGAGCTGCCGAGCCCGTCATTCCACCTCGGCCAAACAGCTCCACCTTGGACTATCATCCTCATGGCTCCACCGGGCTCCCTCGTCCGTCCAGTCGTTCCTCTGCCTGCACCAAAGACTTTTGGGCCTTTGGCTTTGCCTCATCCCTTCACCCCTTCGGCTCCTCCTGCCATCATCACCGCCCTGGTTGCTTCTTCTGTCATCTCCTCCCGGGCTTCTCCTTCGTCCTGGGTTGTCACGTCTGCCAGTTCTGCATCCTCCTCCTAACCCCGGTATATGATTAGAATTTATTAGTAATAGAATAGCAAGCTCTATAAAATGTTCTCACATATAGGGCTTACTGTCGGCATTCAGTAAATACGCATCTATATTATATTATATACTGTATATGTTTATCCATTAATTGTTTATGGTATGTGTGCAAGGCATGTGCATTTTATATTGGTTGAGATTAATGTTTTCTTTTTCAGTAGATTTCTAGTATGTATTTTGATGACATTTTGAAAAGCATATTCTCTCTCTCTCTCTCACTTTTTTCATTATGAGCAGCGGCACAGGTCACAATGTGGGACACAGGAATGCAGCAAGGTTAATTAGATTAGTTCTGCACTCCACAATCAGGCACCCCTTCATTTCCATCAGCCTGTGGAAGTCATTAGAAACACACATACTTACTTGCAAATCTCTCTCTCACACACTCTCTCTCTCTCTCTCTCTTTCAGCCATTTACTCCTTCTTTTAGTAAAATTATACTTTCTCTTCTCTTGGAGCAGGATACAACAGGAAATTGTGTAAATGAGTATGTCGACTCTTAAGCTAATAATCATCATCATGTGTCTGTTGCACATCAATAATTTAAGGTTTAATCACTTCCTGTGAGAATGGAGAAATCTGCGTTTTTTAATGCAGCAGAGTGGTGACGTGTTTTTTTAACTGACAAGCTATGACTTGGATGACTGAAAATCTTCAGACTAGATGCTGAGAGAGTGATCTGCATTAACCACATCCAGTCATAAAGACATCTATCTTGTATCCAAAGTGGACAGCCGAGACGGGTTACCATTTCCACTTGATATTAACATGCATTCAAAAGGGTCCCCTGTGATACTCGTGAATTTCATCAATGGCATTTTTGTCAATGTGTCACTACTGTACATGTTGAAAAATAGTCTGTAACCACAAAATAATGCTGTTGAACTTAATTTGCTTGAATTTCTTTTTCACCACAAATGTTGAAATTAAATGTCATTGTCATTTCAGTTGAATACCTGTATTCAGTAATCATATATACACCTGCAGTTACACAGATGGAGTGTGTTAAGCACCTCACTGTGCTAATAGAAATTACTATTAGCACAGTGAGGTGCTTAACACACTCCACTTTTACTGGGTGCTGGTGCAACCTTTAAAACACTAAGAAAGAATTGTTGTCTATTTGTTTCTAGATGCAACTTCAGGTTAAGTAACAGCTGGATATTCTCATTCAACTTTCTCCTTTTTATTGGAGTTTGTGTGTTTCTTTTTATCTCAGATAATTTGATTGTTTGAATTGACTGCAACTTCCTAAACCTCTTACTGAGCAATCAAGGATACAAATACGGCTAATTACGGTCTCAGCATGTGCTCACTTTAAGTAGCTATGGCGACTGGTTTGTTCCGGTAAACAGACTCCTGGTTGTGAGTAAACGGCACTCTCCACCGCCGCCTGTCTCACCTCACCCCACGCCACTTCAGAAGCCAACAGAGAGCAGCTGCCTCTGTGTGCCGCCCCTATAATTTATTCATTCACTTTCCACTGTTCACACTCAACACACACAAATACTATACATGCGGTCATAAACGTAGACGCACACACATAAGTAGCTGACATGAAATACTTGTGGGAATTTATATTCTGCATTGTAATATGATATACTCCACCTAAAACAATTTAAACTGCATTTTTCTAATTCTTTAATCATTATGCATGCAGCTTTAATAACCTAATTTTATTTGGCATATTTGCACTTAAATGTTTTTAACTTTTTTAAAGACAAAAGGTTGATTGAAATAGATAAAAAGAATTACAGTTTAGTTTTTTTCTTTAAAATTCATATTTCAATACAAGTAGCCCATCATTATCATGACGATTGCCGAATTTATATAAATGGACTGTGGCCCTCCAGGAACTGAGTTTGACACCCCGATTTAGATGGTTTAATTACACATTTAGGGTGTGTTTAAAATGTAGTTTGGTCTTTTGGTTAGGACCAAAAAATAAAATGATACATTTAGTCCTGGTTCACTTAGCGTTCAAAAACCCTACTTTTATGACGTATATTTTTCGATGGTATTTTTACCAGCTGAGAACTCATGAAGAGCTTATGACGTGTAAAGGAGACAAAAAATTACCATAAATTCCTCCATTGCGCACACAAACAAAGATCTTCTGCAAGGAGACGGCAGCTCCGATGCCTGTACCAAACTGTAATGGGCAACGTAGCTAACATAGCTAACATAGCTATGATGAGAAAAATCAGGTATGCTTGATTATTCTGTCCTTTTTAGGGTCACATCTTGTGACATCACGTCCTGTTTTTGGATCATTTAGATGTCTTTGGTCCATGTTGCGTTCATATTTCAGTCGAACCACACCAGAGTTCCGTTTTAATCGAACCAAACCTGCCAAGAGTGAACACACCCTTAATCCGAGCTCAGACTACAAGAGTTTTTAAATCTTAACCGATTGTGAAATCTGGTCACACATGCACATAAGGAGAATCTTGACAGATTTGCGTCAGCCCGATGCGTCTGCGAGCAGATCGGGAGTTGAAAAATTTGATCTGTAAACGCCTCACATTACCACATAATCTTGGCTGACCATCAGAACCGACCGATGCTCTGGACGCGATTTTTTCTCAGAATGTCGGAGGGGTAAATCAGTCATAAATTGACCTGAAACTCCTGTAGTTTGAGCCTGGCTTATAAGAGACGTCCAATCAAGCTCAACTGAACATGAAACTAGCCTATTTTTACAGCTCAGACAAATTGCACAACATTAAACATCTTTTATATTAGAATATAATATTCATCTTAGCTTGACTTGACTTTGGTCAATGATTGACAGCGCTGATTGAAGTCCGTTCCGATATTTTCACTTACACACAACATTTGAAATGCACCGCACAAACCCAAACAAGTATTTGCACAAACGTTGGCATCGTTTTGCCTGGAAAAGAGGACATTTCTGTGAACACTAGTGAACAATAAATTAAGAGACAGCTAAATCCTACACTGGGATTGAGGCTAATTAGTACTCATTTTTGCAAAACTTCAAAAACATATCTATGCATTTCATGGGAGTTGCTAGCTCAACTTTTAATTCCTTCACAAGTTATGCTTACAAGGCAGTTTATTAATTATTTATAGTCAATTATTTTCATGTGGTTCCTTGCACATTACCTGAAAACACTTTTACCATAGTGCATGATTTGTAAACAAATACATTTTGACATTTACATGCAAGCCAGCTCCATATGTATAGCTTTTGTAGTAAACTTGCTCAGAAGCTCACCTGTTACAGCATTGCACTTGCAATGAGGAGCACTCGGATATGAGTCCTGTGTGACACAAGTCACAATAAAAGAGCTCACAGACTTGTAGAAGCAAGATAAAATGCCATGGTTGCTTTAGCAAATGGGTTTTTATCTCACATTTGCTTTTGATAACACTATCAGTTAGGTTTAGGTTAGGGTTTAGTGTAGATAAGTTATTTTCAAACGTGATAGAGAATAATGCTTTTAGTGCCATTGATTCAACAGACATTTTTTTGCGAACAGTCGCAATACATACAACAGCCAGCGTAACAAAACACTGCCAGATTCACATTCATCTGTTCCGGAACATGCTTTTAGTGCCACTCACTGTACATTTCATTTTAAAAGTGTTGCGATATGGGCAAGATGCAACATAATATCATTTTTCAGAAATGTCGCCACAAGCACGTTTTTCTAACGAGCCTGGGATGTAAAATCTACATGCTGATAAAAAAAAAATCCATGGACATGCATTAACTAACCTTATTCACAAGCAGGAATATGCAAACATACATGTGCACAGAAGTCAAGTCAAGTCATCTTCATTTATATAGCGCTTTTAACAATGTAGATTGTTCCAAAGCGGCTTTACATTGACAGAAGCATAAACCATGCAAACACACACACAATAACCATCTTACAAAGACCATCAGAAGTGCAAACACATGCACACGGCATGTAAATCTAGCTTTACGAAGCAGGCCATTTATCTAAAGAAAATCTCTGGGCACTGAGTCACGTTTTACTGTCATGCGTACAGTTGAATACAGTGCATGCTATTTTCTAATATGCCAACACAGTTGTAAAAATAGACGTTGGATATCAATTAGATATGAGCGATTTATGTTTTTCACATTCTTTCTTAGGAATTTGATGCTTAAATCCTGACTGATCCTTAAATAGCACTTTTTTGAGTTTATATGTTCATAAGATCCTTTTTCAGTTGCAGCTTGCCGTCTGTAATCAAGGAGCTCGAGCACTTAACTTGAGCTTCAAAGAAACAGTCCAGCAAAAAATAAATATTCTGGCATCATTTACTCCCCCTCATGTCATTTCAAACCCATTTAACTTTGTTCCATGGAACACAAAAAGAGACATTTTAAATAACTTCTATATGCATTTGAAGTGAATGAAGATTGAAGCTTACAAAAGTACATAATGGAATCATAAAACAGACTCGTGTACTATCACATAAAATGTGACTCGTAGACTATTACATGCCTGCTGAAGGAACAGAAGTTGACTGGTCAGCAAGTTCAGATCAGCTCAAATTATTCAGACCGGTTTTGTGTTCCCGATCAAGCCATTAATTGAAGAGATCTGACTGAGTGACCTGAGTGTGGCACGGTGCAAGAGTGACTGTCAAGATTTTCAGTAAATAACAAATTTCTGTCTTCTCCTGAAAAAACATTGAAAAAACTTTTATGTTAATGATAATTCGGCGCTATATCCTCTAATATTTTTATCTAGAGCCAAACGCGCTTCATTCAAGCCCTTTCCATTCCGTGCGCATTTCCTTCTTTACACAGCTAAAGCATGGTGTTTTGCATATGTAATTTGATTGGTGGTTGATGGAGAAACATTTACAATAAATGTCTTATAATACTATCGACATTTATTGTAAATTATCATTCAGGAAATAAAATAGAAACTGTATATGTGTGATCTTGATCAAGTATCAATACAGGCTGACAATATACAGGCAAAACAATATAAAAGAATATATGATTACATAGGAAAATTGGATACATGATTGTATATCTCAAGTGATTATTAAGGGGAATGGGATTGGGATGGACTGTACAGAAAAGAGGTACATTTGTCTGTTTCAAAGTGAATTTAGAGTGAAACTCTTATCTTGATGATTGGTCTTTGTTATCATGGTAACCAGAGGCCTGTTCTGTTCTGGGTGTTAGTTGCGGTTTGGGTATACTTTCCAGACACCTAGTTTGTTTCTTGGGTTAGGCGTCTGGTTGATCAGTTATGGAATATAAAAGATAATTGTGTCTGATCAGTCTCAAGTCACTACTCATTGCTTATTTAACCACCATAGTACAATGCATCATTATAGAAAGTAACTAGTCACGACTGTTTCCCTAAAACGTAACTTTGTCGCACATCTGTCATTCGAACCATGCGTTAGTGAAGATAATGAAGATAATGGACTCATAATGTCTACCAATCTGTTCTAGATCGAATTAATGTCAGATTACTGCTGTAAAATAACGAACATGGCATCTGAAGACTACTTTGCTATTTTTGTTCTTTGTTGTTTTGCTTTATTTCCAGATGTTTCATTCAATTGCAAGTTCTCTCTTACATCATTCCGGGGTTCCCCGGTGCATAGTGCTTTAATTCTCTTGACAAACTGAAAGACGTAGAATAGAATTTGCATATATTTGGAATGAAATCTATAGAATGTATGTTGCTTGTTTATTTTGCTCAACAGCATGATGTAAGTCTTACTAATAATGCTTCTAACCACAGATCGAGAGCTCTAGTTCCAACCACAAAACTTTGCAATGCTGTTTGCAAATGTTCGTTGGGACCATGGTTTCGAGAAACACCCGAAGTTCGTTGAACTATGCTGGTAACGATGGAACTTGTGACCATAGTTCGTTAACAATGCTTTTGGGAAACACACCCCTGATTGGCGATATGTGAATCTCTGGTCGTTACGTCACAGAAGAGACAGACTGGGGAAATGGGACACATCACAGCACTCCAACCCACAGGCAACCGGTCTGAATGAAAGATTCATTAATGCTGTGGGCAATCCAAGACCCTCTCACACTACATCAATTATAGACAGAAATAACAGAGAAATACTGCACACAGACTCTTTTTAGTACTATTTATGACATTCATTATTTATTAAGGAAGCAGGCGAAAGGGAAACAGACCAATAGACTATCTTAACAGAATCACAAGAACAACAAACTCTGCCTTTGTATTATACACAAATTCAACATAACAGCTTGGATTTGTTAGTTTGGATGCACAGTACTGGTGATCTTAGTAACTATGTATCTATCTGTGTGAACTTCCCAGTTCCTATCTCATCCTCTATTAAAATTATATTTTCAAATTATTCAGTATATATTTATATATATATATACAGTAGCCATTGACTTTCATTGGAGAAAACATTCTATGGAAGTCGATGGCTACCGTCAACTGTCTTATTACCAACATTCTTCAAAATATCTTCTTTTGTGTTCAACAGAAGAAAGAAATTTATACAGGTTTGGAACAACTTAAAAATGAGTAAATGATTTTTTGTGTGAACTATCCCTTAAAGTTATTTATACTAACGCTTAAATCCAATCAAGCATTTGATCAAAACAATATAGACATTCATGATATTACAAAAGATTTCTATTGCAAATAAATGCTTTCTATTTTATAAACTTTCTATTCATCAAATAATCCTGAAAAAAAAAAAAAGTCTCTTCTCGGTTTATTACTCAGGGATAATATTTGCTTAAAATTAATCTTTTCCATCACAGGAATACATTACATTTAATTAAATCAAATGACATTATACATTACAATATATTAAAATAGAAAAAAGTTATTTTAAATTGTAATACTACATTTGAATAACTGTAAATGTGTACTGTATGAATGTACTTATGTATATATATATAGAGTACATATTTTTATATTTACTTAATATTTATATTATTAATATTATAATTATTATTATTAAGCTAATGTAATGAAAGTACAGTTATAAATATAGATTATACTAAATTTTTTTTTTTTAAATTGTACCCAGACATGATTTTTTTTATTACTGTATTACAATACTGTATTTTTTTTAATACTTTATATATATATATATATATATATATATATATATATATATATATATATATATATATATATATATATATATATATATATATATATATATATATTGGCATTACAAGAACTTTTTTTTTTTTTTACAATTATAAGGGTTGTGCAGAATGTACAAAATTATGCCATAATGCAAAAATCTTAATGGTCTTATGCAGACCATATTATAAAGACCATACTAATTAGGTAATTAGGTAATTAGGATTATGCACAGATGCAGAACAGCAGGACACAGTGAAAAGCACCTCCATGGGTCGAGACCCTGTACTTGTAACCCCAGCATCCGCAAAGATGAGGGAGTGACGTAATATGGGCTAGGTGAGATAGGATGACTGGCAGCTCTCTCCGTGTCTGTGGCCCTGTAATTTAATCTCTCTGTCACAGGGTGCAGCGTATTGTATGTTTCTTTTGAAAGTGAGCATGGCACAGACAATGCCAGAAATAACTACCACACAAAGCTTTGACAGAAAACCGAATGACAGTGGCGGTACAGGCAGGGCGCCAGTGGATGGATGAGGTGCTATAATGTTTCAGAAAATAAGAGGGTGATAAAGGGGTCTCAGTAAATGTAAGATGCCCACTCTCTCTCACACACAAAGAAATATACCTTAAAAGATCGCTCTAGTTTGTTATTTTAAAGGTATATAATTAAACCACAGAACACTTAATTACTGTAAATTTAAGAGGCGGATTTAGTCATGGACAGAGGCATAAATGCACTAGAGCGATCGGCAGATTATCATTAACCCTCAGCCTTTATCATAAGCAAGCGGGATAATCAGGAGGATTTTACAGCAGGCTGGAGTAATTGGCAGTATTACAGGAGCGATCGAGCTTGGTTAACAAGGTTTACATCTTACAGCGGTAACGAGATGGTGGTTTAACAGACTGGAGTACATTTGAGGGGTTTATGACCAGCAGAGCTTGTTAGGTGAATGGTTACGGTAAGGGGTTTCTCACAACTTCTGCTTGCACAACGTGCTGGCAAACATATCAAGGAGGCACTTCACTCTTGAGGGAGGGACCTATGGGGATAGAGACATGTTAGAGCTTGATTTATGACACAGGCCTGTATTTCCCACAGGAAAAGCTGGTTTAATGAAAGAAATTTAGCTGCATTAATACAACCTCTATGACAACCGGTGCTCTTTGGAGACCTGGATTAATTACATTTTAGGTTGATTAAATGTACTAGTGTGAGAGTATAGCAAAGATTTGGTTGCTTTATTTTTTAAGTTCAAAACAACTCAAAAAGTGTTTGAAATATTTATAATTTAACTTCTATAAGTTCTGAAGGTTCATCACTTAAAATAAAAAATTATTTTATGTAAATAATAAATAACAAAGATGCTCTATTGGGTTGAGATCTGGTGACTGTGGGGGCCATTTTAGTACAGTGAACTCATTGTCATGTTCAAGAAACCAATTTGAAATGATTTGAGCTTTGTGACATGGTGCATTATCCTGCTGGAAGTAGCCATCAGAGGATGGGTACATGGTGGTCATAAAGGGATGGACATGGTCAGAAACAATGCTCAGGTAGGCCGTGGCATTTAAACGATGCCCAATTGGCACTAAGGGGCCTAAAGTGTGCCAAGAAAACATCCCCCACACCATTACACCACCACCACCAGCCTGCACAGTGGTAACAAGGCATGATGGATCCATGTTCTCATTCTGTTTACGCCAAATTCTGACTCTACCATCTGAATGTCTCAACAGAAATCGAGACTCATCAGACCAGGCAACATTTTTCCAGTCTTCAACTGTCCAATTTTGGTGAGCTCGTGCAAATTGTAGCCTCTTTTTCCTATTTGTAGTGGAGATGAGTGGTACCCGGTGGGGTCTTCTGCTGTTTTAGCCCATCCACCTCAAGGTTGTGCGTGTTGTGGCTTCACAAATGCTTTGCTGCATACCTCGGTTGTAACGAGTGGTTATTTCAGTCAAAGTTGCTCTTCTATCAGCTTGAATCAGTCGGCCCATTCTCCTCTAGCATCAACAAGGCATTTTCGCTCACAGGACTGCCGCATACTGGATGTTTTTCCCTTTTCACACCATTCTTTGTAAACCCTAGAAATGGTTGTGCGTGAAAATCCCAGTAACTGAGCAGATTGTGAAATACTCAGACCGGCCCGTCTGGCACCAACAACCATGCCACGCTCAAAATTGCTTAAATCACCTTTCTTTCCCATTCTGACATTCAGTTTGGAGTTCAGGAGATTGTCTTGACCAGGACCACACCCCTAAATGCATTGAAGCAACTGCCATGTGATTGGTTGATTAGATAATTGCATTAATGAGAAATTGAACAGGTGTTCCTAATAATCCTTTAGGTGAGTGTATGTACAATAACAATTTTAGTTGACTAAATCAATTTCAGTAGTAACGTTACATTGGATTTAATTTGTCTTTTAATGAGATCTACTAATATAGTATAGGCTATATTGTTAGTGTTGAGATTTTTCACGTGAGCAAGTGTATAGATCCTTCTGAACCATAATGGTCTGGTGGTTAGAACTTTTGCCAAGCGTGTCAGAGGTTATGGGTTCTAATCCGCACTCGTATAGTGTTTTTTTTTTTCTCATCAAAACCGAATGTTCAAAAAGTGGTGGGGACAATATCGACCCTGAGAAAAAAAAAGTTTTTGAAAAACCTTTATATTATTTCTGAGAAAAAGAAAATTGAATTTAGAATTTAGAAAAAAAGGTAACAATGTTAGAAAAACATATTTATTTACACCTTGAATACATTTGAGTGCACACATCCTAATTTTGATCAAAAATGAGATACAAAGGAAAATATATCTAAATGCTTTTGCGTTCTCTTGAAAAATTATATGTGAAGCAGAATGACGATTCAACAAAGGAACTTTAATAAACATAAAGTGACTAAGATAACGTTAACGTGGAACACTGAACAGAAGAAACAGAGGGCTTTTATACAGGATGGCAATCACAAAGACAGTGTGCACTAATTTGGAACCATGGAATCAAACTACAAACTAGAACTCAGGCAAAACAGTGACAACGACTATGTTCAGAATGTCAGCAAAAATCTAAGGCTAAGGGAAAGAAAGGGGAAAATGGCCAAGCTAATAAAAATGACATATTGCAATGTTTCCTCCACAAATGTTTTCCCATAAACCATGTATAAATACCGTTTTTGTGCTGATATTTTGAAAGCATTATAACAAACGTTCCATCAACATTACTGGAAGAACATTTGTTCATAACTTTGAGAGAATCTTTTCAGTTCGTTAGCCAAAGTTCTGAAAACGTTCCTTGTTAGCTGGGAATGAAATTGGTTCATTGAAATGATTATGTTCAAAAAGAATAAAATAGAAACATTCATTGATATAAAAATGATAATAAAAGGCTTACATCTAATGTATAGTCTAATAACTGATTAGTTATTCATACGACAACATGTAGTTAAAGAGTTTTAGATATTTGTTATAAGAAATAAGAAATAGCAATTGAATAGTTAATAGAAAAATAGAAAAAAATTTGTTAGCCCCAGTTTTTTTTAAACAAAAATCCTTAAAAAGCCATGAAGACAAATCTATACAACTCATTGTCTTTTAATGTGTTTCCAATAGATTAAGTTAGAAAATCCCTACTTACTCTTCATTGAGAAAGCCCTGCCCAAAGAGGCTTATGCACACTGTGCCACCTCTGCTTAGCAGCCCTGAGTCAAGCCCGTGGGCAAAGCCTCAATCTATTCAGCTGGTGGGCTTGAATTATGCAGCAGATCCTGAAGACACTCAAAAACAAAGCGCCGCATGGCAAATGCATTGCTCTCTGATTTGCGATGAATTGCTGGGGATGAGACACCGATAGCGCTTTATTGATACTTATGTGAAGCCTGAGGTCTTAGAGGCATGAATGACTCATAGTGTTGTGCAAGAAACACGGGAGCTTCAGGTTTGGAAGTGTTTTATAGGTGTGATGTTTATCTCTGTCGTAACAGCGTTCCTCACACCAACAGAGGGTGAAATCTTACTGTTGTCACAACTGTACTCGAGAACTACTTGTGGAACACAAATATATTGTGTAATTTAAAAACAATTTTGCTCTGAAAATGAAAGTCAATTGGGACCAATATTTTTTTGGACCCCATTGACTTTCATTACATGGATAAAGACTTTTTTTTTTTTTTGTGTTCTGCAGAAGAAGAAAAAAAGTAATGTAGTTTTGGAACGACATGAGGATGAGTAAATTATGCCAATTTATATTTTTGGGTAAAATATTCTTTTATTTTTTACTTTCAAAGCATTTAGGGTGGAAATTCATCAAAATGTTGCACAATTTTCTGCACGGTACTATGAGGACAAAATGTCCCCTGTCCCACCCAAAGTACTTATATAGTTACAATTACCCAAAACACACACCCCTAGAAGATGCTGGGATTTTTCAAAAAATAACAAGAACAATGACATTCTCATGACTTTTCTTGCTTCTTCAGGACAGATAAACATCTTACTGGGATCCATTAGGACTATTATAATGACATTATAATCAGTACCATCTCTTATTAAAGCTATGCTGTAATATTGAGCTCCAGGCTTCATTTCAAAGGGAATTTCAGAAGCAAATAGGTTCCTTTTATGAGTACGTTTCTCAGAGGATGTTCCATCTCAGCTGGACATCTGTCTTCATTAACTTTCACTCTGGCAGCTCTTATCATAATATGTCTGCTCCAGCTTACTGTTCAACATAGAAAATTCAGCTGGTGTGTTGATCTGATTCATCATAACAATCTCCACTTTGCACCTCCGTCTGTATTTACATTAGAATTTAAATATGCAGGTAAAATGCAAATCTTTACAATAGACAAAAAGTATTTTTCTTTTCTGTTTTGGTGCATTGCACTATACAAATAAACATTCATGATGAAATAACTTTTTTCAACACTATTCGAGTGCCTTGGAATATCTTTAACATTCAGTACAGTTTGCTTGTTAAATACTGTGGTGTCTGAGAATCCAATATTTAAAATGTAATTTAAACCTGGAAATTAACTAAATGTTTTAGGATTTTAAAATATTTAAAACCAGGTTTTACACAAAAAGGTGGAGTTTATTTAGCTCAAGTGCTGCTGTAAAAACATTTTGAAACTGTACATTTTTCAATGCAATCTTTCAGGCAAATCGTTATGCTGATAATTCACAAATTCACTCTTACATAATCGAATAAAGTTGGCGTGCTGTCCGAGGGGAGGGCTTCAAACTCGGAATGTGGCCCAAACCCAGAGGACTCCCTCCCCCATCCCTGGCTGGGATGGGAACAGATTTTTGAGTTGGGGTGGACGAGGGATGTTGGAAAACTGTCATGGGACAGATGTGAGTCAGCTATTTATATATTGGCCTCCTCTCGTGCTGACTGGGTAGATTATCTGAACGTGCCCCTCCCAAACTTTGTTAAAACATCATTACAATTTACAATGACAACAATGACACTGCATTAGAAAAATGTAAAATAGAAGATTTTTTTTCTGCTGGACCCCACTTCATAGCAAATTTGCATTAAAATGAAATAAAAAATTATGATTCTTTCACAATATTCCATTCTAAACCACCATTTACACACTTCACAGCACACACAACACACTCAGAGCTTGAGCACAGACGCTACTTCTGGCTAATTTATCATTATAAATGACTCAGATTGTCCCTCAGCAACTCTCCTGAAATCAGTGTAGTGTCCGGTTAGTCTTTTCCATCTGTCTCCTTAGGTAGCACATTATGCTGTACAACATTAGAAATACTAGTTGCTTTAAAGACACTTTAAGAAAATGAAACACACTGTGTAGTGTGTCGGTCAAGCATAAATTGAAGGGCTAAATCAGGGCTACTCAAATTGCATGTGGTTTGTGGGACAGCCTAAATATTTTTTTAAGGCACAAGAAATTTTATATCAACATAATCTACTGTATCATAATATAGCCTAGTTATTTTTCTGTAAATTCAACCATATTTTAAATATTATATAACCACGTCACAATTCATATTTCTGATAATCCATTGAATTCTTAGAAATGCTTTCCAAATGAAAGGTTATTATAAAAACAGTTTCACATTATGTAACACTTGAGTTAAAAAAAAAAAGAAAAGAAAAAAAAGAGTACAATGTTACAAACATGACTGGATGAGCCAAGTTTGATACCATTGTTAAACAGTTGATATATACTTTGTGACCGCACATCAGTTTAATTATATATTAGCAGATGCTGGGTTTTCATCCAACTATGCAAATTTAGCTGCTTAATATCTCTGTGTAAAACACAAAATGTTTTTTTCCCAGGATTCTTTAAATAGAAAGCTCAAAAGAAACACATTTATTTGAAATATAAATCTTTTGTAACATTATAAATGTCTTTACTGTCACTTTTCTTTTCTTTCTTTCTTTAAAAAAAAAAAAAACCTTACCACAAACTTTTTAGTAGTAGTGTATCACAGATTCCAGCAAAAGTAGCAAAAAATTAAAAACATAAATATTCTATTTAAAATAAATGCTGATCTTTTGAACTTTCTATTCTAGTGTACACTCTAGGCTGGACACAAATGGAGCATTGTCATGTGTTGAAATTTCGGCCATTACAATCAACAAATGTTGTCTACATAGAAAGCATGACACTGATATGTATTAAAGCCTGAATTTTCCCTCCAGCATGAGACTGCACAGATGTGCTCTTTTCCTCATGAGATGCTGTAGAGCTCTGAGCGCCTGCCAAACCCTGCTGCATCAGCCTTCAAGACATAGTGCCAGCCAAACTAAGCGCGCTCACATTTACAAATGTCCTGGCATTAGTCTTGGTGCTCATTGTGAATGTAGAATATTGAAAAACAGCTCTTCAGTGAACCGTGAAGATAACATCTAGGCTAGTTTTTCCTTGTTAATACAGTTCATGAAGTCTAGCATTGTGAGAAATTTTTCCGATGAAATTGTTTTTGAATGCACAAGTGCTGCTTCCTGTGCCTTTACCGCTTCCGACCCCTATCCACACTACGGCCCCTCCCATCCCCGTAAATCTCTTGACATGAATTCAGACTGTTTTGAAAACCACATGCCCTCCCTTTCTTCAGCTGACGTGATCTGCCAAATACTGACTCATTAGAGCTGAGGGGAAATGCAACAATATCCAAGACGGGGAAAACCATCTTCTTCGACAGACAACAAACGGATGTTTGCTCAAAATATTTCATCGACTACTTTGATCTAGAAAGATCAGATCTCTGCAGAAACACTGTTTGTGAATGGCTAGAAGTCATGCATATCTTAAAGAAGAGAGTATTTTAGAGATGTCACACGGACTTCAGCGAGAGCAAGACTGTATAAGAGCAGCAGAAATCTTCCTCTGGCAAGAACGCAAACAGGGCAGTTCAGTCCCAGCGGACCCTCAGAAGCCCAGCAGGAAAATTCAGCTCACACTGAAGACTCCTTGTGTCAGCTAAGACTGAGGGCCTGACCTAATAAAACTACTGCCTTGCAGAAATACAATGTCAACAGCAGATACTTTATAACTGCACAACCTTGAATTTATACTTGGACTCGAAATATTTTTAAGACAAATTCTCTAAATATTACTGCATGTTAGAGGTTGGATCGATACCAACATTTTGGCTTCAGAACAATACAAGGTCTTCTACTAAGGTAGTGATAATAAAGGGTTAGTTCACCCAAAAATAAATATTCTTTCATAATTTATCCATCCCCATGTTGTTCTAAACCCATAAGACAAATGAAGATATTTTAACAAAATCTGAGATATTTCTGTCCCTCCATTGACAGTCTACACAACTACCACTTTGACGCTTCAAAAAAGTTAAAACTAATCCATATGTATTGAGCGGTTTAGTCCAAAGGCACGGTCGCCTTATATGATGAATAGATTGAATTTAGGCTTTTATTCACATATAAACATTTATCAATGTGGGACAGTAAATAATGAATTATCATTTTTGGGTAAACTAACCCTTTAAATCGATACTGCAGGCAACACGTAAACCCCCTCAAATGACTAATGAAAAAAAGAAAGAAATTTTTTTAACAGCAATGCATAAAACCTTGCCGCTGTGAAACTTGTGTGTTTTTCATTTATTTCAACACAGTATCACTGGAGCAACAAGACACAAAAACTCACATATGAATTGGATCAATAGGCTCCACTGAAAAAATCTGTTGAAACAATCTTCAAAAACAGTTTTTGTTTAGTCTACTCTATACACAAACTAATGACATTTTTTTACATTACTTTAACTCATCAAAATGAGTTACGCAACTTAATTTTTTTTAATAAGTTATACAAGATTACAATTTTTTTAAGTCAGTTTAATATCATTTAAGTTGAAAGTTATACCGCCAAGTTGATTGCACTTAAAAATTTAAGGCAGCAAACAAACTTTTTGTTTTATTTTTACATAGTGGTACATAAATTGTACATTCTAAAAAATGTTGGGTTGTTTCAACCCATGTTTGGGTCAAATATGGACAAACCCAACAATTGGGTTTAAAAAATGTCATTTAAAATTTAAACCAGCAGTGGGGTTTGTCCATATTTGACCCAAACATGGGTTGAAACAACCCAGCATTTTTAGAGTGTACACTTCACCCTTAAAATAATTAGGGAATAGTGGTACTTTAAAAAGCAGCTGATTGATTTCCGCCATTGATTTTCCAAAAAGAAATCCAAATCATACAAACATCAGCAAAATAGCATTTCTTCTTTTGATGATATTTGTAGAGAAAAGGCAAGAGAGGTGAATCTGGACACCAAAGGTTCTCCTAATTTATGCATTGTAGGACGGCTAATTATCACATTTCCTCATAAGCAAAGCAATGACAGTGAGCCAAACTTTAGCTATTTATTTTCTGTGTAGGCGTCTTTGTTTAGCAGGGCTAGTGTCTGATTCTTTTGCACAAATAAAATGCATGCAGTGAGAATACCAATAAAAGGTTAACATTTTGTTGCTGAAATGGAAAGACGGTGGAAAACAAAGGCAAAACAGGCTTGTATTTCAGTGGTGCTCTGTAAAAAAAATTCCACCTCTTGAAATAATGTGTCTAATGTACGATAATTCACATCAGTAACAAAGTGAATTAGCCATTAATGAAGCCCAGATAAGAGCTTTATCCTAAACTCCCATACACCCCCAGCAAATAACAGGCCAACTCTGATGCTCTAAACTCGCTAAAAGCGACATAACATATAGTAATCTGAAGCACTCTAGGAGATGAGAATATTAGATTGCACTCTTATTGCATTTACAAACTCCAGCGTATCCAGGCAAACTCAGAGAAGCAGAGGAAAGATAAAACATAACATATTTTCAATCAGTGTCCATTTGATAAAACCTGATCGCAGCTCGAATTGAATAAAACTCCACTTTAGACTGCAGTCTTGTGCAGTAGAATGGCATCGGCTCGTATCGTATCTTCGGAACCTGGTGCGTTTTCTCCCTCGGTTTGGTTGAGTGAGCACATTAGTTATCACAGTTAAAAACCAAAAGAGCACCTCTTCATCTTAAAATGTTGTGTTATTGCGCTTCTCCGTGCGAGAATGCTGTCCCGATGAAGCCTTGATTCCTGCTCTAGCAGCATTATAACATTCGTGTTTCCGTCTGTCTTGACACAGTAAACCTCTAGACAGCGCTGGGAGATCCAGAGAGAGCGCGTTTGAATTTGCTGTAGTATTAATACGAATGTAGTATATAATTTAACCGCGGCAATGACGGCTACATTCGTATAGTGTTTGCGTGTGTCTCGAAAGTTACAAATAAAGCCAAAATAAGCTGATGGAGCAAACTTGTCAATCATCTAGAGGAAACGCTGACCAATAAGAGGACAGTATTCGCATATGACTTGCGTGAACACATTTTGGTACGCTTAGAAAGGTTGCCTTGTGAAAGCGAACCAAACCAAGAAGAAAATGCAACATTGTAACAAATTAAGTCCCTGTTTCGGAACAGAACAAACAATATATAGGTGTGAAAACACTCTTAGATCATACAGGGACCATAGACTCTTATCTCTCCACCAGAGAGGCCTCATTCCAGAGGCTGCTGGGATTCAGATGTGCTTTGATCGGTTTCTATTTAAGGCAAATAATTTTTCCAGACCACAGCCGTTTTGACCCTTTAGTTACAGGTATTTTAAAAAGGCAAGAACAGCAGGGGAACAGTGGAGGAGCATGTTGAAGCTCTTTGCTGTCTTTATTATTTATAAGGACGAGGAGCCAATTAGTCATGACCTCTGAGCTTGACAACTCATCCGTCTCTGCAAACTAGCTCAGGTCTTTTGATATTCTGACCTTTTCTGCATTCTATTCGCAAGACTTATTAGACCAGAAAACCTGTCCAGGAAGAAACACTTGCACTCTCTATGACTGCCAGGATTTTTAATAGTTTCGAATGAGCTTGGGTTAAAAAAAAAAAAGTTATCCCTTAGGTGGAAAACTACAATTTTCACTTTTTATAATTGGCCCCTATTTTGCTATTTTAAAGTTTCCTAATGTTGTTTTGGAGTCTCCTACAACATGTTTACATGCATCAAAGGTAAAAAAAACTGTTTAATTTCCTCATAATATACATTTGCACATCATCACATTTTCAATGATTCTCAAACGACTCGTGAGATGAATCAATCTCTCTAAATCCCTCCTTTCCGCGAGCTACTCTGCTCTGATTGGCCAGACAGCTCAGTCTGTTGTGATTGGCCTACCGTGTACAGCGCGTCGAAAACAAAAACGCTCATTGCCATAACAACGTCAGCTGTCCTGAGGGTTCCTACACCGTAAACTAAACACAGTAACGAACAATGATGTCGAATTGACCATATCAATGCGAGCGCGAGTCCGATGATGAAACATTGGAAGAACTAGTTATTCAACCCGAACCTCCATCACAAGGACGACTCGAGAGCAAGACGTTTCTCAGTGATACACTACTCAGTTTGAGGTACATTATGAGATGTTGCAACTGTAATTCCTCACCATCAGCATTAACAAGTGCATGTCCATCAACAAACCCATTATTTTACTTGTACTAATTTATTTACAGAGTATTTTTCTAATATATTGCGGTGAATACGTGGAAACTGTATCAATAACAGTGCATGTATGCAATGTATACATTAGCCGAGCTCTAGAGTGAATGATCTGATGTAACATAAAGTTGGTAAAACAAATATTTCCTCAAAGTAGTGAGAATGACAGACAATCTGCATTAATAGACACAGTTATAGGTAATAGCGGTCCACAACTGATTAGCAGAAGTATTTCAGGAGGACAGTGATAACATAAGTTAGCCAGTTAGCAGGAGACCTACACAATATAAAACTCAAAACTAAGTTTTTCGAACACTTTCAAGAGTAAAAACGGTTTGCGAATTCTGCATTGAACTCCGAGATTTGAGAAGCAGTCGTCAGTAAAATAAAGGAAACGCAGCAAAAGTTTAGGATTATACTGCTGTGAATTCATGGTAAAGATGAATTTTAACCACTAATTCTTCACATGCTCATCCTTGGGCAGTGAAAAAAACTGGCTTTACCTTCACATTATGGAGCACAGCGTCTTCTCGACATGATGCTATCCAGTATCCACAGGAATCAGCTGTTGGTTTGAGGTTCAAGTTTTCCCTAGTGTCTGCATGTAATAAGTGGGCGGGCAATATGCTAATGTTCGTCTTGACGTCACAACGAAACGGCTTATGACTCGTTTGAAAAACGATTCATTTAATTGACTCAGAGTCGACTCTTACTTTTGAAAGACAATAACTTTGTATACAGTGCACTTTCAGATTTAAACCTTTGCGGGATGTTTTCATTCACTTGGAGCTATGTTACACACTACATGAAAGGTCATTTTCAAAAATACATAATAGGGGCCCTTTAAGTCACATAGTCCTGCCCACAGCCTGTTAGTAGACATTTTGGAATATTGTAAAGGCTAGATCGGGATGAAATTACTAATGTGATTGGTTGTTACTACATAACTAATCATTGGGATTTTAATGATTCCAGTTCCTTAACAGTTGATTTAGTACATTTAAAGGGATAGTTCACTCACAAATGAAAATTCTGTCATAAATTACTCACCCTCACGTCATTTTAAAATCCCATAAGACTTTCTTCCATCTTCAAAACCCAAATGAACATATTTTAATGAAACCTGAGATTTCTGTCCCTCCACTTAAAGGCCATTCCACCAAAACAATTATGAAAAGTTCATCAAGTAATAGCCTAGTATTCCATATGAGTAGCACATTTCTGAAGAGACAAGATCACTTTATATGATGAACAGATTTAATTTAGGCATTTATTCACATACTAACATTGAACAACACACATACACAGAGCACATCAAATATGTTCAACGGAAGCTCAAGCATACTTGTTTGATGCACATGAACAAACTTTATTGATTCTTGAGGAAGCATGTGTTAGCATGACATGTGAGAAGAAACCTAATGGGTTTCCGCCAAATGCGCCAATTATTTAATAACGAAATGTTTGGAAAAAAGGAAATACAATTCCATTGCTAAAAGATGAAATTCTTGCAAGTAGTGTGTTTAAATATACTTTTTAATTACTGTTAGCATAAATATAATAAATTAAATAAATGTAATGCTAATTTTGTAATTTTTTCTGTTTTCTGTGAGAGAAGATTTCACTGTGGGAATTGCTCTTTCTACAACACAAAGACAGCAATTAATATAAATGACACCAAAGGAAAGTTGAACCGAGCTATTGATATCAGCTGTCTACAGCACAGACTGTCTGAACAGACATAATGAGATAATATGTCATTAAGGCTTAAAGATATCAGATTTTGCCTCCACTATTAGGTGAATGCAGCATGTAAAAACAAATTGCTTTAAATAGACAACATATTAAATACAGTGAAAACCAGACAAGTCTGAGACAGAATGGTGTCTTTCCATCTAGCTGTAACCTCACCCACCTGTTTAGGTATAGAAATCACATCTTTTATGGATGAGGAAAGGAGACAGCGGCAACACCTGCCACTGCGCTTGAGCAACGACAACATCTGCTCTCAAAGCCCCTGTACACACTCTCACTCCATATCCACAACACATTTAATACACACAGTTGAGATCATAGAAAACGTCCCATAAGAAACATATCAAAGAACCACAGAATCAAACCACTTTCACCCTCCTGAGGTCTCTTATCAAACTCAACTTCACCTCACACTGTGACTATGGCAACAGCGTGTGTGGTTTTGTAAAACGGTCCTGAGCTCAGGCTGCTGCCCTGGTGTGAAAATAAAGGTGTATTTTCTTGTTAAAGGACACGGCTACTATGTGCAGCCCCATACTGAGGAGGATTACCTGCATAGCTGCAGTCGCAAAAGAAACCAAAAAAACCAACATCTATGGTGGATGTCCACTTAAAACTTAAACTTCTTCCCAAACGCTCTGGTCTAATCATTTGCCCACAATTAGTTAGTTAGTAGTACTTTATTGTTCAGCCTTAGCTGAAAATTGGTCTTTGGTCTCGCCATACAATCACAAAACAATTAACAATACACAATATAAATCAAAATTAAAATATTCACATTTTCTTCCTCTTATTCAAAAGACTTATTGCATTTGGTACAAAAGTTTGTTTATACAGTATATTGCTTTAATCGCTTTTGGTGTTCTGTAGCAACGACGTGATGGCAATAATTCAAAAACATGATTCAAGGGGTGTGTTGTGTCTCTTGCTATAGTCAAAGCTTTTCTCTGAACTGCAATTTGATATAACTGTGTGACTGATTTTTGCTTAGATCGTATAATTTTTCTTGTTACTCTTGTAATTCTGCCTAATTTTACTTTATTCACAGATGTAACTCGTCCAAACCACACAGTTATATTATACCCTAAAACACTCTCAATTAAACTTATATAAACTCTTTGCAGAGCAAGCTGATTTACAGAAAATTCTCTCAATTTCCTTAGCAAGAATAGCCTTTGATTTGCTTTTGTGGGATTCCAAATTTATTAAAATGTTTAATTTAGGTTTACATTGAATTTAGCATGTTAAGGTTAGGTATAAATTATTATTAGCAGAGTTTTCTAGCAAAAGACTCCGGTCAGTCCTGTTTTACTTAAACTCTTAATGGCTCTCGGATTTTGTGTTTTAACAAGAGAGTCCTGCCAGTCCTGTACTCGGGTCTCAGCATTTGAATAGATATGCTGAGTGAATTAGGGTGGGCAGCACTCTCAGTCTAGAACCGGTTCCTGTCTTTTTGGTTCCGGCCCCTAAATGTATATAAACTGTAAGAGAACATTTCACTTATTCAGACTTGGTGACTGCAGCTACCGACAGCTCGTGTTTTCAATAAACAATCCTGCTGAAGAAACAACCAAGTCTCCTGGTCTTCGATTCTGAGTTTACAACACTTTCTTACAAATAAGATTCACATTATCAGAAAAATTCAATTTACAGTCAATCATGGTTCCCAAATACTTCAAAGTCTCCCAAAATTTAAACTGTTTGATCACATTATTTCTGTTACAGGCTCTGAATAATTTAAAATCAACTCCTTTGTTTTACTTACATTTATCAATAAAGAACTTGCTTCACACCATTTTTCTAGTTTCAAAACCTGCTCCTCATACTCAAAATGTACACAGTCTTTTCATAAAAGTGCCACAAGTGCCATATCATCTGCATATTTGTATAATTTATAATTCTCATGCTGCACTCTTATACCACTTGTATAAACAGAAAACAACAGAGGTGACAGGACGCATCCTTGGGGTGCCCCCGTGTTTAAAGACATAATATCTGATTTAAACCCTCAAACTATAAAATATATTTAACTATTAAATATACTCATATATGATGTACCTAGGAGTGTTTTCCACACTCACAACCACTAATCTGAGAGCTGGGCAGGGAATTGGAGAAGCTGTAGGAAGTACACAAAGAGTTGAAGAAATGGAAAGTGCCCCATAATGGCACCATAATACAATATTGATGGAAAAGGAAATTACAGCCTCTAATGCATCCTTTAGGTTTGTCCAGTCTGGGATATACCAAGCACAGAAATAGAAGCCAGAATGGATGATATGGAACATTCTTTTAGTTTATTTTTATGAGAAAGGGCAATGGACACATATAGAGGACTATCACATCCCCTTGCAACTACTAGGCTATGTAACATTTAAATTAATAATTTGATATGAACTCATTGTGTACATCCATGTTTTTACATTGTATTTCAATTTTTAAATAAATACATCTATAACTAAGTAGTAAAACTTGAATCTGTTTACAGATGAAATGAACTAATTTAATAATTGATTATCTTTACAACAGAACTGAATCAACAGTGAACTGACTTCAGCTGAACAACAGCCGAAATGCATCATTTTCTGTTATCACTGTAAAGCTGCTTTGACACAATCTTGTATAAAGCGCTATATAAAGGTGGCTTGACTTGACTTAAAGACACCTAATAAAAAGTGTGAGCCATATTTACATTATAACAACGTTATAAACACTTAATTGAACCATTAATGAATTAACATGATGCTAATTAATTAATTAGGCTAATCAATTAATACAATTAATCACAATTAAGTGCATAAATTCATTATTAGATGAAAACATTTTAAAACTACTTAGGCAAATGAATAAAACAGATATTACAAAAAGTGGCAAAATATGGTTTAGGTTTTTTTCCCCTATATCATTGAAGTTTGTCAATATGTCTGAAGTTGACTTTCTTACATGCATTCTTGGATTACGTCTGTTCTGTTTGTTAGTCGACATACTACATATGAAACTTTTTTAATATTTTCAATTTGCAACATTTTTAGTTAATACAAATAACTTATTGCACTAATTATTTAACCCATTAGGTTGCGAACTAGTTTAAAATGAATGTCTCATGACATAGTGGCACTGATCATGAGGCAGGATAACTCAGTCATTCATAATTTTAGATGTTATTAAAGACATCTGCGGCTTATCAGATTAATGTTCAGTCCAGTCTGTTAGAAACAAGCCTTTTCACACATGACTTCAAAAATCTACTGGTGTTTAAGCTACGCAGAGGACAATTTGACACCCTGTTCCATCCAATCATGTTTCGAAACACTGACACAGGCTGAAGAAATTTACTAACACAATCACTCTGACTCAGCGTAAATGTGTGGTGTACATCAATAAAATATTGGGCTTTCGTTACGCATTGAATTTCACTGTGGGATACTGTGTAAAATAATCATTATAGGAATCTCAGCAGAAATCCTCTGTCCTGTTCAACTGCTGTGTTCAGTTTCCAAAATTGTAATGCATCAAAGTCTTTGTTTCTTGGAGTACTGTTTATAGAAAGTGACAAATAAAGAGATAGGGAGAGAGAGAGAGAGAGAGAGAGAGAGAGAGAGAGAGAGAGAGAGAGAGAGAGCGCATCCACCTCATAGCTTCTGCTCTCGATGGCTGTGAAGGAAGATAAAAGAGTCCACCCCCAATATATCTTACTGTGAAAATATTCACAAATTGGCCACTGAGGCAGCTCATTGTCTCTTTAAATAATGTGGTAGCGCTAGCAAATATATATAAATAAAAAAAAGTACTTCACTGGCACACATTTCTGGTTAGGACTAGTACATACATAGAAAAACACATTTCACAATCTGTTACCATGGTGACAGGGAAATGACAAAAGAGTATTTCTAATGGATACAGTGCTCTTGTCACATTCAGATAGTGGTCAGAGACACCCATTGGTTCAAACCCAGACCTCTCAAATACATGCTTTGACATTAACTGTTCAAACCAAACCATCATCATCACCTTCATCATCTTCACTTCCAAGTACATGCCTTTTATTGAAGCAATTAGATAAGCTTGTAAGTTGTACTTTAGAGTGCTTGTTATTTAATACATGTTGAAGTGCAAGCACCAAATTTCCTACTGCAACTTTAATGAACCTATTTGCATCTAAAGAGATTAAAGTCATCAATAGAGAAGGACTCTAATACTGACATATGCGTACTAAGATCTTAATACATTCTTAAATTAAGAAATATGAAAGAGACACTTTGACAGGCCAACAAAATAAAGATCACGTGTGATGCCTTGTGCATTTAAGAAAATAGCCTACCTTAATATAATGCCATGAATTGTATTGTTCATAATGACAACCAACACTCAAAATTAAGATAACAATGTATGCAGCCAACTCTCAAACTAAAACACTAATAACAGGAGACTTTTCTCCTCATAAGAGAATTTTAGTTATAGCTGTGCATGAATTCCTGTCGTCCACGCCCAAACTAAAATAGTTTCCAAGAGGCATCAGTTATTAAAGCGTTTTTACAATGTCTTGGAAGACATTGCTCGCAATCATGCATGGACATGTTTCCAGACAGCATGGCATGCAGAACACATGAAATAGTGTAAAAGAATAAGGAATGACATAGTCAATTACAGTAGTTACACAAAATTGAGGAAGTTTTTAACTTACCTTTTAAACTGAAGTAACTAGTGTTAAACGGACCGCCACTTCCGGATGATAAGAAAACTGCGGAGGGAACTACGAAATGTATCCGCGCGGCATCTTGTCGAGCACACAGCGTATCAAGCGAAACATAATAACAAACAAAACAGATTTGTGAGTAGACTTTTGAAGTTTACGTTAGGTATTAACGCAACAGACCTCCGAACAATAAAACTGGATACATTTAAATATTGAAACAACCCGCTATTATTCAACATGTAGAAATAAAACGATTACATGAAGTAAAACGAGTCTGGAGATGCGCTGCCCTCGCGCTCACTGTGCAAATAAACGGTGCTGCAACTGTTGTGCGCGTGGGTTCTGCAAGCGGTTCACACAGACGCAACTGATAGTGACCTTAACCAATCAGCGGGGGAATTACCACATACGTCACTTGTAGAGGCGGGACTACACCGGGTTGACAGCACCTTTTCCGTGACGTCGCCGCATTCAGAGCTCACTAGTTCCCAGAAGCGTCTATTGTTTTTAAGCACCCAATTTTGTTACTCTTTGGATACTTTGATGAATATAAATGGTTATTTTTAACACAGTGCCTACATTTCCAAATGTATTAAATACATCTTTGCTTAACTGCTTCCCCTGTCCAGCAACTTGACATTTTACATATTTGGTGATGGATGTTGGTCCTTGTGAAGGTCACTCCAAAGTCACGTTGTGTACAATTTTTATAATGTATGGCATTATTCTGGTTCATGTTACATCTTATGTTGTTAAAAATGAATGTTTATTGCATTATTTCACTGTCTCGTGTTACAATGATGGTGTTTTGTATATGTGTATCACACTGCACCTTCAGTATGTTATACCTCAGCTTTACTCTATGAAAAAAATGGGGTTCTATATAGAACCATAGGGTTCTTGATTCAATATTTAAGAATGCTTTATGCCAAAAAAGGTTCTATAGGAGAAATGTCTTAAAGGGATAGCTCACCCAAAAAATTATAATTCTGTAATCATTTACTCACCCTCAAGTTGTTCCAAACATGAATTTCTTATTCTGAACACAAAAGAAGATATTTTGAAGAACATGGGTACCCAAACAGTTTTGGGGCACCACTGACTTCCATAGTATGGAAATAAAAATAATATGGAAGTCAGTGGTGTCCATCAACACTGTAAATGATGTAAAATTATATGATCAACTTTTTTATACAAGTTATACAAGAATAAACTCATTTTTTTTAAAAGTCAATGTAATTTAAGTTGAAATTACTTAAACATCCAAGTTGAATGTACTTAAAAATTTAAGGCAGCAACTTTTTTTTTTTTGTCTTCTTTTTTTACAGTGTACTGTTTGATTACAAGTTGTTTGGAACAACATGAGAGTGAGTAAATGATGACAGGATTTTCAGATTTGGGTGAACTATCATTTTAAATAATTGAATGATACTTTCACGTTTAACTTTTTTTTTTTTTTTGACCCACTTTATATTAAGTGTCTAACGTTTAAGTTAATAATTTGATACAATGCACTTAATGTGTACATGTTTGGTAACACTTTATTTTACAGTGTCGTTGTTACATGTTACATGCAGTTACTATAGTAATAACATTAGATTATGCATAATTACAAGCAACTAACCCTAAACCAAACCAAACCCTAATAATCCTATAGCAAGTACATGTAGTTAATTATTATTACTCAGTACTTAAATGTATAATGTTTTTACATCGTACATACCTGCATGTAATTAAATCTGTAATTCATTTCTGAAAAAATGTATTAAAACTAAATTATTAAAACTAAATCTATACAATCCCAAAAAGTGAATCATTGTGATAATTTTCATGAAAGTGCTAATGGTTTGGGTAAATGGAGTGGCACTACGCATTCAGTCGTGGATGCACCTGACACTAAAGGTTGGGAATCACTGCTCTTACACAGTCATAAACACATAAAATTTATGGTGCTATATTGATTTATGATGTTTCTGTGATGTTTTAAGGTCATTAAGAATGCATGCCATATCCTTTTTGTTATGCATAGCAACATCCACTCAGGCACATAAATTATGTACAGGTTGTCACTATAATGACACCAGTACTTCACCAATAAGAATTGGACAACCCTTTATGAATTATTAGATAATTAACCTTTTACAAATGTAGAGCATTCAAGCCTTTATTGTGATGTCAAAGCCAATCAGCAGCAAAAAAGAGAAGCCAAATAATACATGAGTAGCTCTATGTATCTTTCATCAGTTTGCTGTTGCCTGTAATGGAGGAGAAAGTAAAAACAGAGGAGGGATGTTGAGGGTATTGTTAGTCATAGTCGGACATGCTGTGTATTATGGGGGTGTGTTCACCAAGCCGTGCATATTTTTAGCACATTCCCGGGGTATTACACACACCCTCATCATTGAGAGTGCTCATGTGTGTTAGAGGACACAGTACTCATTCATGTGAAGTGGGTTTGTGCGTGACTGCACTGGAAATGTGTGGGCTTCCACCAGAAACTAGATGCAAACAATAATCACACAGCATTATAACAGTTTGCATCCACAGTCACCCAACATTTCCAAAGCACACAGTTTGAGAAAGTTCCCATATACTGGTGAAATGTGGTTTGTTAAGTCTTTAACTAAGCAACATTACACTGTCGATGTTTGTCTTTATTTTTGAAAATATTTACAGCATATTAAACGACACTACATGTTGTGACTGCCATAGTTAAAATGACTTTTATTTATGCATAATTTAGTTAGTACAGCTATAATCAATGCAAACGTTCTACAGCGGTGGTTCTCAGCCAGGGGGGCTCTGCAAACTTATTTAAATTCAGTTATATGAACATAACCTTAATTACTTAAATGAATGAATGAATTACAACAGAAGAACAGGTACATACGAGCATATAAAGGAAAGCCTTCAAATATAGTCTCGGACAAAGGGGTTGGGGGTGTTTTAAATAAAACCCACTGCAACATAGGGCTTTGTTTCAGTTGACAGAAGATTTCTAAAGAAAGACAATTCTCCCATCTAGTGTTGGAATTAAGATACTACAAAATTGTGGTTTCATTATCTAGTGGCCAGTTTCCTAAAAGCTGAAGTTATGTAGAGATCTTGCTATTCAGCAACAGCTTTTATCACAGTCAACTTAACAAAATATGATGTTGAATTATATTATATTATGTTATATTATTATAAGCTTCATTTTTTTATGAACCTTTACACCAAAATGTAGGGCATGTCTAAATCCAGTTTAAAAACCTGATTTGTGTAATTATCTAATTTTCTAGCACTAAACATTAAGCAACCCTCAAAACATATACATATATTTAGATTTTTTTATGTTTTAAAATAAGTCTCTTCTGCTCACCAAGGCTTCATTCATTTGATCCAAAATACAGCAAAAACTGTAATATTGTGAAATATTTTTACAATTTAAAATAACTGTTTTCTATTTGAATATATTTTAAAATGCAATTTATTCCTGTGATCAAAGCTGAATTTTCAGCATCATTACTCCAATCTTCAGTGTCACATGATCCTTCAGAAATATGATTTGCCGCCAAAGAAACATTTATTATCATTATCAATGTTGAAAACAGTTGTGTACAATTTCTTTTCAGGATTCTTTGATGAATAGAAGAACAGCATTTATGAAATAGAAAGCTTATTTATATTTATAAAATTACAAATACAGCCAAATTAATGTGACATTTGTATGTGTTTAGCTAAGTTTAATTTTACCTTAGACAATTTATTAGGTCTATTTGACATTTTCACACCTAAAAACGCTTGATGGTGTTTTAAGCCCCCAATGGCTCCTTAGAGGCAGCTAACCCTACCCTCAACCTTAAACCTACCCATCCCCTCGCTGCCTGGAAGGTGCCGTTGGGGGCTTAAAACACCAAACACCCCTAAAAACATAGTATTTGCGCCCTCTATTGTTTTAATAGAGTCATGGATCCCTGAAGTTCTTTGTGGAATGTGCCAATCATTTAGTTGATGACAGTGAACTATACTATTTTCATAGTGTCTGAAGAAGTCAACAACAGGTATGGTTTACTCTGACAATATTCACAGAAAAACTTTCTGCATTGATGAAAAATGAAAAATTAAAACATTATGCTAGACTGCCTGTAAAGGCCATTAAAAAAATAATATATATACATATTATTATTATTATATATAATTGCAGTCCCTTATACACCTCCAACAATGGCTGAAATACAGATTGCTGTCATTCTTCAGCTTTCTGTATGCAGAGTTGTCAGTGAAAGGATCTGTGTGCCCAAGTGCTCAAGGACAACCAGTGGGCCGACGCACATTGCTGCTGTGAGACATGCTTTTCACTTATTTGAAAAAGGTCCTGAAGTAGAAATAAAAAGAATAGAGGAGAGTGGGGACGGTTGCAATACTCTTTACATTTCCTTGAGTTTCTCAGAGGCTGTTTGTGTTGAAAGGCCAACATTTTAATACAATATACCCACAGCCGTCAGCTACCCACACTGCTGCAACATGTGTATATGATAATATGTACAATTTATACTTGAATAGACAAAGTCAAATGTTGTAATAGACCCCATAACGGGGTATCCCACTGGCTATACCAACATGTAACCAAATTCGAGGTTATTTTGGCTAGAAGTGGGTTATTCATAGCCCGATTATATCGGAAATGACAGCTATTGCTTACTGGGTATTTGGTGTGCTGTTCGAAGGGAGGGCTCCAAGATCAGAATTTGGCCTGAACCCAGTGTGCTCCCCCCATACCCCTGACTGGGAGGAAACAGCAGAGAGTGAGGTGGCGGAGGGATGCAGAATGAAATTTTTGAGGAACATATGTGAGTCGGCTATGTATACAGTACACAAGCCTCCTCTTGTGCTTGTGCTCTTGTGCTGGAAATCATTTAAACGTGTTTGTCAATAAAACATATTTTTGTTGCATCATTGCATCAATAGGAAGAGAATTTGGTGATATAAATGTTCCAAAAGTTCCAAGTGCCTAACCACATGGGAACACTAATCACCATAATGGTGAGTTCAAACAAAACCATTTTAGGAAATCAACGTCAATTTATGAAACAAACTTCTGTGATGTTCTCTCAAAATATATATATATTTTTTTGTATTGACAATCAACATTCAAAATGGCTTTGGAAAATGAGTGAATGCAACTAAGGAGAAAGATAGCTGCAGAAGTGAGAGAAAAGTCTATTAAGAATGGTCCTAAACTCTTTTGCTTATGGTACTCAAACCAATCAAGTATTCGTAACTTGTTTTTTCTAAAGGCCCTGTCCCAAATGGAACCCTAAGCCTCCTGTGATCTTCCTCCCCTTTTGTGATGTAATGTCGCTTTGACTGTTGAGTAGAAGTCTGCTGCGGAGCTCATGGGCTTGCGGGCTCGGCAAAAATGCACATCTAGGGGGGATATTGGCCACAAAGGGGCTTCTGAAATGACAAATGGGACACCCTACGGTGCACTTAACGTACACCCGCACACAGCAGCCATTGTAAGTCCACAAGACTGCAAGTGGACATGAAGTGTACCATTTTGGACAGGGCCTGAGTAACAAAGGCATAGAGTACCACCCTCTTCGAAACTGCAGGCCCAGGTTAATCAGGAGAATTCCTGGTAGCCCGCTCATGAACTGGTACCACTAAACAGCACTTTGGACACGGCAACTGTATACTGTAGTTCATTTTCAATAAGAGAAACGCAGAAAGCAGGAAAAACGCTTGCAGTCTATAATTATTACGCATGCAGTAAGGTGTGCCACATGATATAATAGAGACAGACTTTGCATCTGATGACATGTGAAGTCAGAAGTAACAAGTAGATTAATATGACCTATTCTGTAATTGAGTTTTACAGCTCTACTAGCTATATATATATATATATTAAAAGGCACAAAACCTACACAAGGACATTATCAATTCTTAAAACTGCCTCTTCTCTACGTATCCTCAGTTGTGGCACTTGAGGTCAAGAGTCAGTCGTCTCCATGACAACAGGAATAACTTATCTCTTAGACCCACGTATTTATGCCAGCTGTTCCTCTTCCTGGATTTTTTTTTTAGATTACAACTGTCATCATGAATTACTATATTTTCCTTTTTGCATAAATGTTTGGTTTTAGCAATACTCTTGTTAATTAACATTAACTTTCAAGGGTACAATCTCTGTCACACACGTTTCAATTAACATCACGCACACTACACGTAACCCCCCCCCTCAAAAAAGTTATATTTTTTGCCAAATGTAAAGGCCCTTTTCACACCAAAAGTGAAATGAATAAGCCTCAGGCTGAAGGAAATGCAAATTCAAGCCTGTACACAGTAGAGGGCGCAGCTCAAACAAACCTTTCAGCTGTGCTGCCATTCTGGATCTGGATCGCAGAACAACTGGATGAAGAAGAAAGTTCAACAATCTTAAAATTAAACATAAATGTGATGTTTAAATGTTGAAGTCATTTTTGCTTATTAGTATGGTTGAATTAGATCATCAAAGGTGAGCAGCAAAGACATTGGTTAATAAAGTGAGAACGTAAAGCATATTTATATTAGGCATGTTTGCGTTGAAAAACCAACACTGCTTAGTATGGAGATAAATTAATATATAGATAAGTACACGAATACAACAATTAACAGTAATGACGTAGAAGAAGAAAACTACAGACATGGGTCACTGAAAGTATCAATAAGACATCTTTTAACAGTGACTTAGAAAAATGTCTATGGTAGATTGTGGTAGAATGTCTATGGTAGAATATGTACATTGATTCTCCCTCTATAAACCTCCAACAATAGTTAAAATACAGATTGCTGTCATTCTTCAGCTTTCCGAATGCAGAGGTGGCACATATGCTTGGAGAATGAAAGAATGTGTGTTTGCAAACGCTCAAGGACATTGCAGCTGTGAGACATGCTTTTCACTTGTTTGAAGAAGAAATAGAAAAAAACTATTCTCAGTGAAGCTAAGGTCATTCTAGCACCTTTTAAATAGAAAAAAAGAAAAGAATGACTCAGAACTCAGTGAACTATCTGCACCCAACAGAGCTACAGATAAATGATTTAGTTTATAACGACTCTGATGTTTATATTTTAGGGCAGGGGTGCACATATATTTGTGAGGGACTCAATCTTTGAATGAGATGTATGTTTTTTGTTTGTGAAAGAGGCTGTCTGGTATGGATCACAAAATGCATTTTGTCCACAAACTTTTTCAATACATAATTTTGTTTTTGTTATTCAGCTTTTATTTTATGTTTATTTGCTCCTTTGATGATGCCGCCACACAACTACAGGAGCAGAAGCACTGGAGGGCTGGACTGGTAGGGATCGGTATGATGGAAATATAGCGGGATACCGGGGGATGTGGGAGCTGAAAGGATGTTCCCTCGGAATATCAACTTTAATCATCTTCTTACTGTAAGAACACACACAGACACAGGATTATAAATCTCAGGATTTTTCCAATGAAAAGATTGTGCTTTCACTCTATCCTTGATCCATCCCTGCTTGACAGCAAAACCAATTACCCAACAGCATGAAAGGAAGAGAGTAGAAGAGAAGAGAGCACGTGTGTTATTCTAATGTGCAGTTGATACACACAAATGCAAATATTTATATACAAATAAATAAATAAATAAATAAATAAAAGATAGATAGATAAATAAATAAATAAATAAATCCAAGGTGTGCAAAAGAAAAAACAGAAAACGGACAGAAAGATATTTCATAATTTTACCTCATGTCAATGTCCGTCGGTTTGGGAACCCTGGAATCAATGCATAATAAAATAATAAATATGATATAACCTAATTTGATTAGTGTGTGAAATTAGCAAGCGAGAGTCTGTGAAAACTTACAGCTGGTCATTCAGTCGGACATTACTCTTCTTGGTGAGGGTGAGGTCATAATATTGCTCAATGATGACAGACCTAAATGTAAGCACATTCAAATTTTAGTCTAAAAATCTTTTAAGGCATGCATTTAGAAAACGTTATCGGCTTTTTCATGATCAGTTTTTCAATAAAACAAATAAAATTAAGTTTATAAATAATGTAAATTTAATTAAAAATACATTAATAAAATACAACTATGTAAATTAAACATTAAACAGTTCTATATTTTATTTATATAATTTTAATGAAATAATAGTTTAATTAATTAATTTATATATATATACAGTATATATATATATATATATATATATATATATACAGTGCAATGCATAAGTGAATACACCCATGCTAAAGTTGACTAAAAAGAGGAATAAAAAATCATATTTTGGAAATTGAACTTAATGCCTTAATTTAAAAAATTAGGAAAAATCCAACCTTTAAGGACACCAATTTTCTTTGTGAATGAATAATGTATCGTAAATAAATAAATGTTCTTCCTTAAAATACATGGTGCATAAGTGAGTACACCCCTATGTTAAATTCCCATAGAGGCAGGCAGATTTTTATTTTTAAGTATTTTTTTTTATTTTTTTTTTAGGATACTATGCATCCTGATAAAGTTCCCTTGGCCTTTGGAATTAAAATAGCCCCACATCATCACATAGCCTTCACCATACCTAGAGAAAGGAACACGCCGACTTTTTGGGACTTTAGCTTATTCACTGTATCCCCCAGAGTTAGATAAGTTCATACATACCCTTCTCATCTCCGTGCGTGCTGTAACTCTGTCTGACTATACAAATCACAACATGTAAAAAAAATGTTGGCGTAATTTTGTCACTTATTGGGAGCAGTATGCTAGCTGGAGCCGTTTACCTCCAGTATTTGTGCTAAGCTAGGCTAGCGGTGGGTGCTTCAGACAGAGTTACGGCACGCACGGAGATGAAAAAGATATGTATGGACTTATCTAACTCTGGGGGATACAGTGAATAAGCTAAAGTCCCAAAAAGTCGGCGTGTTAAATTAATTTAACTAATGTAATATTTAATTTTATTAAATTGTGTTCAATATATATCAGATATGTCTTAAGAATTAGCAATGCTTACTCAGGCAACACAGACCCTCCGAAGCCGAAGTGTTGATGTCCCTTAATGACTGCAGGGATATGTTCATTCCGATAACTGAAAGCCATCTTTCTATAAGCCTGTTGGCTTTGCTCTTCATGATGCCTTTTTGGGTAGACCCTGTTGTCCCTATATGTACAATTGAAAGACAATGAGTTTAGGTCACATTACACTTATTTTTCTTTATGTTTATGTCCTTAAAATGTAATAACAAAATAATCCTCTTCATTATATAGAACTAAATCTTAAAGGGATAGTTCACCCAACAATAAAAATTCTGTCATAATTTACTCACCTTCAAGCTAAACACATTGGCTTCCATAGTACCCATTCAATGGAAGTCAAAACCATCAACTATTTGGTTACCCATATTCTTCAAAATATCTTCTTTTGTGTTCAGCAGAAGAAATTCATACAGGTTTGGAACAACTTGAGGGTGAGTAAATTATGACAGAATTTTCATTTTTGGGTGAACTAACCCTTTAAATGCAGGATCCTAGAATATCCTCACCTTGGAATATAGAGTCCAGAGATGCTTAACGGTTGCCTCAAGATGGGTGGGAGTCTGAGTGGAGAAGGGCAGGTTTCCTCTTTCATGGTTCCCAGTCAAATGCTCTGGCACACAGGTTGAAAGGTGGGCAGGTGTTCAGCCTGATTCTGGTGGATCAAAGGAAGCAAATGTTGGACAGGTGGACGCCGCCGTGAAAATTGCATCTGCTACCGAAAGCTTGGATTCCCACACTGTTCATAGTATTGAATCTACAAACAGCCACATGAGACCACAGAGTGACACTTTATCCAAGTCCGAACACCATCACTATGGAAGCTCAGTTGCGGCCTTTGTTGTGTTTAAGGGATTTGGTGATGCGAGGTGCTCATTAGACCCGACTCGCTGACAGATCGCACTTAATCCTACTGCTAAGCCCTTAAACTCACTTATAAATTCAAAATATAATGCAAAAGTCATCTTTGAACAAATTAGGCTGATGTCAGTTCCCGTCTGTAGGTTTTAACTGTTACACTCAAAGCTAATTATGTAAATTCAAAAGTAAATGTATTCCTAATGAATAATGCAAGAAATCAATAGCCCTCAGAGAGCAATCACAGCTCAGAATGTAAAGTCTGCCGTGGCTGGGTCTCTGAGTACAGAAAGTTCGGTGCTTGTATTCAATAGATAGGCTGAAACCAGAGCAGGCTATCTGAGAAACAGAGATCTAGGCTACTGCAGAGAGTGTAAACCCATCTCTGGTTTCAACAGCTAACTGAATTCATAGCACATGCATCCAATGGAAAAGTAGTGCAGTTTACACATATAGGAATGCTTAAAGGGGTAGTTCACCCAACATGAAACATCTGTCTTCATTTACGTTCCTTCATGTTGTTCCCAAACTAATAAGTCTTTCATTCATTGAATAAAAAGAAAAAAAATGCATTCTGACATCATAATGGAAAATAGAATCTCCATTGTTCCTTCAGTTGGCTTGAATGTTAGAAAATCCCCTTTAAAGGCTTGTGTGCTAAAGTAATGACTTGTTTGATTTCCTTTAGGTCTCTTAAATTTATTCCCACCAAGTCATCATCACTGCTGTCTCCATTTAAAACAGTAGGAGTGCTGTCCGTGGTCCTGAAACGTGTCACTTCCACAATATGAACAACATATTCTCATTACATTCCATATCATGCATTGCATTAAACATGCATTCAATCTACCCAGCTGTTTTTATAAATGCACACTCCTGAGGAAAAACTCCCACTCTTAGCATGAACATTTGGTGTTCAATAAAAAGCGAACACACCGATCGATATACCAGACTCTATCCAGTGGCACCGCCAACTGCTTGCCAAGCATTTCCACTGACCGGCCTTATTTACAAGGCTGTGTTGAGCAATATATTCAGTATTACACCTTTAATTGGGATCCTCCAGGGGCCTTGTCAAAGGTTTCGAGAAAAGCTGGGATTTAGCACACATGCCAAAGTAAAGTTCAGTGACCAATTACCTTCCTCCTCTTCGGAGGGGTTGCTGTATTACATCTCCTACTGTTGTATTATGAATGTAGTGTGCTGATCCCGCTCCCTTGGTTGCTTGTTAATACTCAACTATGGAGAGCAGGTTTCATTAGCCTGTGTCAGAATATACCTCAACTTGCTAATGAGCATCAACTGGTATAAGCTAAATCGCACACCAGCAACCATTTAAATGTGCTTAAATGATTAACCTATCAAGCTCAGAGTAGCACATAGAGGTTCTTTTATGGAGCACAATAGATGAATACTTAAGCAAACATCTCCTCCATTTGCACCCTACAATCCCAGAATCTGATGAAATTGTTTATTGAAGACCTGTCTGCATTACACATCCATGGATGATTCTAATTAAAACGTATAAACGCTCTCTGGGCAGATCCCAGAAATGGAGTTTAAATGTAAGGAGGAATATTATATCAAAGCAGAACTAATCCAGTTGCATACTTTGTTGTTTCTTTGTGTTAAAAACATATTTCTGACAAAGTCAGAAAGAGTTCAGTTGGAATGAAAGCTGAACAAGTATGCCTTTTCAGGAGAAGTGAAGGTCTGTGCGTCAATGATGATTGGATGGTACATGAGCAGAAACGATGTTCCAAAAACCAATGGCTAATTTGACATTATTTTCATGCATTATTTTGTTACTTTATATATGAAAATTTCTCTATGATATTGTATTATTTAAGCAGCAGATTAATTTGCTATGAATAAATTACTGTCCCACTTTTGCAGATGATCTGTCGAAAACATTCAAGAGAAAAGGAATGTCTGTGTTCAAAAGTCAGTCAATATCACAGAAATATATTTACATTTATCAGAGTTGCAGCAGCATAAATCATCAATGGCCAAGAGAAAGTTTTTATTAGTGCTTAATTGCACATTTACACTTTTTTTGTTGTTGCATTGTTCACCCTCATTATAGTTGTGTTTTAATGGTCCATATACTTTTAAATTAGATATTATTATGGCAATTATTGTTTTATGGTGTTTTAGGGGCCGTTCACATATCGCGTCTAAAAACGCGTGGAAAGCGGAGCTGCGCCGTTTTCTCCTCCTTTCCAAAGCGCTTGCGCTCCAGTGGCGTATGTCGTTGCTATCCAACCATGAACTGCGCTCTCCACAACGACCAGGAAGTTTAGAAATGGATTTCCACCACCGAAAAACGCTGTAGCTTTGCTACAAGATTTATTTACGGAGAAGAGAATTTCACCAGCTTTCAATGTTGTTACTGAAAGGGTGAAGCTGATTGGTCGGTTCTAGTCACATGACCCGCGGTGCGCTTGCGGCATTCTGGAAAAGTTGAGATTCTTTTACATTTGAAATAACGAATTTGAGCGCGCAAAAGACGCGATATGTGAACGGCCCCTTACAATGCATTTTATTTTGAATTACAATGCAATGCATTTTTTTAAATGAATTTTAGTATTCAAACAGTAGATCAATGCCAAAACCATGGTGGGATTTCCAGTGAATGAATGAATTGATAAAATGTACACCTTGTTGCTATACCGCTTAAATATGTAAATGCACATGCTATTATTTACAGCTCTTGTTTATAATGATTTGAAGGAGCATGAGGGTGTTGTGTGTGTGTACATCACTAGAGTCCAAGATAAATTTCCCTTCAGCGACAGTAAAGCAATACAAAGTTCGATTGAAATGTTTTTATTTATTTATTATTATTTCATATTACATTCATAATGAATGCTCTCTGTGCAAACAGGCAACAATGAGCTATTCGTCCTGTTGGAATATTGCCTACATTGTGGACAGACTTAGATTAAAGGGATTCTTTAATGACAAATGAAAGCAGGCATGACTGGGGCTACTTCAAAAGCCTTTAGCTCATTAGTGCTTAATGAAATAAAATAAAAAAGGTATTGAAAAATATTTCTCTCTCTCTCTCTCTCTCTCTCTCTCTCTCTAAACACACACACACACACACAGACACATGCACGCACACACACACACACACGTATTTACGCAAGTGTGAAGACGACATAGCCTACCGTATAAAAAGAGCTTCACCAAACAAAACCAGAGAGTTCGTTAAACTACCACCAAACACACAAAAGAAACATCCATTTTCAGTCACAGACAAACACGTTTGCTTTTAAGTTTATTTAGGTCCTTCCCAGAGGAGACCTGTCTTACCTGTCAAATTCCTTATTATTTTTCAGCGTCGTCGCGCATCAGTCACTGTTCAACTCCACGAGCTTCATAAAAGACCGGCGCGAGGAGGAAGGCTGGAGAACAGTGATATGTAAATGACAGATGGATGTGTGAAGTGTGTGCGGCAGTAGCTGAGCGTTACTGGACGATTTCAGATCACTTTGGTGGCATTTTTGGCTATCGACATGACAGCTTTTGATTTTTCCGACGTGGAGGCATTTTTGGATTGCCACCCAGAGCTTTTTGAGGAATATCTCGTCAGAAAGGGAAAATGTGACACCCTGAGCAGGTGGATCAAAGAGCATCAGCCGTCCAAAACGTCTACGGTGGAGGAGAAACGCGGGGTCGCGAGGGACCCATTCTGGCCCACGAACCCTGACGGACTGAAGCGCAGATCGTCCCACATGGAGCTCCGCAGGAACTTCGCCCGGTCCAAAGCGATGACGGCACACCGGACCTACGACGAGCACGTCAGTCTCACGGCCAACGAGTCCCAGTCAAGTATGCGACGGCGCGCGCTCTTGCGGAAAGCCAGCTCGTTACCGCCGACCACCGCGCACATCTTGAGCGCGCTCCTCGAGTCCCGAGTCAACGTGCCTCAGTATGCCTCCAGCGCCATTGACTACAAATACAGACTCAAAGAGTCCAACGAGAGGGAGTTCTTCCTCGAGCTGGTTAAGGACATTTCTAACGAACTTGACATGACGAACCTCAGTTACAAGATTCTTATCAATGTGTGCATCATGGTAAACGCAGACAGGTGTTCGCTTTTCCTAGTGGAGGGACCGTCTCATAAGAGGACACTCGTGTCCAAGTTTTTTGATGTGCACTCGGGTACCACGGTGCGACCCTCTTCGAGCACTCTTGACTCAAATGAGGTGCAGGTTCCGTGGGGAAAAGGCATCATAGGTTATGTTGCAGAACACGGAGAAACCGTCAACATCCCGAACGCATACGAGGTAGAATTGCAACTAATAATACAGACAATTTCGACAATAAAAGTTTGAAGGTTACGGGAGGGTTTAGATTACTAGTCAGTCACGGAGCGTATTTTTTGACTGTCGTCAAATAGACACAAACTAATAGAAGTCGCCTTAGCCATTGGTAACCATAACAACAGTTAACTCAAGTGACTGAGGTCAGATTTATTTTACTTGATTATAAACGTACATATCAAGAAATACATCACAAAAAACATTTTTTTTAAGTCATTCAGATAACTGACGTTTAGCTAATTGTGCAAGTACAGTTTACAATTTGCGTTGCGCAAGACAAATTGCGCCTGGAAAAATACATTGCATTTCATAATGTAACAAACTTTTAAAATTAATTTTAAATAGCCTACACTGTAAGCCTACATGAAAAATAAAGTTGTAACCTAGGGTAGACGGGGCTAGTTGTTTCAGGGAATTTTATGAAGTGAATATATATATATATATATATATATATATATATATATATATATATATATATAATATATACTATATATATAAGTCAATGACAATAGGATGAAGCCAGAGCCAATAGATCAAGTCTTTGCACTTGGAGACCCGCCCCCTTTTGGAGGTTCTGCCCACTTTGGAGATCTCCGGTCTGCAGTTATACCTATTTGCAATATTCCGCTCTATGCTAAGGGGTTAAACGGATCGTAGTTGATCAGGCCCCACGGTTCGGCACGGATGTGTTTTGCGGATTAATTGCTAAGTTTCTGTACTTAAGCACTGTTATCTGTGCACACAGGCACAGCACAGCACACAGATTAGTTTAGCAAGCATCATTGATTCCTCATTTGCATCTCAGTGCACATTAACGGACACATACACACAAATGTTTTATTATGTGTCAAAATACCAGTCTCAGCAAATATTCTCGTAAAAAACAGTTGGTTATGACATAAGTGAACGTAAAGAGTTGAGAAAGAAATCAGATGTGTATCATTATATTGGATCCGTACATGAGGTCTTAAAGTGACAGCAACCTATAAATACCTTAATACCTGCTGACAGCAACCCATGGGCGTCGGAACCATTGTATATGGGTGGGACAAGACCCACCCACTTTTTAAGACCAATGATATTGGACCCACTTACTTTTACCGTCTCTGATTCAGCGCATTTGTCTTTATATAGTGCTGTCAGTCAAATCCAATTATTAGGGAATTCCCTAATAAATTAAACTCCGCTGAATCGCTACATTATATTTCTCAACGAGCCGCAACTGACGAAAGTAACCGCCCGTTGTACCTTTCCAGTCAAATATTGCGTTGCAAACATCAATAACAGCTTTAAATTGTCATTGCTGGCAGATGACCATGGTATTAGCGGGATAATCCACGGATAGCTGTGCATTTAATGCACGACTTGGAGGCAAAGAACCGCCCGACGTGAAGTGGAGTTTAGTTTACTTCCCAGGTGAAAAAGACGTACTGTTAAATGTATTAAAAATGCATTAAAGTATATTTGTATTAGAGCCCGACCGATATATCGGCGGGCCAATATTATCGGCCAATATTAGGCATTTTCCTAACTATCGGTATCGGCATTTATAATGGCCGATAAATTAATATTTAAAAAATTGCAGCGTGCGGTGATTTATGTAAGAATGGCGCTGCCAATAAAGCACCTAAAAGCTGTCACAAAGAACTGGCAAAAGTGGCAAAAAATAACGGCCGCGTCCGGTAGACACAGTGTTAAAGCTCATTCTGTTACGTTACAACATCAAGCAATATTCCAATAATTTATATAATTATAACACTTTATATAGGGCCATTTTGCATTGAGAGTAGCCTAGTTTCACGTTTAGTACATTTTGCTTACTACTTATTTAACCCTTATGTGCTGTTGGGGATGTTTTCATCCACTATGGGGTATTTTCTAGTCTAAATTTGGCCATAACTTTCTCTGTGTTTCAGCAAATGGAATGATTTTTGGTGACAAATCTTATTTTGACACATATTTTGGGAAAATGCTTTGAAATTTTTCAAAAACTCAACAGTACACTGTGGGCAAATTTACTACCCTTTCGTTATGTTTGTGGCTGAAAACAGCCACTACTTTAAACTGCTGTAAAAATATATCAGATAAATATTTTTTTAATTTTTTTTTGCATAAATCTATTAATCAACCTCCGTCCTGCTCAAAAATACTAAATGTGTAAAAAAAAATCAGGATTTTAACTCTTTAATTGCCAAATTCGTAAATGATGTCACTGATTTGGGAAAAAACACACACAAAATGACTAATTTTCAATATAAAATGTGATTGTGGACTGGATTTTTTTTAACCTTTTATCACAGTCTTGGACATGTCAAAGATCAGAAACAACATTAGTTTTGATGCATTGTTAGTTTTTGTGCAGCATCAGATTTTAACTTTTTCTCCCTCATTTACTGTTCGTGGCTGTTTTTGCCCCATTGACTTCCATTATAACCACATTTTTTGATTGCAAAGTCATGACACCATATAATTATGCATTTTTGATTGTTGGTGGTTTTCCCTGTTGGGAAGAGGTACAATTTGTAATTTTTACTGTTGATAACCAGGTGGCACCATTAACCCTTTAGATAGGCCTGTGCAAAAAAAAGCTTAGTTTCTGGCTTTTACATGGAGTTATATGAAGTGTATATGGAGTATAATAGCATAATAAAGTAAGTGTGTGTGTGTGTGTGTGTGTGTGTGTGTGTGTGTGTGTGTGTGTGTGTGTGTGTGTGTGTGTACTCACCTTGATGCGTCTGAGAAAATCAAAATATGCACCTCAGCTCTCAGAACTACATGGAGTAAACAAAAACAAAGTAAGTGTATTTATGCATCTGCTGCCTTTTGATGGTGAGAAATGCAGACTAAACAAATACAAAGCAAGTGGATTTAAACACTTGCATGCAAGCCTACTGGTCATTTGATGGTGAGAAGAGCAGCAAGCAACATGAGAAAGGGCTTGACTTGTAGTGAAGTTTCAGAGATGATTATGCAGCCTGACCCCTCCAGCGAGCTGCACGATGTATTGTCTTCTCCCTCTGACACCACAGACTCAGGAGAGTCAGATCCTGATTTGGATGTGGCACCCTCATCATCCTCTCTAGCTTCCACTGAAGGCGAGGAGGATTCAGAGGATCCTGGATCTGGGTGGATTGGGAGAAATGGCGAAGTGTGGTTTTCCACCAACGCGGAGACAACTCCCTTTCTTCAGCCTGCCAACTCCCGTGACTCCAGGGCCGACGTGCTATGCCATCGCAAGCGTCCAGAACATGGATTCTGTGTTCAATCTGTCTTTTACGGAGTAAAAATAGGAGGGGAAGGCGATGATCCCACAGGCAACGTGTGGACTCCCCTCTGGACCTGTAGACGCCAGCCAAAATCAGTAGCCCCCATGTAGGCACGGAGATCTGTGGAGTCCACCCCGTTTCTCATTGTGCGGCGCCCATGGAGGTTGGTCATGCTGACAATGAGGTCAATCATCTCCTCAGTAAAAAAACAAATCCGTTGAACACAGAATTCATGTTCTAGATCCTTGCGATGGCATAGCGCGTCGGCCCTGGAGTCACGCCTCTGACAGGCTGAAGAAAGGGAGTTGACTGAAAACCACACTTCGCCATTTCTCCCAATCCACCCAGATCCAGGATCCTCCGAATCCTCCTCGCCTTCAGTGGAAGCTAGAGAGGATGATGAGGGTGCCACATCCAAATCAGGATCTGACTCTCCAGAGTCTGTGGTGTCAGAGGGAGAAGACGATACATTGTGCAGCTCGCTGGAGGGGTCAGGCTGCATAATCATCTCTGAAACTTCACTACAAGTCAAGCCCTTTCTCATGTTGCTTGCTGCTCTTCTCACCATCAAATGACCAGCAGGCTTGCATGCAAGTGTTTAAATCCACTTGCTTTGTATTTGTTTAGTCTGCATTTTACCATCAAAAGGCAGCAGATGCATAAATACACTTACTTTGTTTTTGTTTACTCCATGTAGTTCTGAGAGCTGAGGTGCATATTTTGATTTTCTCAGACGCATCAAGGTGAGTACACACACACACACACACACACACACACACACACACACACACACACACACACTTTATTATGCTATTATACTCCATATACACTCCATGTAAAAGCCAGAAACTAAGCTTTTTTTTTGCACAGGCCTATCTAAAGGGTTAATGGTTCCACCTGGTTATCAACAGTAAAAATGACAAATTTTACCTCTTCCCAACAGGGAAAACCACCAACAATCAAAAATGCATGATTATATGGTGTCATGGCTTTGCAATCAAAAAATGTGGTTATAATGGAAGTCAATGGGGCAAAAACAGCCACAAACAGTAAATGAGGGAGAAAAAGTTAAAATCTGATGCTGCACAAAAACTAACAATGCATCAAAACTAATGTTGTTTCTAATCTTTGACATGTCCAAGACTGTGATAAAAGGTAAAAAAAAATCCAGTCCACAATCACATTTTATATTGAAAATTAGTCATTTTGTGTTTTTTTTCCCCCAAATCAGTGACATCATTTACGAATTTGGCAATTAAAGAGTTAAAATCCTGAATTTTTTTTAAACATTTAGTATTTTTGAGCAGGACTGAGGCTGATTAATAGATTTATGCAAAAAAATTTGAAACAAATATTTATCTGATACATTTTTACAGCAGTTTAAAGTAGTGGCTGTTTTCAGCCACAAACATAACGAAAGGTTGTAAATTTAAACGATGCACAAGGGTTAAAATAGTATAAAACTACTGTACATATGTAATTATAAACGTTTTCATTATGATATTATTAATTTTACTTTACTAAAAAGATCTGAGTTCTTCCTCCACTGGTAGATATTAGAAAAATTAAGATTAAAAATAGAAGATAAGGTTTTGTCAGTGACACTTTTGATATATTTATTGATACAAGTTATGTTTTAAATAACGTGACTAAATTAAAAGACAAAGTCGTTAGTGAAGATTATGCAACAGTATTTAGAATATAATATAATATAAAATGCAATGCAAACTAGTTTGGTTACAGCTCAAATTCTCATTCTATCATTCACCCTGCCTCCATTACATATCTTTGTCACACAAGTGTTTGATCACCACATTTGAGTGATCATTGCAAAACGTTTATATATTTATTCTGTTTATACTGTGTATTCTATATACAGTACCCATCAAAAGTTTGTACACACCAATTGGAAAGTGTGTCCAAACTTACTGTACTATAATACACATAAATAATATTGCTACTGTATTATAATATACACATAAATAATATCGGCCAATATATCGGTATCTGTCTTTTTTTAATCGGTATCGGCATCGGCGCCCAAAAATCCATATCGGTCGGGCTCTAATTTGTATTGTACTAAAAACATACTCAAGTACATTTTTTATATATTTAATAGTATGTCTTTTTCACCTGGGTTGTTTTAATTAAAAGGCACCAGAATAGCCTACATGAAATGGTATTTACTAACATTTTTCTGGGGGAGGACCCACCCACTTTTTTTTTTCTTCCGACGCCCATGCAGCAACCTATAAATACCTGCTGCCTGTCATTAATGATAATCAAACAACAAAACGTCTCGGTTACGTGTGGTAACCCTCATTCCCTGAAGGAGGGAACGGAGACGCTACATCGAGACCGACGAATAGGAATCTCGCTAGAGAGGCTACTTCGAGTGAAACTAAACAAGCCAATGCACATTAGCATTTGCAACAGCTGCTCTGCCATGCAGTGTGGGTATATAATGAGCAGTAGGTCCGATTGCACTTCAGTTTTTTGCTGAGGAGCCGAGCCGAAAAAGCTGGCTGCCCCAGCAGACCGCAGCAGATGTGGCGACGGGACGTGGCGTCTCCGTTCCCTCCTTCAGGGAACGAGGGTTACCACACATAACTGAGACGTTCCTCTTCAGTCGGTCAGTCGGTGCCACGTTGAGACCGACGAATAGGAATTCCTACCAAAGGGCCACAGCTGCTGACCCCATCCAGCGCCCTGTGCAAGCCTCTTGCCCCTTCATGCCTGGAAGGACTATAGGAGAGGGCTTGCACAAAGTATATCTGACACTGTTGTTCCGTGAATACCCATACAGTGAGACTATATAACACTGGGAAAGCGTGACCTTTCTGTTAGGAAGGAGAATGCTGCGGAACCCACATTCTTCCCCGAAGGAGTTATGTGGAGATATACATGTGGACTAACCTGAAGGTTGTACTGCATATGAAATACTGGGTGACTTAGCCCAAGGGAAAGACACAGGCTTCCGTTTAGGAGGAGTCGTGGAAGAATACACATATGGCATCCCCACAGGGCCACACATATGGGACCCAGCCTAGACCCGGTTCTCAAGGATTCAACGAATAAAGGCCTGGAGCGTCCGGCGCGTCTCTCCCCCCACTGCTCTCCGGGCCCTCTTCGGACCCAGAGATGGAAGAAACTGCTCTTTTATTGAGAATTTGGATACCGCTGGTTTTAAGGCCAGTGGCGGAACACAAATAAAAGGGAACAAAAGTTTTTCCACCCGGCCCTCTTCCGGGGGAGGGAGCGGTGCGGTCACCATCTCCTGAAGAGCAGTCCCATCCATCTCAGGGTCGCCCGTCCTAGGGCTGCTTACCCTTGGCTTTGCCACCACTCTTGGTGGGGGCCGGGACGGGTGGGGCGGCCTGCCTGCGACTGGCTCCTCGGCGCCACTTAGGTGGAGGTTGCTGCTGCAGCGTGGGAGCGTGGGCAGTCGCAGGAGGATGCCCTCGGCGATGAGTAGACTGAAGAACCGCAGGCGGTTGGGTGGAGGCAGCTGCTGACTGCCGCGGCAGGATATGCTTGATCGCCTCAGTCTGCTTCTGTACAGCCAAGAACTGAAGTTCTCAACCGCATCTCCGAATAGGCCGGTTTGGGACACGGGGGAGTCAGGGAACTTGACTTTGTCTGTATCCCTCATGTCGGCCAGACACAGCCAGAGATGGCGCTCCTGAACCACCATAGTGGACATCGCATGACCCACCGACCGTGCGGTCACCTTCGTCGCACAAAGTTCTTGGAGAACTTGGGGATCATGACCACCCTCATCAGGGCCGGAGTGGGGCCACTTTTCAGCCCGGGAGTTTCAGGCCCAAGACCGGCCCACTTTTTCCATGGTGGAATTCCAAATGAGCACTTTTTCCAAATTGGATAAATGAAGCAACAGTTCAGCTCTTACTATTATGTAGTATGTATTAATACCATGGTTCAACAAATAATGTAAAGGTTAAATAATAATTTACTTAGACTTTATAATAAGCAATTGCGACTTTATATCACACAATTCTGACTTTATATCTTGCAATTGTGACTTTATAAGAAGCAATTGCGACTTTATATCACACAATTCTGACTCTATATCTCGCAATTCTGACTTTATAACACGCAATTGCGACTTTATTTCAGGCAATTCTGACTTTATATCTCGCAATTATGACTTTATATCACGCAACTGCGACTTTATTTCACGCAATTCTGACTTTATATCTCGCAATTATGACTTTATATTACGCAATTGCGACTTTATTTCACGCAATTCTGAATTTGTACCTCGCAATTCTGAGAAATAAAGTCAGAATTGCGAGATGTAAACTCGCAATTGTGAGATAAAAAGTCGCAATTATCTTTTAAAATGTTTTATTTTGTGGCGGAAACAAGCTTCCATACCTCCTGGCCTCTTCCTCCCATCCATCCTCCCTGACGCGTACCGTTACGGTAGGGCCGGCCCAGCTATCGGTAGGCGCCGGCGGTGCCGCGGTAGCCTACCTGAGAAAACGTTTTGGTAAAGACGGGCTATGGACCCAACCAACTCTATAGAAGGGGAGGGGAGAACTCCCTCACATGGTACAACCCATGCAGAGGCTGCGCGCTGCGGTGTCAGAATGCGGAACGTGTAATGTAACTAACGTGACATTGAAATGTGAAAAAAAAAGAAAAAAAGAAAGAAAAAAAATCCTCGACCGGCCCAAAAGTGAAGCGGCCCACCGGGAATTCTCCCGATTCTCCCGATTACCCACCCCGGGCCTGACCCTCATGCAGGTCCTTCAGTGCCTTGGCCTGATGGACCTGCAACAACGTCATGGTGTGTATGACAGAGGCGGCTTCCACACAGGCCTTGTTAACCTTGCCGGTTAAGTCCGACGAGTGCTACAGGCCCGGGAAGGGAGACGTGGCTCTCCGCGGCAAGTGGTGTTATGGCACAGTTGCATAGCAACGGCCCACTCCACTGGTGGGATGCGCATGTAACCCTTAGCCGCCCCGCCATCAAGGGTGGTGAGGGAAGAGGGGAAAGGTGAAAGGTGCTGTCCATGACCCAGTGAGCTCCTCATGCACCTCCGGGGAAGAAAGGAACCGGGGTGGGTTGCTGAGAACCAGCGCGCGCCACCCCGAGAAACCAATCGTCCAGCCTCAAGGGCTCGGGACACGGTGATGGTTCCACACGAGCCCGATCCTGTTGGCAGTCGGTGCTGAATCGTCATCCGCGGAGAAGTCTGACCCATCCTCCAATGCAGCGATCGATATCTGTTCATCGTGGGGAGAGCCGAAGGATACGGCTGGTACACACCTCGTGGATGGACCAGTGCTTTCCGTCGGTGGCTCTATTGGCTGCGGAGCGTTGGACACAATGGGTACATGACTCATCCACGAACGCTGCTTCAGCGTGTTCAATGCCCAGACACGCAATGCAGCGCTCGTGACCATCCAGCGATCCCAGGTAACGACTGCATCCAGAAACACACAGGTAGAGTGACATCTTTAAAAAGACGCGCTCCACCCGTGTAAGCTCTTTCAGGGGACTGCTCTCCTTGGTGCTGAAGCACGCATAATTTGATCTTAACCAATATATTATATATATTAATACATATTAATACCTGTATACATTGGTTTGTATTTTTTTTAATTCAGTATCATTAAAATGATTGAATTTCATTAAAAAATCTAATATTAATACATTAATACAAAAATAAGATAATTTAAAATAAGAAATCAATCATTTTTGGTCTTGGCTACAAAAAAACTATTGGACATTTCCACCGTTCAATCAATACACATTATTGAACTGCCATTAAACAGCCTAGGCCTTAAGCTAGTGTAAGAGGTGACACATAAATATAAAATCATTGTTTTGGACAACATTTAAAAGACACGTATTGTAACAGCCTTTCAGGTAAAATCTCCATGTAGTTTACCCTTGCCTGGATGTATGTCTGTGTAGTTGTGTATTCTCTTGTTTACCCAACAGCTACAGCAAAAATATTAAATTTTAATATTGGGGATAGAGTAGACTTGGGTTATGCGAAGAGTACCTTCAAAGATTTGTGATTTCTACAGTTGCTGCAGCCAAGGCTTGGAATCGCTGTCTGATTATTTTGATTATGACAAAAGATTCAAGAACCTCAATACTTCATGTGAAGAAATCGCAGTTACAGAGTTGACTGTTTCCCCATCTTCAAATACAAGCTACCAGTTGTGCGTATACATCATTATATCATGGCCACAGGCAAGCCTTCCCCGGTATAGGTCAGAGGAGATCCATTAATGCAGTGCAATGAGTGTGCCACTATCCCATAGCAGTCCAATGGAATTGCATACTTTTTACTTTTTACTTTGGTGGAAATAAAAGCAGTTTGTTCACAAAAAGCAAACTACTTAATATGCTAGAAGATTGATCTGAAAGACAACACATGTTTTTCCTCTTCCTCATTGCTATAAAGTCAAGAGTGAAGATGGAACAATTAGCCTCTTTTTCCAAATCATCTTGTGCTAGATTTAAATTACGTAGAGTATGTAAGTGTATTTGGAAATGAAAGGAAAAAAATAAACTTTTCTTTTTTGCAATTTAGCAAAAGTAGTCATTAAAAATGACATCATAAAGTTTTCCCTTTGCGTTTTTCACGTACAGTTGACAACATTGTCAAAATGATCCCCGTTTACAAATCCATGAAAACGAACAGAAAACGGTGTATTCTGCTGCCAGGCCAGTAGTTGGCGATGTCATTACATTAAAATACATTTATGTACATTACATTAAAATAATATGGTAATATGAAGCGAATGACACCGGAAGCCAGACACATTCAATTTCCAAATGGCCACACGCCTGCACCCGCTCTTGCATGAAAAACGGTGGATAGAAACTTTAAGGGGTTTCCATCATGGGATCATTTTATAAATTGTTTTAATTAATTAATTTCGTTTTAATTAACTTTTATTGTCGATAAAATGTTATGAATTAAGCAGCTTGTTAACATACTTTATCACTAGAAACAAATTTAATAACTAATTAAAAAGAAAGTATCATGCAATCATTTGAGACATTTTTCCTTAGAACCTTTTTGGCTTAAAGTGTTCTTTAAAATTGAATCAAGAACCCCCTTTTTTCTAAGAATGCTGTGCCTCTTGTGTATTGTGTAGGACCATCGGTTCAGTGATGAAATTGACAAGCTGACGGGCTATAAGACTCAGTCCATTCTGTGCATGGCCATCCGCAACAGTGACGGTGAAGTCATTGGTGTAGTGCAGGCCATCAACAAGAACCCCAGCGGAACTCCATTCACTGAGGACGATGAGAAGGTAAGCTCTATTCTCCGTTTCACTTGGCTTCATGCTGATATTAAACTCTAAAGATCTGTTCCAACTACTGGATTTATAGTCTATTTCATTCTCCTGATACCTATTACTATAGTGCCCAAACTTTTGCTGGTAATGAAACTCTAGAGTGTGAAGATAATTGCTGTGCTAAATCAAAAGAGATCTATGAATTAACAATTAACGAATATCCTGCCATGCTGGAGTAGTTGTAGACTTGGAAAATTAGTTATTTATATGAGAAGATTTATTCTTTATATTCATAACCTAGACACCCTGTGGTCATTCTGCTAAGTGACTGCATAAATCAAAGCTTAGATTCGATACTCTGTTGCTCTCCGAATTTCATAAAATTGCTCACACTCAAATTAAAGGGAGAGTTCACCCAAAAATTTTTATTCAGGCATTAATTACTGACCCTCATGTTGTTCCAGTAAACCCTTAAGACTTTCATTCATCTTTGGAAGACAAATGAAGATCTTTTTAATGAAATCTGAGAGCTTTCTGTCCCTCCATTGACAGCTACCGCAACTGACACTGATTAAAAAGTTCATAAAGAGATCATAAAACTAATCCATATAAAGTGAGTGGTTTAGTCCAAATTTTCTGAAGAGACACGATCGCTTTATATGATGAACAGATTGAATTTAGGCTTTTATTCACATATAAATATTCATCAACACCCACATCAGTTATGATAAAAAGAAGCTCAAGCATGTTCACTTGTAGCGAGAGAATCATTGAGGTTCATTCTCGAGTTACTTAGCACGTTTGAGCTTCCTCACGAACCAATGAGGTTCATTCTCGAGTTACTTAGCACGCTTGAGCTTCCTCACGAACCAATGAGGTTAATTCTCGTGTTACGCAGCACGTTTGAGCTTCCTCACGAACCAATGAGGTTCATTCTCGAGTTACGCAGCACGTTTGAGCTTCCTCACGAGCCAATGAGGTTCATTCTCGTGTTACGCAGCACGTTTGAGCTTCCTCACGAACCAATGAGGTTCATTCTCGAGTTACTTAGCACGCTTGAGCTTCCTCACGAACCAATGAGGTTCATTCTCGAGTTACTTAGCACATTTGAGCTTCCTCACGAACCAATGAGGTTAATTCTCGTGTTACGCAGCACGTTTGAGCTTCCTCACGAACCAATGAGGTTCATTCTCGAGTTACGCAGCACGTTTGAGCTTCCTCACGAACCAATGAGGTTCATTCTCGAGTTACTTAGCACGTTTGAGCTTCCTCACGAACCAATGAGGTTCATTCTCGTGTTACGCAGCACATTTGAGCTTCCTCACGAACCAATGAGGTTCATTCTCGAGTTACTTAGCACGTTTGAGCTTCCTCACGAACCAATGAGGTTCATTCTCGAGTTACGCAGCACGTTTGAGCTTCCTCACGAACCAATGAGGTTCATTCTCGTGTTACGCAGCACGTTTGAGCTTCCTCACGAACCAATGAGGTTCATTCTCGAGTTACTTAGCACGCTTGAGCTTCCTCACGAACCAATGAGGTTCATTCTCGAGTTACTTAGCACGCTTGAGCTTCCTCACAAACCAATGAGGTTCATTCTCGAGTTACGCAGCACGTTTGAGCTTCCTCACGAACCAATGAGGTTCATTCTCGAGTTACTTAGCACGCTTGAGCTTCCTCACGAACCAATGAGGTTCATTCTCGAGTTACTTAGCACGCTTGAGCTTCCTCACGAACCAATGAGGTTCATTCTCATGTTACGCACCACATTTGAGCTTCCTCACGAACCAATGAGGTTTGTTTAATTGATTAATTGATTAATTTTAGGATCTCTTTATGAACGTTTTGAAGCGGAAAACTAGTAGTTGACTGTCAATAGAGGATTTCATTTAATTTGTGTTTCGAAGATGAACGAAAGTCTTACGTGTTTGGAACAACATGAAGGTGAGTAATTGATTAATTTTTTTTTTTTTTTTGGGTGAACTAACACTTTAAGCCGTGAACAGAGGTCATTATTGTCATTGACTAAATCAGCACATGTAAATGGCATACCTCAGAATCAATACAAAATATAGATACAGTACTGCAGTCTCGAGGCACAAATCAGTCTGTACCCGTTCATCTCATTCCCTTACTTTCATCGCTGCTTCAAAACATCTCTCTATAGATAGTAATTAATAGCACAGAAATTCTCTTTAGAATTATTTATGCCAAGCAGCACTGAAAGCAGAAAGCATGCTGTGCTGTTATAAATGCCCTAGAAATACAAAGAAGGAGAGCTGATGTGATGCCTCCAGTTATTTTTCCCCCTCTCAATATCTCACCGTCACTCATCAATCTGACTGAAGCTTTGAAAGCATCAAACTTCTCTCTACAGGTCCTGCAAATGTATCTACCATTCTGCGGAATATCGATCTCCAACGCCAAACTCTTCTCTGAATCCCGCAAGGAGTATGAGAGGAGCAGGGTATGTCAAGATCTGCAGAAATGTTGCTGAATAAAACTCTTCAGAATGATTAAAAACCTGCCTCCAGATTTCTAGACCTCTCGGACAGTGTAGCTTGTTAGATTGCATACAATCCTCAGGTCGCAAGGTTTCAAATATTTAATAATCCTGTGTAAAGCTTGAAGGCCTGTGTTTTCTGAATACATTTGGAGCTGCTGCTGTTGTTTCTCAAGGCGCTGCTGGAGGTGGTGAATGATCTGTTTGAGGAGCAGACGGACCTGGAGAAGATTGTGAGAAAGATCATGCAGCGTGCGCTGACATTACTGCAGTGTGAACGCTGCTCTGTGCTTCTGCTAGAAGACATCCACTCTCCTGTGAGATCACCTTCAGTCCTCCTTTTCTCTTTTCTGTCATGATTTTGGTCTATCTTTATTACATCTTTTTCTTTATACATTTCACCTTTCTTGCTAAAGAGAACATCAGTATTGCTCATTCTAGGTTTTTTTTCACATAAGCATTGAAATGTGGCACGAAACTTATTCTGTTTGTGCTATGGACATGAATGATACCTCAAGTAGGAGTGTGCAGCCAAGCTATTATCTGTATTCTGCAGTAAAAATTTATATGTGGATGAGGCTGTGGGTGGGGCTTAAAGTGGGAGTTCGACAAAACGAAAAGCTAATTTTAATGTAACTCAATTCCATTCCATTTGAATTTAGCAAATGTGATTTGTATAATTCATTAAATTATTGATTCTATTTTTATTACATTTATTTAAAATATAGCTGTTTTTTTTAAACCTGGAAACGAGTTAGCATTTTAGCACTTTCGGTTTCATCGTTCCAAAGTCAATGGGTTTTTGAATTGGTGTTGGGTTAAATGGGTCTCTGGTTAATACAAGCTCAAGATATTTTCACAATTTATTCTATAATACATCAGTAATTCCCTCTTGTGTTTTTTAAAGCTTTCACTTGTCTTGAAAAAGACGGTTGCTAACAAACCGCTAAATGGGACTACAGAGGTTCTCTGGGACATTAAAGTCATCACACTGAACAGTAAAACTCATCTACTGACTAGTTTGCTTTTACAGCCTTGTTGTGTCTATAGTCATGCTCCTGCAAACTACTCTAACTCAAACTTTCAGGGAAAGTGTTTTTTAAATAAAGATTGAAAGAGTTGTCGGAAGCTTAGTGGTTGTGACGTTGAAGTCATGCGACCGTGGTGTAGATCGTTTATAGCTTATGTTTAGCTTTTTACTTGATTGTATTTAGGCTTCAAAATTGATCAAAATTGTGTTCATTTTTCTTAGAAAATGTAAGAATCATATTTATTGGTCAGGTAAATAAGCTACCATTACTGTCTGTTTTTTTTTAGAAACAAAATCTCTTTAATTTGTCCAAAACTTAACCATTTCTTCATTAAAATATCACTGTATCATTTTGCTTGTTGGATGATCAAAAGCTTGCTCACTGATAATCTAATCAGTTGGATAATCAGTTTTAGATTATTTGGTCATTCATTTTAAAGTTATTATTTGTGCCTTTTCAAACAGTGTATTCAGCATCGATCACAATTCTACCTCAAATAATGCATTTCTAGGCAATTAGATTTACAATGCTTGAAGAACAATAAAACAGAGCCATATGTATGTACCAGAATATCACAATATATCAGACTTTAGACTATAAGAAAACATCTAGCAACCACTCAGAACACCTTAGCAATGTCCTGGAAATCACCCTAGCATTGTAGCATTGTTTTTTTTTTTTTACTGTGTTCTCAGGTGGTAAAGTTCTCCCAGACATTTGAGCTTATGTCTCCGCTGTGCAGCGTTGATCATGACATCAGGTGAGAATAACAGGACTATTAATAATATAACATACTGTTACATGTGTGTTTATAGTAATGTGTACGGCATGTCAAGTAAAGTCGGCATGAAACGGAAGTTGCGAAAGTCGTTTCTTCCCTATTGTGATGTATATCAGAGTGAAACGTCTTCTGGAAGGAGAAAAATATGTAGGGTGGGACTTGATTTCGTCCTTGGGAATTGATTGGATCATAGGAAGTTGGGTGTTGCTAACTAAATGGAGGCATATTTGAAAGTCTGTAGTCATTTGTGGAGGATATTATTCGGAATTATCATAAATGCCCTATCATGAATGCCCTCTCAAGTCATATTTACCAGTGGGAAGCTCGGGGATAATTTTGATACCCATGTTCCCGAGTTGTGCGTGCCATAAAATAATAGTTTGAAGCATATTGTATGTTTTGTACACACACGAAAACAGCCTGTATTTGACCAAAATTCCAGAATTGTCAGCATGCTGACTATCTAGATCTATCTAGCGCGGTGAATATTGTTTGTTAATGAATGGGATGGTAAAAATCATTTAGGCTTTAATAATATTTACCCAATAAATAAGCAAGAATAAACCTGGTGTTCTCAATCTGTTTAATTAATGTTCAGTTCAGTGATTCAGGTTAAATGATTGTGAAATAATGATTATGTTAAAACACAACCAGCACCATCAGATCACCTTTTCTCGTTGTTCATCTGGCTGTTATAACTCAGGTACAGCAGCCAAAAAAAAAATATCTAAAGTTAATGATTTAAGGGTCAAGAGCCCAACTAAAACAAACACCGATCACCATAATGGTGACTTACGGATTTCTCCTTCAGTGATTCTGCTTGTTAACATCAGGTGTCTTCAATGTTGGCAATAAAAAAAAAATTGTTTAAAAAAAATTGTTGTAAATTTTACTCATTTTAAATGGTTAACTTTTAAGGAATTAATTTGATTAATTATTACTCAATTCTAATTTGTTAAATTTAATTAATAATATTGCTTGTAATCTGTTGCCACAATTTTATTGATTAGATATAGCGTATTCATTTTTACAGTGTGTGCACATTAATCTTTTATAATAAACACTGCAACATTCTGTACAAAAAATAAGAATTGTCCATTTTGATTTCATTGTGAGTTTAATGTATACCATGCTTAGTATGTGTGTTTGTGTGTATGTGTGTGCATTTGACAAAGTCAGCATGGAGAAGGTGTCTTGTTCGGACTGGCTAATCAATAACAGCATTGCTGAGTTGGTAGCATCAACCGGACTGCCCGTTAACATTAGTGACGTCTGTCAGGATCCCCGCTTTGATGCTGAGGTGAGCAGAACACACACTCTCAGACTCGTTTTGATTGCATGATTTCGCATGGTGTCAGTTGTATCGTGCAAGCAATGTGTTTCCTTCTCAGGCGGACCAGGCTTCTGGTTTTCATATCAGATCAGTTTTGTGCGTTCCCATTTGGAATCGGACACATCAGATTATTGGTGAGTTTCCCTACACAAATGCTTCATTTTTTATACACAAACCCACAAAAACAACAACTAAAATAACTTCTTATTTCCATTAGGCGTTGCCCAGATTCTGAATCGCTTGGACAGGAAGACATTTAATGATGCAGATCAAAGGTTATTTGAGGTGGGACTTTATTCGAATTTTTGATGTTGGAATAAAATGACCAATCAATATTTTATAAGTGAATTAGAGCCATACTACCACTACTGATGTTTACATAAATCACACGCATGAGTAATTTCATGTCCGTTGATCCTCACAGGCATTTGTTATTTTCTGTGGCCTGGGTATTAACAACACAATGATGTATAACCAGGTGAAGAAGACTTGGGCCAAGCAGTCTGTGGCTCTAGATGTGAGTAATATCAGTAACACTTTATTTTAAGTTGACATAGTTACGTTACTATGTACTTACTAATAACAGTAAATCATGCATAATTACAACTAACCCTAAACTACCAAACCCTAACCGTAACTCTTTAATAAGTACATGCAGTTAATTAATATTACTCAGTACTTATTTGAGTAAGTAAAATGTAACTACATCACCTTAAAATAAAGTGTAACTGTAATATCTTATTTGTATTTTCTTCTTCTGTTTTAAGCTGCTCATAAACATAACAGCTACAATTTTGCCTGCATATAAATCTCATAAGAACAGATGGTGTGGTTACAATCTGTGTGGGTATTAAAAAAAGACTTTGTATGCATAGTGTATTGTTGTTTCTGTCTTTTCCCAGATGCTGTCTTATCATGCTACATGCTCTAAGGCAGAGGTTGATCGACTGAAAGTAAGTTTTGCCAAACTAGAGATAAAATATGGTAATAAAGTCCATATTAACTAGATGCACTGATTTTAAACAAATAATTGCAACTGTAATGCCTGTTATGCACATTTGAATTGAATATCAAAAATATCAAACTTACTGTATTGTTTGACCTATGCAGTACTATCTCTACAGCATGATAAGATTCTGTAGTGTTGGACACCCTTAAAGGGCCGGTACAAGATTCACAGATCAGTAGAACATAGAACGTTTAAAACTTTTCTCCAGAGAGAGACACGATGAAAACTTCAAATTAAACTCATACATTAGAGAGATAGATGATTAAAAAAACATCTCAGCCCCATGCGTTTCCAAGAAATTTATAGTTGGTGGGTCCTAGACTTGAGAGAACTAAAGTATTAATAATTGAAATGGCAGTACTCTTTCTGTTTGAGCCCTCAGTGGACCAGGTTCTGCTCTGGTGTTTAATTGCCTTGCTACCGGAGTCGCTGAGATTGTCCCCTCTCCTCTCTCAGGCTGCTAAGATTCCCCTAAGCAGTGAGCTCGGGATCGATGAGTTCCACTTTAATGACTTTTCTCTGGACAACGACGCCATGATCACTGCCTCCCTGCGGATGTTTTTGGAGCTTGGTGTCGTGCAGAAATTCAAAATTGATTATGAGGTGAGGCAATCACTTTGAGAGAGGGGGCGAAACGCCAACCCTACTGACTGGAAGAGTGAAATGCTGCTTACATATGTATGCAGTGTTGAGGGTGGATCGCTGGGTTATAGATCGGTGAGATACTGTGCTGCAGGCTGGTTCCTGGAACACCGGGGGGTCTGCAGCTACTGTACGGTGTGTGAATACTACAGCGTTCCTTTCTTTTCCTGCTCAGGTGCTGTGCCGCTGGCTGCTTACCGTGAGGAAGAACTACCGCACCGTAGCCTACCACAACTGGAGGCATGCCTTCAACGTCTCGCAGTGCATGTTTGTTATGATCACCGTAAGTCATCAAGCACAGATGCTGATCGAAGAGGCCTTCTGAACTGATAATGTGTGATTTGATAGTTCACTCGTAAACAAAAAGTCATCATTTACTCATTTACATGTCGGTCGAAACCTGTATGACTTTCTTCTTGGAATACAAAAATAGTAGAAAGTCTAAGCTGCTCTTTTCCATACATACAATGAAAGAGAACGGTGAACATAACTGTCAAAAAGACTTTCAACCCTTGGAAAAAAGAAGGATGCTTAATGCAAAGTTCGGTCATGAAACTCTTGCTGGCGCAGGCTAATGGGTTCTTAACTCAACTTGCTTGCAATCACATCATTCTCTATAGGGCACAGCTGATTGGGTCCTGCTGTATCCAATGAGCTTGCATGCTCAACCTTCAAATAATTGGTTAGAATTTGCCTTAAAAGTACAGTGTGCGTTCAGAAACCCTTCCTCTTCCCCAGCTCCACCTGTATAGATCTGCTATGGGTAATTCATGCACATATTAACATTGTCATACCCATTAGCCAAACACTCCGAGAGTCGCCATGACAGAAATTGTATTTAATGTGGACTTGTAGTGTACTTCAATTCTTAAAAGTATGTATATTTTTAAAAACCTTTACTTGTAGATAATATAAGTCCATTTAAGTGCGCTTAAAGAGAATACACTTTCATGACTCACGACTTGAATTCTCAAAGTTATTGTAATTTGTAATATTGTATTTTAATGGTTTTACCGTTTTAAGGTGCTTTTTTGTAGCTTAATAGCACCTGGTCCTCCATCCATTTTCATTGTAGGGAAGAGATAAACACCTTCAGTAACAGAAAAAAAGAAAGTAATACGAGTTTGTAACAACATGAGTGCCAGTAAATGATAAAAGGGCTTTTTTTGGGGGTGAACTATTCCTCTAATAATTGTCTGAGTTAAAGGTAGTAAATACACATGGATTAAATTAATAATGATCTTTCATAATTTAATCACTGAATATGAGGATTTGTGTGACTGGGTTGACCGCAGTAGTAGATTTCTCTGTTGTGGATTTCAGACCGCTGGGTTACAGGAGGTGCTGACAGACACCGAGACTCTCGCACTGATGGTTGGGTGTTTCTGCCATGACCTGGACCATCGTGGTACAAATAACGCCTTTCAGGCAAAGTGAGTCAACAGTCTGCCAATGCACATTGCATCAGTGGTTCTCAGCTGGTTTATTCCAGATTTTACATTGGGATCAAATCACACCCAACACAGTATCAAAATAGTCTGTCATGTAAAAATAAAGTTGTTTATGGTGTTCAAGGACGAGGCATGTCATGCTACCTGTCAATGTTGGCATCTGCCTAATATGACTATCTTCTAATAACTGATAGATTTGTCCCAATACTGTGGATTTTAATTAGCTGCACTACCTTTAAATTCATAATATATAGGATTTTTTTTCTCCTCCCTTTTAACGGTTTATAAGTCTTTTTATTTTGCTATCCTAATTATGCATGTTTACGTGGTTAGTTGAAAATTTATTTGCATTTAGCATCGTTTTCACATGACACTTTATTTCTATGGTCCACTTTAGACACTCTACGAACTATAAGTAACTTTGCAACTACATCTCAACTAACTCTCATTGACATGTAGGTGCATTGTTACTTATAGTCTGTTGGTGAATCATCAATATAAAGTATTAGCAGATATTAAGCATATAGTCTACTTAGTCTACTCTAATGAGAGTTAGTTGACATGCAGTTGCAAAGTTACTTATAGTTAATAGTTCTATATCGAAAATAAAGTGTTACCCATATGTCTTATGTATTTTTATTGATTTCTAGTAAAAATACCATAACATTCTTAAAAAAAGCTGAATTTTCAGCATCATTACTCCAGTCTTCAGTGTCACATGATCCTTCAAAAATCACTTTAATATGCTGATTTGCTGCTCAAGAAACATTTATTATTATTGTCAATGTAAAAAAAAAAGTTGTGCTGCTTATTTTTGTGGAAACCGTGATAAAATAATTTCATGATTCTTTGATGAATAGAAAGTTCAAAAGAACAACATGCATATAGATTTTGTAACAATGCAATAAGACTTTACTGTCACTTTTGATCAATTTAATGTCTCTGCTGGATAAAATATCAATTTCTTTAAAAAAAAAAACAAGCAAGATAATTGTACTGTATCTGTTACGAACTGCTCAGAGACACAAAGTAGGAGATCCAAATGCAGCTTTATTGGCTGGGGCAATCCAGAGGCGTAATCCAAAGTACAGGCTAGGGTCATACACAGGCAGGTAGTCAAAACAAAGAAACAAACAAAACAAACAAAACAGGCAGGGACCAGAGGCAAGAGAGTAATCCAGGGACCAGAGGCAAGAGAGTAATCCAGGGAACAGGGCAAGATATCAAAAACCAAGAAACAAGAAAACCAGGGAAACGCTCAGAAATGCAGTGTAACACTTAACAAGACTTCGCGGTGAGTGAATGAATGAACATGGTATAAATAGACTGAGACTAACAGGATGATGAGACACAGGTGAATGCAATCAGTGAATGAGGTACAGGTGAATGTGATCAGTGATAAGTGATGATGAGTCCGGGCAGTGAGTTATGGGAAATGTAGTTTGTGAGTGATAATAGTCTTATGTGTAGTGCCCTCTGGTGGCTCTCAAGGACACTCCAGCTGGTGACCGTTACATAGCCCCCCCTTTAAGGAGCGGATTCCAGACGCTCCTAAAACTGTCCAGGAGGGAGGTGGAGCGGAGGTGGACCCGGGGGCGGGATGGAGGGCCAGGCCCGTGCAGCGGAAGAGGACCTGAAGACTCCGGCAGGGCGGAAGGCCAGGGCGGAGCAGGCTGTGCAGGCGACCAGGGCGGAGCAGGCTGTGCAGGCGACCAGGGCGGAGCAGGCTGTGCAGGCGACCAGGGCGGAGCAGGCTGTGCAGGCGACCAGGGCGGAGCAGGCTGTGCAGGCGACCAGGGCGGAGCAGGCTGTGCAGGCGACCAGGGCGGAGCAGGCTGTGCAGGCGACCAGGGCGGAGCAGGCTGTGCAGGCGACCAGGGCGGAGCAGGCAGTGCAGGCGACCAGGGAGGAGACGACCCTTCAGGCGGCCAGGGAGGCGACCATGGCACAGGAACAGACACCGGCTCAGGGACAGACACCGGCTCAGGGACAGGAACAGACAGCGTGACAGCGGCCATCTCTGTTGAGGGCTCAGGTTCAGGCGTGTCGGCGGCTATCTCTGCTGAGGGCTCAGGTTCAGGCGTGTCGGCGGCTATCTCTGCTGAGGGCTCAGTCGACGTGGCAGCGGCCATTTTGTCCAGAGACACTGGCTCGGTGGCGGCCATCTTGTCTGGAGACACTGGCTTGGCGGCGGCCATCTTGTCCGGAGACACTGGCTCGGCACACGTGACTTGAACAGACTCTGGATCGGCGGCGGCCATCTTGTCCGGAGACACTGGCTTGGCGGCAGTCATCTTGTCCGGAGACTCTGGATCGGCGGTGGCCATCTTGTCCGGAGACACTGGCTCGGCGGCGGTCATCTTGTCCGGAGACACTGGCACGGCGGCGGCCATCTTGTCCGGAGACACTGGCTCGGCAGACGTGACTTGAACAGACACTGGATCGGTGTAGGCCATCTTGTCCGGAGACACAGGCGCAGAAAGAGGAAGAGGAACAGATTCAGGCTCAGTATCAGGATCAGATTCAGGCTCAGGAACAGATTCAGTCTCGGCGGGACGAGACTCTTGACGGGCGGACGTGACGTGAAGCTCAGTCTCTGGATCAGGATCAGCGCGCTCTGAGCTTGACGGGACCAGCGGCGAAGAGGACTCTGAGCTGGTTAGGACCAGCGATGAAGAGGGCTTTGAGCTGGACAGGACCAGCGATGAAGAGGGCTCTGAACTGGACGGAACCAGCGGCGAAGAGGGCTCTGAGCTGGGCAGGACCAGCAGCGAAGAGGGCTCTGAGCTGGACGGAACCAGCGATGAAGAGGGCTCTGTGCTGGACGGGACCAGCAGTGAAGGCTCTGTGCTGGATGGGACCAGCGGTGAAGAAGGCTCTGTGCTGGACGAGACCAGCGGTGAAGAGGGCTCTGTGCTGGATGAGACCAGCGGTGAAAGCTCTAGCTTGGCGGGCATGTTGCTTGCTGTCTCAGGCGCGGCGGGCATGACGCTCTCAGTCTCAGGGGCGGCGGGCATGACGCATACTGCCTTGGCTTCGGCAGATTTGGCGTGAAGTGCGGGCTCGGCTGGACTGGCGTGAAGTGCGGGCTCGGCTGGACTGGCGTGAAGTGCAGACGGTGACATGGCGTGCCACGGAAGGAAGCTCTCCAGACATCTGGAGAGTGCCTCTCTCCAATCCAGACCGGAGAGATCGGGGAGCTCCCTCGGGTCGACCTCCTTAGCCCCCAGCCGGTAACACAACTTAATTGCCTCGTCACCCAGAGAGCAAGAGGCAGCGAGAGGAACAAACCCCCAGGTGTACTGGAACAGATCGAGGCTATCCAGGGCCAAGGTCGCGATCTGTCCAGCGAACTCCCGGCTCATGCTGGGAAGATCAGGTGAGATCCGTACTGCTGGATTCCTGGAGGTCATAGCTGCTGGATCTGGGTGTGGCGAAGTCTTCTGTTACGAACTGCTCAGAGACACAAAGTAGGAGATCCAAATGCAGCTTTATTGGCTGGGGCAATCCAGAGGCGTAATCCAAAGTACAGGCTAGGGTCATACACAGGCAGGTAGTCAAAACAAAGAAACAAACAAAACAAACAAAACAGGCAGGGACCAGAGGCAAGAGAGTAATCCAGGGACCAGAGGCAAGAGAGTAATCCAGGGAACAGGGCAAGATATCAAAAACCAAGAAACAAGAAAACCAGGGAAACGCTCAGAAATGCAGTGTAACACTTAACAAGACTTCGCGGTGAGTGAATGAATGAACATGGTATAAATAGACTGAGACTAACAGGATGATGAGACACAGGTGAATGCAATCAGTGAATGAGGTACAGGTGAATGTGATCAGTGATAAGTGATGATGAGTCCGGGCAGTGAGTTATGGGAAATGTAGTTTGTGAGTGATAATAGTCTTATGTGTAGTGCCCTCTGGTGGCTCTCAAGGACACTCCAGCTGGTGACCGTTACAGTATCTTGCTTGTTTTCTTTTTAAAGAAATTGATATTTTATCCAGCAAAGACATTAAATTGATCAAAAGTGACAGTAATTAAGAAAATATATTACTGGTAATTAAGAAAATATAGGTAATTAAGAAAATATATATTTTTTGTTGTGCAGTCCTTATTCATAAATAAGAAATTAGCTCCATTTAGTGTGTCCTGTATGTTTGTACAGCAACATAATGTTGTTACTGTACTGTAGCTTATCTCTGTTGTGTTCCCAAAGGTCTGGGTCAGCACTGGCGCTTCTGTACGGAACATCTGCCACACTTGAGCATCATCATTTCAACCACGCCGTCATGATCCTGCAGAGTGAGGTGAGTAATGTTTAAATGACGTCAACTAGCATGTCTGTCTGGTCAGGTCACAGTACTGTGAGCAGGAGCAAGATAAAGCACTGAATTGCATTCTTATGAGGATAAAAAAGAACAAATATTGTCAAAGCAATGGACTACTACTGTGTCCATCTCACACCTCTCTTGTAATGGATTTGCACAAATGGCCTATTTTACCCCGTCCACATTTGCATGTCTCAGTGGATGGAAAGAATGCAAATGGCTGTCAGCGTTTGATAAAGTGGCTGATTTAGCTCTGAGCTGTTTAATCATGACAAAGCTCTGTATCGATTTCCTGTAGACATCCATTGAGCTTTTTTAACCAACACCAATTAACTGTGCTAAGGAGATTCCCCTCTTGGGTCAGCTGCACTGAAGCAAAGAGAGAAAAAAAATGCTTTCCATCACAGAGAATGAACAAGCGTAGAGAACTTTGCAGACACACTATGAATGATACTCAGGGGTGTGAAGTGATTCCTGGTTTCGTGATTGGCTGTATTTCAGAGGAAAAGCCAGGGCTTTGTATGAGTAATAGAACTTGTAACGAGGGATGTGATTTCCTCAAACTTCATTTAGACCTTAAGAGAGTGGGGTAAGCTGTGCCACATTTTACTTAACCCTCTAAAACCTACTGTATCATATTTAATGTGCAAATTTCTAAGGACACTAAATGATCAATATCAACATGATCAAAACTTATCTACGACATGCCTTCTTTCCTCTTATTGACAGGTAAAAGACATTTTAGTATAATTCAACATTTACTTCAACATTTACTGGACTGAAGCAACTTAGGTTTAGTTGATTATGCATACATAATTTTCAGGAAAACATGATCAAATGTGAGTATCAAATATGATACATCAGGATTTTGAGGAACATTTATTTGTACATCTCTCATATATAAATGCACAAAAATGACAGAGCTTTGATATGAAACTAAGCATTTAAATATCTTACTAAGACATTTTTGGGAGACATGTGACAACTAATATTTATATATATATTAAGTAGTCTGTTATGATGTTGTAAATATCTCATTGAATTACATTAGACTGTAAAAAATTATATGATCAATAAGTTATGACAACATGTGTTTTTACATTGCTTTAACTCATCAAAATAAGTTAAGCAATTTTCAACTTTTTTTTATACGTTATGCGAGATTCAACAAATTTTTTAAGTCAGTTTAATGTCATTTAAGTTGAAATGACTTAAACATCTAAGTTGATTGTACTTAAAACTGTAAGGCAGCTACTTTTTTTTTACATTTCATCTTTTCCGCCATAGAAATATCAGCAACTTCACCAAACAGTTTTTTTCCTCCACGAGTGTGAGCCTCAAATTCTCACTATATCATACTAAATATTTTTTTTACATAATTTGTCCAAAAACCTATCCCTTTTTTATATAGATTTTTATTACTATTATTTCCTATGTGAATGTCAGCCTTTATGGGGTTAAGTTCTCAAATACAAATGTGGACATAAATGATTATGTGGGACGTGAAATATGAAATGTTGCTCCTTCCTTGCATTGTTATTCATTTGCACTATAAGCGGGTGACCCAGTTTACCAGATTACACACTCTCCCCCTACTATTGCAAATAACAACTCTGACAACTTTGTCATCTTTTTCTCATTGTTTTCTGAATAATGCCTAACCTTCAACAGGGTCACAACATTTTTGCGAATCTATGCTCCAAGGAGTACAGCAACATGATGCAGATACTGAAACAGGCCATTCTGTCCACAGATCTCACCTTGTACTTCAAGTAAGTCATAGTGTCAACTTAAGTGGAATTTTTTGTTTAAATAGTTATTAAAAGAGGTAGTGGTCTTCAGCTTCAAACAGCTCTAAATATTCCAGCAGGTGCATGTAATTCATGTTTAGGCCACAGAGAGGCGCCCTTTGAAAGAGGCAGAAGAGGTGATATCAAGCCCCTTTTGTGGCTTTTGTTCAGATCCTAAAAAGCCTGATCTCTACAAGATCTTCACCATAAGGAACATTGAATAAAATTAACTTGAATGCAGTGAAAGAACCTTAAATGTTTTTGTTTTTTTATTGTGTGGATCTTTGTTTTCCATCGGACATAAAAGAAGAAGAACCAAGTTCTTTGAGTGTGTTCTCTCTGAACAGTTCAGTTGGAGTAATGAAGAACATAGAGACATGTTCAGGTGAGAGACTACAACTTTTAAAATTGGTAACAGAAATACCAGGAGCTGCTGAAAATGGTCTTCATATATTTAAACATACCAGGTCTATGCTGATGACTGCCTGTGACTTGGGTGCAGTGACTCGACCATGGGAGATCTCAAAACAGGTTAGACAGACCTTGCAAAAAAATTAGATAAGTACAAATATCTAAACATCCTTAAAACATGATCCATTTATTTGAGAAGCGATACTGATAGATAGATAGATAGATAGATAGATAGATAGATAGATAGATAGATTAACATTAAAATAATGTTATGTCTATATGTTTCTAATTCCAGGTTGCTGAACTAGTGACCAGTGAATTCTTTGAACAGGGTGACAGGGAGAGATCAGAGCTGAAGCTGACACCAGCTGTACATATATATTCTCTCACCAACAGATACATCTAAAATTGGCTGATTTTGTCAATCTATTGCTTAAATTTCAATTTTTATTTTGTTTTCAGGCCATTTTTGATCGTAATCGTAAAGATGAGCTTCCTGTGCTTCAGGTGGAATGGATTGATGGAATTTGTAAGCCATTATATGAGGTAACAGTTAAATAAATCAAATGAATGAACTCTGCTAATTAACTTTTATAGACTGATGATAATGTATTTTACAGGCTCTTGTGAAGTTGAATAGGAAGCTTCAACCGATGGCAGATGGAATTGATGCCAACCGAAAAAAGTGGGAGGAGCTTTGTCTGTCCTATCAGCAGACACGGAGAGCCTCAGAGTGTATCTCCGGTCTGAAGGCAGGAGAGACACAATCCTCTCAGAGCGAAGACTCCGCCCATGAGCCAGAGTCAAGTCAGAGTGAAGCAACCAATCAGAGCGAAGACTCCACCTACTGTGTGGAGCCAAATCATACCCCAGTAGCCAATTGCAAATAAGAGGCGTGATGTGGCAATTAAAGGACGGCCCACTTTGACAGCTTTACTATGTTTACACACAAAAGAAATATGTTAACCAACTTTTCTTTTCTTTTTTATATGGGTTGCTTTGAGACTGACAGTATTTCTATTGAAATTAAAGGGATAGCCCATCCAAAAAATGAAAATTCTGTCATAATTTAGTCACCCTCATGTTGTTCCAAACTTGTATGACTTTCTTTCTTCTGTGGAACATAAAAGAAAAATGTTGGTAACCAGTTTCGGCTCCCATTGACTTCAATTGTATTGACAAAAAATATATAATCAAAACTGTTTGATTTTACATCTTGCTTCTTTTGTGTTCCGCAGAGGAAAGAAAGACCAGGTTGGGAACAACATGAGGGTGAGCAAATGCTGACAGAATTTTCATTTTTGTGTGGACCCCTTTAATGCAGGCACTTACAGCACAATTTAAAAATGACTACATGGTTTTAAAAAGAAAATGTTTATTAAGAACCCATATTTTTTAGATTTTTGTCTCTGAAAAAAATGTAAAATGGCATATGTGACAAATCTGAAAATTCAGGTGCACAAAAAAATTGAATGTCAGAATATAAATGCTCAGATTTTGTGTCTGTGCTGCTATATTGCAAGTTACGAGTTTGGTTTTACAAAGCTTGGAATTACATTAATATAAAACTGAGTTACTACTAGGATTCCTATGCTTAAGATGCAGAAATTGAGAAAATGAATGTATAAATTAATATCACTGTGATTTTTGTTGCTGTTGTCTCTTTAGACTTGCATGGAACCACTGTTACAACTGCTGATTGTGTTAAAATTTTATATTGAACAGCTCTACATGCAAATTGTTTAATGAGTATGCATCCTTACCCTCATGTACCTGTCAATCATAAAATATTATAGCTACATTACTTTCACTGCAGAAAAAAAATACAGTATATACTGTATGTATGAACATTGTTTTGCACATGATTGCATACCAACTGTTCACATGGCAAACACAAGATTATCCAGAATGAATGTGAATAAATTGTCCGTCTTAAGCCAGCTATCAGGGATACATCCTTGATGGTTGATTCCGAACCAAAGTCAATTGTCACAATACTAAAAACCTGAATTTGTTGCATGCAAAACAAACATCTGTTGTTGGAATGGGAGTTTCAGTGTTTACTTTTGTTACATGTTGAAATTCAGTATGTGAAATGTATTGTATTTTTTCAAACGAATGCCATGAAATGCATGTTGCATAGATTTGACAAAAGCAACTTTCTGCTTTAAATGAGAGTTAAACTCTCGGGTTGTGTTGCAGTCTTGCTACTAATGTTTATCGGTGTGCACACAGTCAGATTATGCTCATTCACTTCAGTTTGTCTGCCTTATTAAAATTAAATGTAACTATTTTTGCATTTATTATGATTCGACATTTCAAAAGAGAATTTATATTCATACCGTTAAAAAGAAGGCCAGAAATAGCTTTTGTATTTTATTAGCTATAACATAGAATGTTCATATAACATACTTGGTGCCTCAGCGTGTCTCTTTTAGAGAAATTCTCATACTGTATTTCAATGGATCATATATCCGTCAAATGCCACATGAATGAATATGATATACTGTCCGGTTTGTAAGAGGTGCATATAGGGTCTTTTCTTGCCAGACTGATTGCTGGTCATTTTCCTCAGGCTGTTTTGTAAATAAAGAACACTGTGATGCAAGCGGGTGTGGTGATCCGTGATTGGCTGCATGAAATCCTGCTTTAATAATTAGACTTCTTGTGTAAATGTCTCATAAGTCATATTATAATTCCGAAACATATGTGCAAATCTCAAAACTCTTTCCCCAGCCTAACCTTTCATGCATGTGAGTTTTGCATAACAGATATGCTGCTTTTAACAAGCCAAGAACGCAAACAGCAAGCATATCCCTTATGTAAAACAGCATATGCATAAATATTTGGCCTGGGTGAAAGTGTGAGGACTGATGAAAGCGAGTGTTTGAAGTCGTGGCTGCAGAGAGAGAGAGAGAGAGAGAGAGAGAGAGGGAGGCTTTGTGCCGGACAAGCCAACTGATACAAAAGCAGCGTGGCCGGCTGCATCCAGCTCTGCTCTCTGTGATCTATTATTCAACAGGGATTCAGCTGCCTTCCTGAGGCTTTAAAACCAGGAGAAAACAGGAATGAGGCAGAAGAACTGAAGTTATGTGTGTTTCAGCACACAATCTCTGCCTTACTAACATATTCAGAACCAGTTCTCCCATTGACCAACTAACAATTCCCATCTTTTTATATATAAAAATTAAATAAGTGTTACATACTTTATTTTGGTGTGGACATGACTATATATTTAAAAAGAAAAGGGGACAAAAAGCTGGATCCTGGTTGTTATTATGTTTTTGGCAATTTCCAGACTTGCTTCCACATGGTTCTTTGGGAATAATGGCATTGTTGAGACACATTCCCATATCCAAATGCTTGGATATTGCTCTCATTCATTAAATTGTTTTACCTCTCCTTTCTTTTACTTACAGCTTTCCTTCAGGCCTGAAAGATCCAATAAAACTGTGTTTTTATTCTTAAAATGCTATGGCTATTTTAATGATACACAATTATAGTTCAATAATATATTGCTGACAGAATATTTCATTTATTTTATTTTAATATTTTATTTTTGAACAAATCAGTATTGATATGTAAGCATGTTGTTTATTATTTAAAAAAATAAGAAGATCTTTTTAAATGTGTTTTCAATACCATTTTAAGACACTTTATATTCCATGAAATCTAATTTCACACACAAAAGGCTTCTTCTTTATCACAGTTAATTTACATTATCTTCTGCTAACATACAATGCAGAATATCTTATTCCAGGCAACAACAAAAAAATAAGAAAGATTATTGGCCACTTGAATATAACATAACAACTAACAGTATTGCAACGCAAAAGATAAACTGCTTTGTTACAAGAATTGTATTGAGAATACAATATCTCCTTGAGTAATTGCAAATGCCTTCATCACAGAAAATAACCAATAGGCCGAAGGAAATGACAATTATAATGTTATGATGAGGCTATTTATATAATAATAACAATAACAATTACATTCAGCAGAAATATAGAAAAGCTCCAATTTATTTTATGATACTGAATCAATATGAAGAACTGAAACCCGCTAAACTAGAGGCAGTGTGAAATAAATAGGCTATTAACATTAATGTATGCATATTTGCGCCGGAAACTTGACAATGACAAGTTAATTTTGCATATAAATTGTTCATTTCTATGTCTAGATTTATGTCATAATAACTTTGCGCTTTGCTAAACACAATAAAGAATCTTATTATATATGAATTATTCATCTTGTTGCTACATTACAGTGTAAAAATGAATTGGTAGTTTGCAAAAATAAATCTGGATGATAATCAAAGCGTATGCAGTCTGCTCATGTTTTTAATATTCTTCAAGTAATAGTATGGATGGATGAGGGTTAGTCTGTTACTAAATGTATAGCCTATAAATTAAAATATATTTTGAGTAAACTGCTGTGGTTCAATGTTTTGCTCTTTTTACAGTTAAGATGGACACGTGGCTCAGAGTTTGTTTTAAAGAGTGTAAAAGGATGTATCCAAATATGTTGTCACATTTAATTGTTTGTCATCCTTTGTTGTATTTAAAGTCCAAGAGCCTTAGGCCAAACATTTAAATTGAAAGGTCAAAAGTGATTTAATAACTCTATATCAAGAGGTTTACATTGTTATTCCCAAATCCCAACTGTTTTAAGTTCAACATTTTGCCATAAGTGAATGCCATAAGAAAATGTAAAGCAATACCTCTCTGGGCTCATAAGCCTCTAAAAGTCATCTTCAAATCCTTGTGTTTTGAAAAAAACACAGTGCATCCAATAAATAAAAAGCTCTATTTTCACAGTATAAGCTGAGATTTATAACTGCACACATGAAAGTCAAAAAGCACACTCTAGAATTCCCAGTAAAGTTCAGCTAGTGTTTTCTGCAGCTCGAGTGCTGACAGTGGAGTGCGTCCAACCCTGTCTGCTCTTAACCTTCCTGACAGAGAACTCTATATTAATTGGCCCAAGCTGCCAGTGTCAGGTTTGAGTTCAATGATTATTTATACTGAAACAATACAGTCAGATTCTTCAGGTTTATATAAGTATGTTGCTCATGCGCTTTTCCCTTAAGGACGAAAACTTGCTTTAAACCCAACTCCCTGCTACTCACGCCAGGCTCCCCGGCTCATTGGCCTTTGAGTTAATGCCGAAACTACTGTAGATGTTTTTATGAAGATGCTCCAGTCCACAAATCAATTGCGGGTGGGGAAAAGTTTGCGCGTGCCTATCTCCCCTCGCCGTTCTCCATCCTCTTCTGTCTGCACGCCTCCCACAATCAAAGAGATCTCAGTGCTTTGACTTGCTGGTGAAAAATTCATGTGAGAGAAGTTACGCAACCCTAGTTCTTAATCGGCTCTTCAGTGCATTTAAAAACAGGCTTAAACAAAGATCCAGAGAGAAATGGAATTATAGGGACTGGAGACTATACTCCTTTATCTTCCTCTGTCTGTCTCTCTTTTTTATGATAGGTTATCAGCACAATGTTTCATAAGACTTCAGAGGGTATAGGAATTATAAACCTTTGAGTTATTTTTGGATAATAGAACTTCACTGCTGACTCCAGTGAAAGAGTTTGTACACTAGTTTTCTTTTTATAATTGGCCTTTTCTGCCATGTTTCTTTTTAGAAGATCTGTTAAATCCACAAACAAATGGCGTGTGATTGTCTAATGGCGGAAGCCACACTATATCTTTTAATGCAATCTTTGAAAAGATTTACATTATTGAGAGAGTACATAAAAAGCGTTCTTGCCTAAAAGAATAATTTATATTTTGAACAGGCAGGTCAGATTTGATAGGAAATGTTGCGTCATTTGTGCTTGCTGTTTATGTCTTGTCAGTAAGTAATAGGGGTGTAACAGTTCTCGGTAAAAAAACTGAACCGTAATGTTCTCCATCCATGGTTTGGCACGCACTTGCACCGCGGTTCATCCCGGCTAGCTGGCAAAACAATTTTCTGCAAAGTAGACTTTGTGCGAAGTTAAGTGTTAACTTCTAAAAAGCATGAGCTTGCCCACCTCCGTTAAATGAATTTATAAAACAAAGGACAGATTGTGGTATTGATACCAGGTCTATCATTAGAGGGGATTGTGAGGTGCCATATAGGCAAACATATTTTGGTCAGAAAGTATCTGTAATAGGGAGCAAATACTGGAATAGTTTACCACAGTCAATAAGAAAATGTTCTACTTTATCACACTTTTAAATTTCATCTGAAAAAGTGGCTTATGATGAATCATTTGTGTAAACATTTAACTTAGAAATTTTAATAATGTGTTTGGGGTACAGTATTTGTCTCTTTGTAGTGTAGTGTGTATAGCTGAGTATTTGTTCTTGTGTGTACCTGTCTAGGGACTGCGGATGTAAATTAGCAATGTTGCTATAATCCGGCTTGTTTACATTTTGTATTTTATACTAATGTTCATTAACATGCTTTGTCCCTATCAAATAAATGAACAAACAAACAAACAAACAAGTGCCGTTCCACCCGGATGACATTCTAAAAAAATGCCGTTGTCACCCCTTTTGGGTTATTTGAGTTCATGCGAATGCCGTTCGGCCTGAAAAATGCCGCTCATGGACTCTGTGTTACAAGGTCTGAACTTCCTTTTTGTCTACCTGGATGACATTTTGGTTGCAAGTACATCCAAGGAAGAACATTTGTCAAATCTCTGTTCTCTTTTAGAATGCCTTAGCACTCACAGACTTATCATTAACCCTGCCAAGTGTCAATTTGGCCTTTCGTCTATCGATTTTCTGGGACATTACTAGCGAAGGCACATGCCCATTGCCTTCAAGGGTGGCGGCAGTTAAAGGGTTAGTTCACCCAAAAATGAAAATTATGTCAGTAATTACTAACCCTCATGTTGTTCCAACCCCGTAAGACTTTCGTTCATCTTCGGAACACAAATTAAGATATTTTTGATGAAATCTGAGAGCTGGCTCACTCCTTCATAGGCTGCTAGGTAATTGATTAATTATTCAACAATTCATTTTCTTCTGTGATCCTCTGAGTGAGTTCACGTAGTGTACGTAGTTGTACGTCAGAACGTAGGCTCACTATTGGCCAGCATCACACGCATCACACACATGACCAGCATCAGCCAATAGTGAGCCTATGTTCTGACGTACAACCCAGAAGCGCTGCGCTGTTACACTACATGAACTCACACAGAGGCCCACACAGAAGAAAATGAATAGTTGAATAACGTCGTTATTTTTTGTTTTTTTTAGCGCACAAAAAGTATTCTCGTCGCTTGATAAACTTAAGGTTGAGCCACTGTAGTCACTTGGACTATTTTAACGATGTCTTTACTAACTTTTCTGGGCCGGCAGAATGAAATTACATAGAGCCTATGAAAGAGTGAGACAGCTCTCAGACTTCATCAAAAATATCTTAATTTGTGTTTCGAAGATGAACGAAAGTCTTTCGGGGTTGGAACAACATGAGGGTGAGTAATTACTGACAGAATTTTCATTTTTGGGTGAACAAATCTCCTTTAAGTGTCTTCCATTGCAACGCAGTTTTGGGGCAAACGCATTACAAGTAAGTCGAGTTACGTAATCAGATTACTTTTTACGTAACTAGTAAAGTAACCATTACGTTTAAATGTACATCATAAGTACACAATAAGTGCACAATAATTAACGCAAGTTACTTTGTTTTTACATGTATTAACTGACACCTCTCGCCCCCATGTTGAGAGAAATCGGGAGTAAGGTGCAGAGGCGTTGTGTGCGCTGTGTGAAGATGATGGTTATTGTAGTTCTAAATGTAAGTAGGCATTTACTAATCTCACTTGCACAAAAACATTCAGTATGTCGCAAAAAAAATAAAAACAGTAAAATGCAAACTCAGAATATTATGCAAACCTGCCATAATTAAATATGTTCACACACATATGTGACCCGTGCTGGCAAAATGAGTTGGACTGCTACCAGGCTAATTACGAACTACAGTCAAAACAAGTGAAAAATGTAAATTTTGGTCGAATTTGAGGTTTTCACAAAAATTAGTTCATTAAGCCCTTGTCTAGCGATCCCAATGCTCCAAATAGCAATTAAATATCTAAAAGTATCTTTATTTGTACGTTTTCTGAGAGGAATACCTTTCCTTTGTCCATGAAAAATGCAGCTTTTCTCTGTGCTCACTTCTGAACGACTGGCATTCCCTCTTGGTATCGTTGTAAAGCGCGCAGTATTCCAACTATGTGAATATTCATAGCGAATTCTTGATGGCGTCAGACTGAAGCAATGAAATGTGATTTTCAAACTCATGCTGATGTAAACAAAATGATAGCCTATTACTCGCGCTGACTGACAGAGCCGTAGCGTGCGCACAAAGACAGTACGCGATCCCGATATACACATATACACAGAGTTACAGTGTTTCAAAATATCTGTCTTTGTGAGTATTCACACAAACATTATCTGTTATGTCTTATGTTAACGTTTGGTTAACTGTCGGGGAAAACATCTGATGTGTAATTATATTAGATGTGTGTATTAGTAGGTCTTAATGGGCTGTCTGTTTCATTTATGTTAATCAAACAATTGTGCTATCATGAGGAAAAAAGTTGAAAATACATATTTTTCTATAGATATTTGGTTTTGACTTGTGTGCCAAATTTGGAGTTATTGCCAGGGATGTTAAGGTATGGTTGCCCGGTGATTTTGTTTTGGAACCTTCAGAAAACTTTAACTCGATTTTTCTCAATCTTTTCTTTGAAAAAGATCACCTTCGATGATCCGATTCAACCATACTTATAAGCAAAAATTACTTTATTTAAACATCACATTTGTGTTTAATTTTTTTGTTTTATTGCTCAAGTAAGAATGTTGAACTCTCTTCAACAGCACAGCTGAAAAGTTTATTTGAGCTGCGCTCTCTACTATACAGGTGTGAATTTGCATTTCCTTCAGCCTGAGACATTTCACTTTTGGTTTAAAAATCAAACAAGCAAGCCCATCTTAGATGAGGAAACGTAAGGCAAAAGTAATGTAACACATTGCTTTCAATAAAAAGTAACTAAGTAATGCAATTACTTTTTGTTACTTTATTAGGGAGTAACGCAATTTTGTAATGCATTACTTTTAAAAGTAACTTTCCCCAACACTGTTGCCACGATTAAAGATCTCCAAGAATTCCTGGGAATGGTTAATTTCTATCACAGATTTATTCCCAAAGGAGCTGAGCTTATGTGTCCGCTCTACAGGGCCCTTAATAACGGCACCCCTCGTCACATACTCATTTGGTCCAATGAGATGATTGGTGCTTTTGAAAGCATGGGCTCTAGCAGAAGCAGCCATGTTGGCACATCTGCTTCCCGACATTCTCTGATTTTGCTGTTGGTGCTGTCCAGGAACAGTTGGTGCATGGGCATTGGCAGCCACTTTAGCTGCCAACTTTTTCCTAATGAACAAAAATTCAGTGCGTTCGATCGGGAGTAGCTTGACCTTTACCTTGACACTCGACTTTTTAGTCGAAACTTGACACTTTTGACTTTCGCTCTGTCAAAGGTTTCGGAGCCATGGTCCGCCCACCAGCAGTGCCATCTGGCTTAATATTCAGAATTCACTATTGATATTTAACATGTTGTAGGGAAATCCAATGCAGTAGCAGATTGTCTTTCATGAGCAAGCACCAATGTGGGGGTGAATTACTCCAGTATGGACGTGGACCAGGGTTCTGATCCGGAAGTCCAGTCCTTGAAGACAGGGGTCACGGGCCTTAAACTGGTTGATGTCAAGTTTGATGAGGCCGGCGTTTCACTTCTTTGTGATGTTTCATCGCCATCCTGTTGTACCCAGATACTGGAAATGACACGTTTTTCACGTCATCCATGGTTTGTTGCATTCGGATACAAAAGCTTCCCATAAGTTGATGGCTTCTAAATTTGTCTGCTGCGGGCTAAAAAAAGATGTTAGTGTGTGGTCCGTTTCATGCATCGCCTGTCAAAAAGCAAAAATGCAGCATCATGTTAAGGCATTGTTAACTCGTTTTGAGATACCTGAACATCGTTTCAATTATGTAAACATTGACTTTGTTGGTCCTAAGCTCACCTGCTCCCAATGGTGGATCGGACTAGGTGACCAGAAGATGTTCTCTTGGTGTCAACGTCAACTGGGGACATTGTGTGTACTTTTATTGGCACCTGGATTGCCAGATTTGGCACCCCATTGGAAATCTCCTCAGACCACGGTTCCCAGTTCACGTCTTAGCTTTGGGCTGCAGTTGCGCATAATCTGGGCATTAAACTTTATCACACTACAGCTTATCACCCACAAGCAAACGGCCTGTGTGAAAGTTTCCACCACTCTATTAAGTCTGCACTGAGGGCTGCCCTGAAGGATGACAACTGGTATGACTGGCTCCCATGGGTGCTACTGGGACTTTGAATGGCTCTTAAGGAGGATTTACTAGCTTGTTCAGCGAATATTAAATTGAAACCGCCATATGATGGGCCATTCTTGGTTCTGGAGTCCACGGATAAGACATTCATTATTGATGTAGGTGGGAGGTCGGAATGTGTCTCAATTGACCACCTTAACAGCTCACAGAGACTTGAGCCGCTTTTCCACCGTCATGTTGAACGGTGCACACATCTATGTTTAAACTAAACTCATTTAAGTCGTGCCAATTTAAACATTCAAGCGCTAGAAGACGTAAAAGAGAACTGTGAGAAGATTTGTGTGTGCACTCATCCGAAGCGTGCAAATATTGAGTTCTCTTTGAAGTCTTGCACTTGAACAAGTGAACGTAAACACTTGAGAAAGACAACGCACAAGTATTTTGGATCAGTGGCAGTGTATTATCTCTGCGTTTTTATTGTTAATCAAACAACAAAAGACAAGGAAATCACTCACTTCTCTTGACTAAATAGCTTTTGTAACTTAAGTAATGATTAATTTTTGTTTAATTTATACAGTGAAGATTATATGCAATGTTATTTTACATTTGACTACTTCATTCAATTTCTGAAAACTACTTTTAGATAAATAACCTGAAAAGCACTGTTTATTTTATTTGTATCTTTGCTCTATTGTATTTCTTTGTGCTGTTGCTTGTAGTTTGATTATTTGTTATCATTTTCTTTTTTATTTGACAGTATAGTCCTTTTTCCCCCTGAACATAGCACATACTGTACCGAAACCATAACCACGATGAAAACCGAGCCATAAGTAATTTGCACTTTCACCCCTAGCAAGTAAAGAAAAGACAGGCTTCTTTGTTGGAAGATGCTACTTCCTTGCACGGACGACTCATTTTCATATTAACAAAAAGGTTTTTTATAACACCTTTTATAACACCATTTTCAAAGCATGGTTCTTTATGGAACCTTATAAAGAGGGTTCTATTTAGCACCAAAAAAGGGTTCTGCTAAGCCAAAGAACTTACTTGGTACTGTTTAGAACCATTTTTCTTAAGAGTGTATGTGTTACTGTCAACAACACGATCAGATTCATCCGGGCATATAGCAACGTTTCGAAGCACAACTGACATATAAACAACGTCTGCTTCCAGGCATCAGGCAATGACTTTGCTGGCAGCGTTTGATCACAAAGATACCTCACAAAACTGATTTGGGACAGACTTCAGAGGCAGCATAATGATTTAATGATCTACAACAAAACAGTTATCTAGACTCTAGAGCAAGCTTTGGTGATAACTAAGCGAATATTTGATTACTACAATACAAATTTCTTACTAGAAATTACTTAAAAAGTGGACAACCTTGGTCAGAAACGTACATTTACACACAAACTGACCAACATTGAAGCTAACATTGGATTCAGATGTGCCGATGCCTTGGAATGCATCCTCCAATGGCAGCATTTCTAAGCTTTTGGAAGCAGCCAACAACTAACTCCGCAATTAACTTGTAATTTCATGTTCCAACCACAGATGGCGATATAGATAGTTTTAATCCACCTGTTATTTACACAGTTTGGAATTGAGACATGTAAGAGGTCGTAATCGTTACTTTAATGTGAAACAGATAAATATTGAGTTAAAATGCGTTAACTTATAATAGCCTTGGATTTTTGAAATAGGTTGTTGACGGAACGATCTGCATTGTGTGTTCTTGACATTTCACACAAACAACACACTCTTTACTGAACACTGATGTTTTATTGCTTTTGTGTTATTTGTACCTATCACTAGAAGTAAGTATGGATGACTCTACGGGGAGATTTATTTCATAGTCCCAAATTCTCAACATGCTTAACATGAGTGTATGAGGCTTACACACACTGAGCTGTCATCTTCTCATGGATGATGAGTGATGACACCTGAACCATTTTCAATAGAGGGGTATGAAATGATATACCAGATGAAAGAAGCACTTCACACATTAGCTTTGTAGTGATAATGTAAACAAAATTCAGTTCCAAGCCCTGACCCTAAAGCACCTGGAAAATTAGAGCGCTACCCTCATTTAGATGGAAATTGCATTATTATTTCCATCTGTATGATTCCGAGCAAGCCTCAGCAGAACTCTTATTACGTTGCCGACGAAACTGCGAGTGTAAGTCGTTTTTACACCAGTAATGAACGACATCACACAGATTCACTAGAACTCTGGGGTATGCTTTTCTCCTAAATTAAAGAAGAAAAAAACTATCTGACTCTTTGAAAGAGGAAATGCAAGCACTAGCTATATCTTCAGTTCTGAATGTTCACGTTCACAGATATTGCTGAATAAGTCACACCCTGTAAATATGATTCCAGCTGTTTTTAATAGTAGCCTACCAATGTTTTATCAATTCTTATAAATGACAAGGCAAGTCTGGCAACTTGGCATATAAATGACAGAACAATTGATTCCACCACCCACCCTCTTGTTACAATTGCTTTGCCTGCTATAAAAACTTGCAGTTGCTATATATATATGCCTAAAAGATTGTTTTATCTGCAGTAACCAAAAATAGGCCTCATAAAATTATAATTTACAACATCAATAAACTCTTAACATGCATGCAAAAGTAATAATAAAATCATTTTCATATGCTGTGAAGTAGTGTCCTCCAGTGGTAAAAATGGAAAATTGAGAACATAACTTCTGATTTATGTTCTGTTCTGTTCTATTCCTTCTGTGTGCTGAGGAAGAGTAGGAATAAGATGAAGAGGGATGAAGGACGGCCAAATAAAACAGACAGGAACCCCCTTTCAAACAGACTAACTCTTTCCTTCTTTAACATTTGTTACAGATAAGTGCAGTGCAAGAGTTGCGCTGAGTTTCTCCTCACGGGATCTTAGAGTTCTCTCTTTCAGGATAATTTACCGCTGCAGGGCCATGTCACCATGACAGCTGACCCCGCCTCTCTGTCCTGACAGGCTAGTTTTGGATTCTTTCAATAAAAGCCCTTTGATTGCGCACTGGGGCACCTCAGGGTTCCCTGAATGGCTGTCAGAGCTGTCAGAGTGATAGACGGGTGGGTATTTTACCTCAGAAAGTAACAAGCGAGGCGTTAACTCTACAAGTGTAAGACCTCTGCCATTCAAATGGTAACCTCTCTCAGGCAGATACATTCACTGCTTAAAACCAGACAGCTGAACAAAAGTGGATTGAGATATACCCTTCTACAGCATCTCTCTAAAACTCGCCATAAATGAACAATTCTTTGATTAGCCATACTCAAAATATTTAAATTCAGATTGGGTAATCTGGTTACGTTGATGTATGAGTGGTAAGTAATGAAAAGATGCTGCATTAGCAGTCAGACCGGCATCATGTTTTCTTACTATTTAAAGCTCTATAACACTCTGTTATGCAAAAGTTAAGAATTGAGACTTATTTACCTTTAAAAACATTGGAACTGAATTTTGTATAATGACACTTACTCATGCAACATTGACGCCGATATTGAACTGAATGAATCAACATTGATCTGATGAACTGTGAAACAATTGACAGTTAATTGAAACAACATTGAACTAAATTGAGTTGAATAATGACACTATTACCTTCTATTGAGCTGCTTTACAGCTGAAGTTGAATTTGTTTCAAAACGTATTAATTTTACACCACTGTTATTTTCCTGTTTATTAATGTAAAACTGCTTTGAAACAATCTGTATTGTATAAAGCACTATGTGACTTGATTTGGCTATAAAGTGTTGCTTATCATAGGAATAAATCATCCATTTGGAGGAAAAACACAAAGAGAAAGTAAAGGGCATAAAAGCCAAGGAGTCTCACAGTCTGCAGATGTCCAGTGGGCCGTATAAAAGCTCAAGCTAGACAGTGATTGGCCAGATATAGACCCGGGGTCCGGTGATGGTCTGTTTCCTGTCGTCTGTGGAAGACAATCTTTCTGCTGTATATGAATATTTTAACAAGGTCAGAAGACAAAGGGCACTTAATGACCCTAATGCATTTTACTTATTGATCTACATACTTCACAGACAAACATAAGCTGAGCGCCGTATTCACCATGTGCATAATAACTGATGTGTGAAGAGAGAACATTTTGACAAAGCCTGATAGAATTACCACTGTGGAAGCTGTAAAGAAAAATGGACCTTGTATGAAACATAAGCTTTGAATACGTCGGCGAACGAGTCAGCGTCCAGCTTTATTCCTGCATTGTCCCCACAGTAATGCTTTCAGTGGAGGTAAAAAAGCACCATTTGGATTAGACTGAACTCACCACAAAAGAGCGAGCTGTTGTGTTTGATTTCCGCCAGCAGCTGCCATACTGTTTTCAACGCAAAAGCATGTCTGTTTTGTGTTTCACACAGAGTCTCAGTTCAAGGTAACATGAAGCGGCCCTCGGCTCCCAGCAGCCTCATTAGTTCTCTAATGCTCTAATCTGTATTGGTTTGTGAGACTGGCCACTCAATAAGGCTGATTTATCTGGGTCTAACATATGGCTGTCCCTGTGCTAACATTTGGACAGAGAAGAGACAAAATGTTTTAGTAGTTCATGTGCCGGATCAAACAAGACGCTCAGAGGCCTCCAGCCTCAGTGAAGAAAAATCAGACTATAACCGTGCATGAAAAGCCAGCATTTCTATTCCATGCTGCAATGTACTAGTGTTGCCAAATAACTCTGAAAAAGGAACATTAGAAGACCATCTGCATGAAAAGATTGGTTTGACACTGCAAGTAAAAAAAAAAAGACTAATTAAAGGAATATGGCCTCCATTGGCATGCATTATAATGTTGATTACCACAAAAATTAATTTCCACTTGCTCTACTTTAAAAAAGCCCAAATCTGGGTTACACTGAGGCACTACAATGGAAATGAATGTTAAAATGCTCATTGTTTCAAAAGTGTAGTTACAAAACAAGCGTGTTAACATGACTTTAGAGTTAAACTATTGCTTTATGCGTACAGTTATGTCCATTTTTAGAACTTTGTTGCAATGCAACATGACAATGTAACACCTTAAACCCTAAAATGACTGTAAAAATGATGATTTAAATAGCTAAACAGCTTAAATAAAACACAAGTTTTAACAGAACAAGTATTGTAAAATTAGAAGCTTCACATTTCTACATTAAAATCCTCCAAACAGTGGCCTCATTCCCTTCTATTCACTTCACTTCTATAAAAGAAAGACAATTAAATTATATCTTGTTGTTATAAACATTCTGCAATTGATTGAGCCTAACTTGTTCTAAACTCAGAATATTCCTTGTTTTTTACTTTTTCAGTAAACATATCTAAAAATCGAAACATTCAAAAACATGATAAATTTACATTAGAAGCAATGCTGCATAATATATTAAGACTTATTTTCCTAGACAATATATCATGCATTTTGTCTTACTGCACTGATGATATACATACATAAACATGATATAACACTATTAAAGATACTGTATATTCTCTGAAAAAAGTCTTAATACCTTATACTGCACAGCAAGTTAATTAATTTTAAATGATTTTCAGATATTTTAACTGGACAAATTAGACAAAAGAGTCTGCATTCACTCTGCTCTGTAATTGTACAATAAAGCACAAAGCCAAGCAATTGGAATACTGTAAACAAAAGAAGGGTTTGGAAGTTTTCCAAAAAATGTCAATTGTACAATTCTAAATTCCATCTGCACTGTCTTTTTTACCATGAACTGAGGCTTCATCCAAACATTACTTTGAACTGAAAGCATTTCACTTGCATTTCATCATCTCTTTGCCTGACAAGGAAATGGAGGGAGAAAGGACAAAAAGACGAGTCTTCCTCTGGTAAGGGAGGACCTCCACTCCTCAGCTGATGTGTCTATGATTAAGGGCTCACCCCAGCACCTCCTTTTTTTGTCAAATGGACATCAACATATAACTCACTTTGCTGGACAAACAAGGACAAGATCTGAGCGGCATCTAGGCAACCTAAAGCATGTCCTCCTCCTCCTCCACTGGGAAGATCTGAAAGATGTGCAGTCGCAGGGATGGGGTGATTGTGCCCGCAGTGGGAGATTACGCTGAAGATTCAGAGTGATTCATGCGAGGTGCAGAGGCTGGAGAATGTGTGGATAGAGCAGCGTTATTTACATTAGTGCACCATGTGAGGTGCAATCCTCCCTACAATACACTTATCTGACCTCCAACACAGAGCAGAGAGAGAGAGAGAGAGAGAGAGAGAGAGAGAGGGCTGTGTATCAAAAGAAAGATGCCTTCATTCAAATGTCAAGAGGACTCCCTTCACCTCTTTTCACTTCTTTCTTTCTCTGTCTTCTTTCTTCTGACTCTTCTGTTTACCTAGATATGTAGAAAAAAAAAACGGTGTATGCATTTTTGGATGTATTTTTTATTATTATTGATTTAATCATTTATTTAGGCTACTTTAATTTCTAACTTACAGTTTTTTTTTAAATTGCTTAGACACTATAAGTGGAGCTTGAGGCCCACTCAGTGAAACCATTCTCATATACCTAATCTTCAGACCAAGTCTGCAAAACACATAAATTGATCAATTAGAAATCAAAACTTGTGAGAAAATAAATTTGTGAAAAACAAATAAATGATTCACCCTTGAATTTCTGTTTATTTTGTAAATAAATACTGAATTTATCATTATTCGGCTCAAGTGTTGATTCAGTTCAGTTCAATAACTGTAAAATTCATTAATTGTACATACATACTGTATATACAGATTTGTGGACATACGTGTGCGTGTGACATACTCCTGTACACTCCACTGCACACTGAACAAGCAAAAGACACAAGATAGTAGTGTTTTACATTTTTCATAATCCGTGTATAGTTTGGTGTGTATGTGGCTGATGTTTATGTGTAGAGTTACAACGCAAAAACACCATATTTGGAAGAGTTCATTCTAGTGTTTGCTTTTGCAAGATATGTCTGATGTTTTGCATGTTGTGTGTGTGTTTTGTGGTTTTGTGTGGATAGTTTCAAGAAATGGAGCCATAGTTTCAGAAATTGTGTGTAAGCAATTTGAAAAAACTGTAAAATGTTCACGATCTTAACAGGAAAATAATGTTACAATGCTACAGTAAACACCTGTTAACCTGTTAAAAACGGTTAGATACCTCATTATGAAAAATTATTATAAAAAATATTTTTGTGCTAAAATACTGTAAAAAAAAAAAAACAGTAACCAGCTTGGACCAGATGAAAATTAATTACAGTATCATAAAATATATAGTGGAAATCAATATTATATTTAGAAAATATACATGTAGGCCTATTTTTGTTAAAAATGATTACATTTTATATGTTGTTGGTAAAATTGATGAGTCACCATATGAATTTATTGTAAAAAATAATTTTTTAGACATTTTTATTTTATGTACATTTTTATACTTATTTTTGTTATCTGTTACATTATTTACATTATGTGTTACCCTAAAGTTTTGTGTTGGTGTTAGTAACTGATAGTTATTATTAATAAAGACCCATTTTAAGTAACCTTTAGTCATTGTGTGGCCACCTGTATATATCATCAGTATATTTTTGTATGTAATTTGATGACAGTTTATGAAATTATGATGCTGAATTTCATTACAGTGAATTTCTAGCAAACACAGCTGTCGTTTTTTTTATTTTGTTTTTCAAGTGTGCTTATTTATTTATTTTGGGGGGGGAAATCATTGCAAGATACCAGACATATTTCCATATTTCCTTCAGCACAATGCATTCTGCTGGCTGTGGGCAAAGGAGCGGGGATGCCTGAGCTCTCTACATGTTTCTCTGCTCTCTTTCTCTGACCTTAAAAACAATCAGAGTAAACACACAGAGGCACCCGAGAAAGCCCAGACCCCACTGTGTCCTCAAAACCTGCACTCTCCAGCGTGCAGCCTTAATCAAACATACTGGCATGCTGTTTACTAGAACACACAGGGGAAACAAAGTGCAGGAGCCCCTAAGTCTCAGCGTTAACCAGGACCATCTGAGCGTGTGTGTGTTTGTGTAAGTGTTTTAGAAGACAGTGGAGTCTGCTGGGTATTTACTGTGTACGTTTGATCAGGACATCCTAAATCCTTATATTTGATTTCTTCTCTGTGCTCGATATGTATTTGCGCGCTTGAACAAAAACAGAAGTCCGTCTGTGCGACTGCTTCATTTCCTTTCCAGAAAGCCTGTTTCCTGAGCTGTGTGGAGCCCAAATGTGGCTCCTCACAGAGGGAATTCAGAAAAGGATCAATTGCACTTGTTACATCTCAGGTTTCCCTCTCCCCAACCCCCTTACTTCACTCACACAGGACTGAATTCTCAGCTGCAAGCAATTACTGCAAGGACTCACTGACTAACAGTTTCCAGATTGCCTCTTGATGGCCCCCAAATTGACAAAGACAGTCTGGAGTATGGACAATGTAAATCCATTTCTGGTTTTGTCAGTTCCAGACAGCTGGTCGGGGAGACCAAAGGCTGCGGCTTTGAGAACTCAGTGGCAATCTTAACATGTAGACAAATTTTCATCCCCAGCAACCTTTCCATCTCAGAGTAAGGTCATATTCTCTGAATTGCAAATATTGTAGGGCCAAGAAAATATCTGCCAGTTTCTTGAGACGCTGTGTTCAAGCAGAGGCTGACAAGTGGAACATATAACAGTTTTGGCTCTACTGTGCAAGAGTGTTAATGTGTCATTCACACTGATTGCTTGACGTATTTATGAGTAAACCAATCAGATGCAGTTTAAAAGAAACATATAGGGAAAAAAAACCCAATTGTTTCGACTTCAAAGGTATAGTCAAAAAGAGGAAGGACTTTGTTCCAGACTGAGATTTCCACATTGCTACACATCTCTTGATTACATATCCAGTGTTGTTTTGTTCCCTAAATACTTGAAACAGTTTTACTCCTGATTAGTTTTATCTTTGATGGGATTTTACAGATGTTGAATTATTCCATGGACTGTTGAACTGTTATTGTTGGCTTGTTTGTTTACAGGCTCCAGAAAGAGTAAAAGTAAGACTATCCATTGACAATGTGATGACTGGAGTCCTGCCATATTGCTGGAAGCAGTCGTGAGGACGGAAAGTTTTCTCAAAACGCATGAGAGAAGGAATGGCCTGCAGCCGACGGCTGTCTCGTTCAATTAGTGAGTCAGAGGAGGGACTGTCAGAGAAAAAACATGGCGCTGTGGTTTTGTCATGTGCTTGAGACAAATGGGTGCCAGATGAACGCTTGTATTAGTTTTAGCAGAGACCCGATTTGACATGCATTCTATAGAGAATCTTTCAATTTCCCCCTATTCAATGTTTATTTTAAGAGGTAAAGTGGTGGATTACCATAGTAGCAAGACTGGAAGCAGAAAGAGGACTAAACAACTGCAGTATTCACAGTTGATATATTGCTGGAAAATCCAGTGTAAGATGGTGTTAGCTGTGTTTTGGAATGTGGAAAGTGTTTTCCAGCTGATCCATGCTGGTCATTAGCTGGTAGGCAACAACAACAACAACATTAAAGCCTGTAACGCCATGTTAAGGTAGTCAAGCTAGTTTTTGAAAAAGTGCTGGTCAGATAGCTTAGACTAGCAAATGACCAACATGAACCAACGAATGAAAAGTCTGGACCAGCTATTAAACAGCTTGGAGCAGCTAATTACCAGCTATATTGACCAGTTTAGACCAGTTTCACACACAGTCTTTACTGAAAAATTACCAGTAAATTACCGGTAAGAGATCATGGTTACGTAAATAGGACCTTTTCAAAAATACCGGTAAACTGGTTCCGGTAATTTACCAGTAAGGGAAGTTTGTAACATTACCAGTAAAGAATGAAGATTACCAGTATGATCACGTACAACGTCAGGACGTGCTTTTGGCCAATCATAAAGTTCTTATGGAGATGACGTGATTACTTAGTGGTGTTTACAGTAAGCTTTTTAATTGTTTTTCTATTTAAATATGCGCAAGATGAGATCATCTTTGACCATTGCGCCACGTCTCACAGCTTTTTCAACATGTCGCACTCGAGACCCTGCCTTCTTTTCCATTCATCAGCGTTGCGGCTCTGCAGTTGGTTACTATTATGCATGTCGCGTGTCTTTACGAGCAAAAACAAATTCTGTTTGATCATAGCCAGAACGGCGTTGCTTGTGTAAACAGCATATTTTTGTATTTACCGGTAAAGTCATTCTGGCAATTTTACAGTAATTTACCAGGATTGCTGTGTGAAAGGGGCTAATGACTTTCTTGGACCAGCTAGTGACCAGCTTGAAGCATGTAATAACCAGCTTGGACCAGCTGATGACCAACTTGAACCAGCTAATGACCAGTTTAGATCAGCTAATAACCAGCTTAGAGAGCCTAATGACCAGTTTAGATCAATGCATAACCAGCTTGGAGCAGCTAATGATCATCTTGGGCTAATGACTAGCTTGGACAAGATAGTTTACAACAGCTAATGACTGGCTTGGACCACCTAATGATCAATTTAGTCTAGCTAATGACCAGCTTGTACCAGCTAAAAAACACCTTATGCCAGTGACCTATTATAGCCTTTTCAAAAATTAGATTTTGTTTTTGGGGTCTACTGGAATATGTTTTCATGCTTAAAAGTGATCTCTATTCCCAGTCTGTCAGTAACAATCTGTTTAGTTCTGGTTTCTATGAGCCCCTCCTTCTGAAAATTGCAATGTGCTCTGATTGGTCGGCTGGACCAGTGTGTTGTGATTGGTTAACTGCTTCAATACCACAAGTTATATGGTAAGTTAGTGAGTCAAGGCCTCAGTCCTTTATAACTAATTTGGACCAGCATATGACCAGCCAATGGCCATCCTGGACCAGCTATAACCAGCCTGGACCAGTTAATATCCAGTTTAGATCAGCTAATGACCATTTTAGACCAGCAAATAACTGGAGTGGGATTGAGAACCATTGGTTTAGACTAGCTAATAACCAGCTTAGGTCAGCTTAACCACTGCAAAGAAAAACTGGTAGTTGGTTTGTTGCTGGTCCATTATGGTCTACCCCAGCCAATGACCAGCTTGGACCAATTAGAAACTTTCCACAATGTTCCAAAAAACACACCAGCTAGCTTAATCCACATTTTTCAGCTTGTTAAAGCTGTCAAAAAGCTGACTGTCAAAGCAATTCACCAGCATAAGATCAGTTCTTTGTTTTAAATTAAATAGAGCTATATGAGAACATGAAACCCTTTAACAGCTCTGCATGATTATAAATCAAGCAAAAACAACACAACCATTTATAACATTTCACATAGGAAGACATTTGAAACTAACTCTGAACATAGACGTTTCTCATCTTTAAAGACACAGTAATGATCGCCGGAGAGAGAAGAACAGCCCGTCAAATCTTTCTGTTTGTAGCCAAACCACAAGCTGCCTGAATAATGACTGTTTCTCTAATTCTTGACCAGCATATCCAATCTCATTGCCCAAAAGCCTGATCACACAGAACAGCTTGTGAGGCCTAAGGGTAAAAGAACTGAAAACAGAGCTTGGCCCTGATTGCTTCTAACACACCGATTTCGGGTTCAAAGCGCACAGCTGTGAGAGAGAAACAGAGCCCCGAGCCGGGAAGGTCAACAGACAGTGTTCGAGGGGATGGGGCACGAAACGATCCACCCGGAGACAGCCAGCAGCTGCGGAGTGACAGCGTGAGCTGGCTGGACCGCACTCCTCTCTCACCATACAAAGACATCATGCCACATCGCTGTCATGGCTGTCAGCGCACCGACCAGCTCGTTAACAAAAGAAGAGCCAATCAGAGCTCTGAGCTCAAGATATTGACAAGAGTGCGAAGACTTTGAGTCCTTAAGTAGCCAATCAACAAGGCAGACAGGACAGAAGTTAATTAACCAGAATTCTGTGAAAGGGGATAAAGTGATAATGACATCAACACAAAGGCAAATGAAAGGGTTGGTCGCTTTTGGATTGAATCGCTTAATATGCGATTTAGCATTCACTCAAAGGAAGTGAAGTATATGATATACAATGTGCTAAACACATGTTGCTGGAGTTTTCGCCTAGAAATGTGATGTTATTTAAAAACACAAAACTAAAAGTTGCAGCATGTGTTTCACCATTCCCCCACCATCCTGCCTTGTTTTCACTGTGAGGGCAATGAGAGTTTAAGCATGTCGTTTTTGAAAAAATAATGTTTGTGTGTTTTTCATGCGCTGAGCGTAAATATCGAGTTTTTCTGACATTTGCGCAATATTTATTTGTGGAGGGAAAAGGTTGACATGTTGTGGACGTTCAGCTCATAAAAGAGCTCACTCAGGTCCTGTCCCCAAGTGTGGTCCCACCATGCGCTTCTTGACGTAAATTATTCCCGGCAAGTGAAGAAATACTTGAATCATTTCATGCAAAATATTGCCTCTGGCCTCTGGGTTGTGTACAGTAATAAATTCTGTTTGGAGCAGGCAATGTTTTTTATTCAAAATATCACAGTGACAGTTTAAAGACTCTGGAATTACAGCTAATTAAAGAGACCTTATAGTGAACCTCAGTGTGATTGGCAGGAAAAAGCTTGAGCATCATTTGCTGAGCTTCCACCTTTCAGAAATGTATACAGCATCAAAATCAGTGCAAAGTCATCTGACAGAACCAACAAAATATTTGTCATAATATTTGTGGCACAGGAATTCAAAGGCTACAAGTGAACTACAGGTTTAAAAGTAAAAAAAAAAAAACTATGGTCAATAAGAAAAACTGTGCCAAGAGCTTAGAAATGCAGTCTTAGTATACATTTTGGTTTTATGTTTAAAAACAAACAAACAAACTTTTAGACAATTATGAAGAAAAGTTTGAATTCACTGACTCTAAAAATGTCATGTGGTGTGACCATCAAATAAAAAGTAATAACATATTTTCCTTGCACCTTGAATTCATTTGAGTCTTATCCATTGAAAAAAAAAAAAAAAATGTAAGTATATATTTCAAGCAAAATATAATATGAATTATTTAAGACTTTAATTCATGTCGGGGCTGATGTCCTACTGGTTAGCACACAAATCCAACTCGAGGTCCTTTGCTGACCCTGTTCCCCTCTCTCAACCCAACGCTTTCCTGTCAATCTCCACTGTCCTATCCGCTAAAAGAAAGGCCAAACAAATATTTGGGGAGTCGCACAACATGACGTTTTACAACATGAACTAACCTTGCAATTTCATAAAAAGGTTAAATTATCAATATTTTAAGATACTTACTGACCTTCACACATGACCTTATTCATGAGCTCATTTGATAATGTATGATTTTTATTGATCATGCATTGATCTTTTTTCTCATGTTTTTAATATTAATCACAATACATTACACTATTTCAAAACCCATCTTATATCTTTTTGCTACTTGTTTCCCTGACCCCTGACTCTATGATCTGATTTCTATGTTTATGTACAACTATCTATTATGTTATCCATCTCAATTTATTTGTATTGTTTCATGTCATGTTTCTATGTCATGTTTATTTGTACTTTATTGTAAAGCGACCTTGAGTTTCCTGAAAGGCGCTATATAAAATAAACGTATCTTGATTTGGTGGGCAAAAGTTTTTCAAATAATAAGCAGTTTTGTTAAAAATATTTTTTCAAAGAAAACTTCATAAGCTTTTATATTTTTAAGGCTTTTTTCTTCTTTAAAGGGATAGTTCACCCAAAAATGAAAATTATCCAATAATTTACTCACCCTCAAGCCATACTAGGTGTATACTGTATCATATGACTTTCTTCTTTCGCCACTCGACTCTCTCATGAACGCACGTTACCGGAAACTAGTGATTACAGTTTATAAAGTTACAATTTTGGATATTTTTCTTACAAAAACGCTTTACTTCAGAAGGCCTTTATTAACCCCCTGGAGTCGTATGGATTACTTTTATGATGGATGGATGCGCTTTTTTGGGCTTCAAAATCTCAGTTATTCACTCCCATTATAAAGCTTGTAAGGGCCAGGATTTTTTTTTTTTTTTTAAATATAACTCCGATTGTGTTTGGCTGAAAGAAGAATGTCATATACACCAGGATGGCTTGAGGGAGAGTAAATTATGGGATAATTTTCATTTTTTTGGTGAACTAACCCTTTAAGTCATCAGGACAGTTGCATCACCCAAGAACTGTTTGACTTAATGCCACCTAAAAATATTCAAATTAAATTTAATTCAGTAATGAAACAATTATTTTAAAGATGTGTATTCAAATCTTTGAATGTGTGAATTGCATTTTTTATTTATTTTTGAATAATAGATCTAGACAATAAAAAAGTCATTGAATCCTAATGCATTTATTGAGAATGTAACAAAGTGGAGGCAAAATAATAAAAAAGGCTATATTTACAAAAATGACGGAATGCACAAAGCCTCATTCTGAATAGAACCTCAAAAAGAGTAGGCTATTCAAAAGTGGTAGCAAGCTCCTTGGTTCAGATCGGGCTGTGTTGTCCTCAGTGGTGTTTGAGCTTCAGAGTCACGCATGTCTCAGGCTGTGAGGGCACACATCTCTCCCATTCCCAGGGTTTATTATTACAAATAACCACTTCCATCTGCACGCTGACACTCAGTGGGGCACGGAGCCAGAGCAGATGCATACCAGTCTGTCCCTCTCCCAGTGAGAGAAGGCATGTCAGCAAACCCTCTCACAGATCCTGAGTTTAAAACCACCATGGACATGGTGATGAAAAATAAGAAATGGACTGGAGAAATCTGGAGGAATTTCGTTTTTGCTTCTCTTCTTCTCGGTCTCTCTTTCTGTCACTCTGTCCTCTGTTACTAGCCTGACCCTCACCTTCCACCCTGTGCCTCTTATCTGTCAGTGATCCCTCATTCTCCTGACTGTGATTGGCAGTCCTCAAAGGAAGCTCTCCAACCAGAGTGGAGGAGGTCCTGGTACAAAAGAAAGTCACCACAAAACAAACAATCTGATGGGAATGTGGCGTCTCGCTAACTCACTAATGAGTCCAACAAAGGCATGAGAACTGCGTATGGGAGGTTTACAAGTAAACGTTAATATGATTTTTACTTTAAAAAGTAACATTTTGATTAAAATACTTTCTCCTTTCCCAGTTTAGAGACAATGGTAAGACATTCATAGGTTGCTTACCCCCAAAATGTAAACACTGTGGATCTGTTTTGTGATTTTGTGAACATTTTCTTTTTGTTTTGTTTGAGCATCACCAGCCTGACATGGCAACATTAGCTCAACCAATGGTGTGAATTTGGGGGCAGGACTATCTGGCCAACCAATGGCAGATGAGGTGAGTATCCAGAAAACACGATTTTTGCATTTCTATTTGTCGATGTTATATATGCATCTATATATGCGTCAGTTATTTGTTATAGGCTATGTCTATGCATATATGAATGCTGTCAAATCGATTAATCGTGAAAAGTTTATGTTTACATAATATATGTGTGTGTATCTACAATATATACACACACACAGCAAAAATGTTTGTTACACTGTAAAAAATATGATCAGTAAGTTGACAACATATGTTTTTTTGCTTTAACTCATCAAAATAAGTTAAGCAATTTTCAACTTTATGTTATACAAGATTTTTGAATCAGTTTAATGTAACTTAAGTTGAAATGACTTAAACATCCAAGTTGACTGTACTTAATATAAGGCAGCAACTTTTTTTTTTACAGTGTAGATGCGATTAACAGCACTAATACACACACACACACACACACACACACACACACACACACACACACACACACACACACACACACACACACACATTTCTTTGTTAAACATCCCAGTGTATGAAATGTTTAATTTTTATATATACAGTTTCTCAGAAAGTAATATTCATTTATAATGCTTCTGATCTACTATTTACCAAGAAATAATTTACTCAAAAATAGAAATTCTCTCTTCGTTCACTCATACCAAAATTATAGGATTTTTTTCTGCTGTAGACAACAAAATGAGATGTCACGCAGTTTTTTTTTTTTTTTTAAACAGTGAAAGTGAATGGCGATTAGGGGCTGTCACAGAAAAAAAAAAAAAAAATTGACAAAAAGCATCAGGCAGTTATGAAAGTGGTCCAGATGGCTTGTGCGCTATATTCCTCTATACGTCCTCTAAAGACATCATGATTTGTTACACAAGACACACAAGAGGCATCATATATAATGACCTTTTCAAATTATGACACGTAACCTGGCATGGCACACAAGTATCAATTTAAATTTTGATATTTTCCTCCAGCAAAGCCATTTAGAATGAAGTCAGATGAATCTTTTTTTTTCATTTTGAGCTTGAGAAACCTAGTCATCACTTCCTTTCATAGTATGTAAAAGATACGCGTCAACATTCTGCTACAGAAGACAGAAAACTCCATACAGCTTTGAAACAACATGAAGGTAACAGAATTGATGACAAGTTTTCCGTATAACATTTCTCTAAACACCTTTATGTCAGTTACTATACTTCCCATATAATTCGCTCTTGTAGCTGAATGCTGTATGAATTATTCTGCTGTGGGCTGAGTATTCAATAACTCATTTCAGCTTTGTGGAATAGTTGTGCGTGGCCTGCCAGTGACCCTTTGCTCTTGAGGTGAGGTCAGGCTCTCCTGTAGGCCTCCCAGCTGTCTCTCTCCCTACACCCACACGTCCCTCTCCGCTTGCCCTCGGATTTCTCTCTCTCCTTCTTCACTCCCCCGGTTTTTCCTCTCCCTCTTCCAGAAGGGTTGACAGCTCCAAACAAAACAGGGCCTGTGAGCTGACTGACACATTCTGCCTCTGAAAGGAGAGCATTTAACACGCCTCACACCCTGCACTGCCCACCACACACACACACACCCTTAGCCAGCCGAAACAAAACGCCAGCATAGAGAAAAGAGTGGATCGGCCAGAGTTTGGGGGGAATCTGCACCTTGAAGAAGAGAAAAGGGGGAGAAAAGATTTGAGAGAGGGAGGAAAAAGAGTTTTTTCAGGTTCAAAGACAGTCTTTTCTCCCGCCTGCACCCTGTCACTCATCCTGAGCGGGTTGCCCGGAGGATAGCACTCCTTTTTCATTGGTGTCATTCATCCATCCGTCAGGCTGATGTGCACTCCAATGGGTTTGGTGGAAAGCTGCGGAAACTTCCTGTCAGGGCCTGCCGTGAGATCAACACCTGTTGGAGTGAGACGGAGTGCCGCTTTCCAGCCCGCACACTAAAGCCACATATACACAAACACACACTCAACAAACACAAACAAACCATACTATCTCCTTTCTCACAACTCTATCAGATATATTTATATTAGTGTTAAAAGACATTAACAGTATAAAACTGCAGTTATGTTTGGCTTTATGATGGCAATGCGGATTTGGCATTGTGCAGTCTGAATTTAAAAAAAACTACACTATTTATTTTTGAAAGAGGCTTATGTCTATATATTTTTTTTTTTAATGTTTTTTTTTTAAAGTTTATTTTATATATAAATGTTTTAAATAAATAATGAAAACACATTACATAAAATATAATAATAAAATGAATAAAAAAAAACCATAAATAATATTAAATAAAGGATTCATGATAAAGTAAAAAAAAAAAAAAAAAAGCATATAAGCGATTTAAAAATAATCTGATGCCAAATAATTGTTTGAAAAAATTCAGATAGATTCGGTATGTGTTTGGCTGGCCAATATATATATATATATATATATATATATATATATATATATATATTATATAGCTTTTGTTGTTCCAAAGCTGTATGGAGTTTTCTGTCTTCTGTAGCAGAATGTTGACACATATCTTTTACATATCTACATACAATGAAAGAAAGTGATGACTAGGTTTCTCAAGCTCAAAATGAAATAAAAGCATCAAAAATGTATATGTATATGTATGTATATATATGTATATATAAATAAATTTCTTTTATATATTTTTTATATATATATATATATAAATATAAATATATAAATAAATAGAAAGTAGTAGACAAAGTAGTTTTTGTCTAGTAGAAAACGTGGAGGGAAGTTGAGAAAGAAACCGGATGTGTCAGTATATTTGGTCTGTGCGTTCGGTCTTAAAGTGACAGCAGCCTATTATGCCTGTCTGTGTTATTTAATGTTAATAAAAATAAAAATAAATACAGATTTAACAAAGATGAACCTATATTTAAAGGGATATTTCACCACTGGAAAGATGAATGTGTATTTAAATTGGGTCATTTATGTAGTAGAAATGTGAAATTATTTTAGAAGTTGGTGCCTTCTAGACTGAGAAAAGCCAGAAAATGTATTTTTGGCTCATGTGGATGAAAGATGATAACTCCCAGAATGCACTTGCTTCGCTGCTCTACGAGGCCACTCCCAAGCCACGCCTACTGGTTACAGAGGGCAGTATTGAAGAAATGATACAACTAGGCTACTAGTTGACTCGAAACTGAAAAGACACCATTTTATCATGAGATCACCCCCTATGGGCGGGTTGAACACATGCAGAACGAGCTCCTACTACTGGCTGTAGTCTCTAACCTCTGGCTAAAAAAGCTTCTGATGACGCAAAATGACGATTTTTGCGTCATATGAGTTTTTTTTCCAGACACACAATACAGAAATCTCTCATCTCAGGGGGACATGAGGGAGGGAAGCACGGTCATTCGAAAATACTACCGGGTTTCTACTGATACAAAGCTTAATGCTAATCTGTGAAGTATCCCTTTAATTTCTATAGTGAACAAATAGTGCTATTTTAGATTTAGGCAGCTTGGAGGATAAGTGTGTCTTGTAAAGTGTGAGTACCAAGCAGCATCTCCAGGTGCTCCCTTGAGAACCAGACCAAAAAATGTATGTGCACCCTGTATATAACTACATTTTATAGCTACATTTTTAGTTAACACTTCTATTAATCAGTTAATTTGGTAAAAATCAATCTATCACTACTTTAAACCATTCAAAAATTGGTCAAGCTTTCAAATATAAATATATATATATATAGGCCTATATATATATATATATATATATATATGACACATATCTTTTACATACAATGAAAGTAAGTGATGACTAGGTTTCTCAAGCTCAAAATGAAATAAAAGCATCAAAAATGTATATATATATATATATATATATATATATATATATATATATATATATATATATATATGTATGAAGGCGTCCAAAGACAATTTTGTAAAATATTGGCATACTTGTTTTTCCTTTTCTTTATTTTTAATCAGACTTCAAATGTCTACTTCATCATGATATTAAATACTGCATTTACTCATGACTTTTATTTGACCACAGAACCGTTACTTAAACTTCACTCTCACAGCGCTTTTCCCGGCTGAGCAATCTGAGCCATGTATGTTGTCATGAAGCTGTGATGCCAGAGGTGCCGTGATGCTAAATTAACTGACCACAGTCCTGCTATCAGGTAGATTCTCATGGAGACCATTAGTGCTGCTGTCCCCTGGGGCAGGCCTTTGAATAATGCATGTGAGAGCTCAGGCTCTCAGTGGCCTGAGGCATATCCACCGCTCTTGTTACCTCTCATGGCATATCCTGTCAGAGTCACAGGTCAACATGTCGCCTGCTGGACTGTGTTACACACGGCTCAAACCACCACAGACAGATTCTGGTTTCAAAAGCAGAGCAACGAAAGTAATCACTGGCTTTTATAAAGAACTCTTGGAGAAAACAAAATAGGTGGACAATGGCTGTACTTTTCTTTTTCACTGATTCTGTTCACTTTTCCCCCCCTTCCAAACCTTATTCTATTTAGCATTACCTGAAGGATGTAAGGATCTTCTGAGACAGAAATCTGAGACGTGACTTGTGAAATATTAAATTAAATATTATAAAATAGCTGTTTTCTATTATAATATATTTTAAAATGTAATTTATTCCTGTGATGCAAAGCTGAATTTTCAGCATCATTACTCCAGTCTTCAGTGTAACACGATCCTTCAGAATTCAGTCTAATATACAAGATTTTTTTATTAATATTTATTATTAATAAATAATATATTTTATTATTATCAATGTTGAACACAGTTGGTCTTGAAATATAAGACTTTTGTAATATTATAAATGTCTTAACTGATATTTTTTGATCAATTTAATGCGTCCTTGCTGAATAAAGGTATTACGTCCAGATTTTACACTGGAAAATACAGTGCCAACATTGTTCATCTTGCAAAAGTCAACAAAAATCCCCTTAAAACCAAACATTTATAAAAGTAGTTGTATGCCCAACAATTCACAATACTATTAACATAACATTTACTGAATAGGAAAACTAACTATTTAGTAAATGCATAAAAAACGTTATTGTTTGAGTATTTGGTTGAATTTTGATGGTTTCATGCTTTAAGTTTAAGACAATCATTTGCATGAAAAATTGTGGTTTGTGATTCTGATTGCAAGTGAACCCGTATGTATTATAGACCCGTATTTTCTTTTACCTTGCATAGTTTTGTTCATGGTTTTCAAGGATGAAGTCATGCAAACTCTCCATCTTGACTTCTTAATTTATCAAGCTTCTACCAAGTGACAGACGAATTTGTGCCAAAACACAGAGGTTGATTGGACACATGACATACAAAAGAAAATATACAGCGTTTTCTCCCTTTTAAATTGATAAGACTATTTATTATTCGATCCTAATTAGACACGATTCCATAGTTGCAGTTAATTGTTTGCAGCTTTTTGCTTCTCTGATCTTCCCGAGATATCTACTAAACTGGAAATAAAGAAATAAACTGTAACTAACACACCTGAATCTTTCTCTTTAGATACAGAAACACACACGCAGTGTTCAGTCTTAATTGGAGTGAATGAAAGGATTGTGTGTGGGCTGGAGGAGGGAAATGAGTGTAGTGTTCTGCTGAAAGTGATCCTTGTCACACACAGGATGTCTGCTCACTCTCTCAAAAGCCTCCATCACACACACACACACAATATATATATATATATATATATATATATATATATATATATATATATATATATATATATATATATATATATATATATATATATATTTTAAGGAACTGAGGACCTAAGAGAGAGGCATCAAAACAGAGAGAGTGGGACAGCTGCCGATTCCCACAAAGTCTGTTGTTGCGGGCAGAGCGGACTGGAATTCCCCCATTCATGTATGTAAAGGCACCCGCAGTCCCCGTAATGACTCGCAATGACCACAAAGCCATTATAAGACTTCACTATATCAACAATCTCTCATTGTTGCCATTCTGCACACATTCGTGCAAGCCAAGCCAAGGAGGCATTTCTCTTCTCCAAATGACAATTCTGTCATCATTTACTCACCCTCATGTCGTTCCAAAACTGTATGACTTCCTTTCTTCCGTGAAACCAGAAAAGAAGATATTGCAATTCCAATGTTGGTCAAACTTAAATTAAACAAATGAGTTCAATCAATTAACTTTTATGAGTATTTAGAACTTATTTTTACTTTTGAGTTCACAAAACTGACACATTTTAAGTAATCTGAATTGTTTCACTGTTTTGAGTTTTGTGAACTGCCTTCTTTTAATTTAGACAAACTTAAAATTAACTGAAACTGGGCTAGGATTTCTATTTCCCATGCAGAATGCTTTGTCATGGCATTCGAAAGGGAGAGTAAATGCTAAAATTAGGTGTTTTTTGAGTAAAATGGGAGATTTAGATGTGTTTTGCTATGTTCATTTAGAAGAGTTTCTGTAATGTTGGGTTTTTGGGGGGTTCCTTGGTGACAAGTGGAGCATGAGCTTAGTTTGAGAAGAGGTACATATTAAATGTTCTATAATGCTGTACTCATCATGCTGTGCAAATGCTATCAAAGCATTGTGTTACCAATTAGCAAGTTAGCATTTATTGAATTAACTAGTTAAAGCTAGCCAAGTTTCCACTGCTAAAAAAATAAAGTTGAGATTATAATGATAATTTTAAGTGAAATGTATGAATAAGCTTACTCAAATATTTCAAGTTAAGAGTAAATAAAAATATACGAGTACAAAATAGAAATCTGCAAGTTCTGCTTAAATTTTGAATTTCTTAACTTAAAAATTTGATGTAACCATTTTTTTTGTATAGTTTTGCCATCTTATTCGGGTTTACTTTATAACATCTTTTGAGTGAACTATCCCTTGTCACATTTTTCATTCAATGTAACGTTTTTTTTTCATGAAACGTTTTAGCTGGATATTCATCTAACATTTTTTTAATGACTTTTTTTATGTTTAGAAATAATATTTCATAACATGTAACACCCAAAGTGCTTTTTTTGTGCTTTCATTAAATCTGTATAGGGATTTGGTGTGTACTGAAAAAATGCAGTTGTAAACAAATGAAGAATAATGCTGTAGAGTTAGTAGGATTATAAAATTAGAAGTTGTTGAACAATCTGAATCAGCTTAATCAAACTGAAGACATTCACAAGTTTTGGCACTGTTTTAGCACTTAGTACAAGACTTGTGAAACGGAGCGAGAGGGAGAATATTATTCCAGGGTGTTTTGGCACCAGAGGACAGCTCTATGAAAGGTTACCCAGGTGGTCTTTCCTCAACTCCTCCGTCTCTCCCCCAGCAGAATGTCAGTTTCAATTCCCTGGCTCAATCCCCCAGTCCCTTACCCAAATCATCATGTGAACCTCAGATTGCTTAAATATGGGCCTGTGAATCTGATACTCTGTTGGGTTTGGAGTCTTGACGGAGGTGCTGAGAGCCGGCTGATGAGGGGGCCCAGCCGTCCGCCATATTGCCGCCCAGTATGCCGTGTCATGTTCTCTGAACAATCGCCCGTGTCCCTCTAGTTGGGTAAACAACAGAGGCTGTCAGCCGGTGTCAGGTTTGGGCTTTTCAAAGCAAAAGAAGGAGAATGACAGATGACTGCTCTGAGTGTAGCCGACACTTTGCTGATAATGGTGATCTGAGTGCTGATACGGAGAGGCAGAGAGCGAGATATACCCGGTAAAACATACAGAACCCACAGTTTTAACAAACACACTGCTGGGAAAGACTGCGAGACGCTTTCAGTGAGATTCCCCGGCTCGCCCGATTCTCCAATTCTTCCGTGGTGGAATTTGACATGTGTTGAGGTTGAATCACATCCACAATAGTGAGTTAGCAATGAAAAGCTGAATTCAAGGCTCGTTCAACCGCATGAAATTGAGAATAAATAAATGAAATTAGTAACTGGATAGATAGAATGGATATAAGCTAAAGTTGGAGCGAGCCAATAATCAGTAATAACAATATTTGTTTGAATACGTTGAAAGATACCTTATTCCTGTGTTAAGAAAAAGTAATATTTTAGTCATTTAATTTTAATGTGATTCACATAAAGTGTTGATTTACACAATGCATTTTTTTAAAAATTAAATTTGAATGAACCTTTAAAATAAAATTTTAAATAGTATAAATTGGTGGGATTTAATTTTTTTTTGGGGGGGGGGGGGGATTTAGTGATTTATGTGCCTAATTAGAGAGCAATAATAGCCTAAATAATAACTAAAATATTATATATTCAAATAAAACGATAAAAAGATCATTTTTCCTGTGTTAAAAAAATAATAATATTTTAGTCATGTCATTTTTAATGGGTTCACAAAGTGCTGATTTACAAAATAGAAAAAAATTCTAAATAAATGTGAATTAATATTAGTAATTATATTTATTGATTGCTCAATTCAGTTATTTAATTTTAAGATGATTCACAATGAGCTGGTTTAAGCAGATTTTTAAAAAAGGAAAACTATTGTTTTTCACTGTCCATCAGGACTAAATTATAGAAATAACAGAGAATACTTTGGTGATAGAAAATCTGGTCAGTGTCAGCTGCGAGATGCACAGATGAAGGGACCATATTTAATGTCAGCCTTTCGGATTCCTTGGTGTAAATCAGCTGACCCTTTCACAAACTGCTCGATGAATTAAGCTCCACAGAACACTTTCATTAAATTGAACTCAAACTAATCTGTTCAGGGTTCATGGGGTTGACAAGCCACAAAAAAACAACATGTCTGACACGGCCGGCACGAGCGTACCTGTAACCTGAGCCGAGGGACGGTGGCGTGCCAAAACTCGGCAACCCGCATGCAGAGAAAGAGTCCAGTTAGAGCGGTTCCCCACCCCACACATCAGCTCTCGAGTGCAGGCCAGGCCTGCACAGTGGGGTCCCTCCATCTGGACACATTTCAACCCTGACAGGAGCCATGGCTGCATTAATGAACGTATTCACATATGGCCCACTCAGGACTGTCACTGCTGGAGATGGAGAGCAGACTGGAGGACTGGACTGTGAGTAGAGAGAGAGAGAGAGAGAGAGAGAGAGAAAGAGAGAGAGAGGGAAATCTGTGAGTTTCCTTAAAACACAGAACTATCGTTCTATAGCCCATCTGTCAACCATTATGGGCCCGGGCCATCAGCTGAATAACAGAGCTCCTCCTATACATGGAATGTACAGAGAGAATCATTTTTGTTCAACATAAAGAAAAATAAAACATTATGCAGATTAAATTACTAAAGATGTATTCTGAATAAACTGATGTTTATATGATATGCAGCATTTTTCAAATTCATATCATTCTAAGCTACATGTTGCAGGTCTAATTGACAAATTTGAGGTTATACATATAATGGTTTAATATGCAATACATTATAAAATGCATTTTTTTTATGTGCAGTGATGAATAACAAAAAAAAAAAGAAAAAAAAAGAAGAGTTTTAATCCTTAAGAACTTGCCTTGATTTCGTGCAACCTCACAAAAACTTGAGTCTTGAAGCTATAAATTGCACATAATGTCAAAGGAGATATAAAGTTAATAATAAAGTATAAAGTAAACGGAGCAAATGTTAAATACACATTAACACATGTAATGAAACGTTTTATAAGTTATCTCGTAAAAATAAAACTTTTTATGAGGAACAAAACAACCACTGAAAATGGCGATGCCAAGAGATTTATGGATGGATAATAGCGACCTCTTGTGGGGCCACTAAGAAGTGGGAGGGTTTAACATCAAATACAATATTTTAATTTTTAAAAAGTCCAGATTTTATGTCTTCATTTAATAATTTTAATATATGAAATATTAAGTCAATGAAAAAGTAATGAAGGTAAAATATAGGAAAATACAAATAAAAGCTATAAGGAAAAACTTTTGGTGTGGAAGGCCTATTTCTTTCATTTTAAATCTTTAATGCAATTGGGTGAAAAACTCAACCAATCCGATTCAACCTTCTCTCTGATTGGAAGGTGGAAACCTGTCAATCAATTAGAAAATAGGAGGAGCTTAAGTTCTACACCGAAACCAATAGTCAGTCACATGAAAGCGTCCTAAAGTAAAGAGCTCCGTATTATTACCTAAAGCTCGCTCAACGTGCAGACAGGAGATGCAGTCCTCGATTAATATTACCAACGTTATTAATTACATTATTATTAATTTTTTTGCATTAAAGTATATTTATAGTCATTTGACGCAATAATGTGCTATTTTACACTATTTTAACAGTAAAAATACAATTATTCCAAAACAAATCAACAAAGAATTTGCGATGATAGAACTAGTCCATCTAAATATACTAATTAATACTAATATTCTATATCCATTATGGTAATTTGAGCCATAATGCAGTTGTACCCTGATTATATATTTATATATTTTTATATAGGCTATAACTATAGCCTAGATAAGTCAAGTAAAATAACAACAATAATAATAATGAAGTGTAGTGTATAAAACTAATAGAATTATTCTTTGTCCCTAAAAGTGGGCCTTACTTTAAAAGTAAGAATCATTTAAGAAATATTTTTAGTGTCTTCTAATGAGATTTTACACGGATACACCATGAATCACTGAACTCGAGCTGTGGGTTTTATCATAGACAGTAAGGGTTTTATAAATGCACATAATGAGTGGCGCATGCGCCCTCCAGTGTCCTTCGACTACATTACAATTGTGACGTCAACACAACACAAGGTATTTCCCCATCTACATCTTTCTAAACCGAGACGCAAAAGTTTCAATATAAATCATTAACGTTATTTTTTAACTAACAAAATCATCTGGCATTAAAAACTGCAACTGCTGCTGAGTGCAGCTCATCGTAATCAAAATATATTACAGTAGCCAATTCTAAGGGCGTTTTGCGCTGCATTATCTAGTGTCAGATTAAACCCTTCTCTAAAAAAAAAAACGTCCGTGTGCGCAAAGAAATTCAGCCAGGTCTTGCTCTCGTCTCGGGATGCGCCTTTAAGGATTCCTCCCCCGGTTTCCTGAACTGACCTCTTCCCTTTGAAACCACTTCCTCCCCTTCTCCCAATCGGCCATGTTTAATTTGACTCATTCATGAAAAGTTATGTAAACACAACAGTAAAGCCATGATCGTGAAGGCGACATAGTAAGCGATGCTAGATTACTGAACAGCACTGTGATCTTCCGTGTGGATGCACCGCGTTGTTTGTACAGAGACTGATCATTTGCACGAGCATTAATCACCAGCAGTGGGAATAAAAGAATAGCGCGTGAACTGCGCGTGAGGCTTCGGCAGGTGGGCACGCGCACTTATCAAATTCATACCAGTGGCGTAGAATGAATATTATTAAATACAACAAAACAGCCATTCATAATATTAACCTGCTTGGTCAGTGACTGTGAAAGTTTAGCTAGTTGGAAATGATACATTGCGGTTTCACTGGCAGCGACGTATTGTTACCATTGTTTATTTAAGGAATTCCTTGTATTCCTTCATGTCAGATGCAACATCGCTTGATACATCAACAGAAAACAAACAAATACATAAGTATCAAGTGGAAAATTATTTTAAAATTCCTCCGACTTTATTGTTAAACAACAATTCTATGTATAATGTAAGTTTAGTATTTGTGATATTCTGGGCCTATCAAAAACCAAATCATCGTCACTAACCAATTTCCTTAAAAAGTCTCTTCATGTCAAATTATCCTATTTTATTATTAGTTATATGTCTGCTAAACTTCATACAAATGCTTTATAAAAGATTTTGAAATACGTAAGCCTTTGGAAATATTATTAAATGCTAGCTGTGTTTTTATAGGAAATCATGAGGAAAAAGCAGAATGTGAAAAACAGGAAAGCAGAAGAGACAACCGTTGTCCAAGAGTTTGCAGTGGAAAAAATCATCCGCAGAAGAGTCAACGATGGAAAAGTTGAATACTATCTAAAGTGGAAAGGCTTCACAGAGTGAGTGTCTGGAACAATGTTGCATGTGTGTGTCAAAATGTTATTTAATATATCTACCAGTATATGACATGTCTGTAGTCCTTCCATCAGTGCAGAGAATACCTGGGAGCCAGAGGACAACATGGATTGTCCTGAGCTGATAGAGGAGTTTCTCAGAAACCTAACTGTCTCAGGAGAGACGGATCAAGAGGGGTGTCAATCTCTTGACCATGAGTTCCAGCCCAAGCAAGAGTTAACCGAGCTAGATGCTGATACGGTTAGTGTCTTTATATACTGCTGTACCGTTCACTTTCACTCCTACAGGTGTTACTGCACTAGTGTTTCAAGATAAGCATAAAAATTCCTGAATATCAATACATTTAATTGCATTAGATAAACTGCTAAATACTGTTGTTGTTGTATTTTGTCTATAAAGCAGTGAAGTACAATCCTGGATCTGGAGGGCCGCCTTCCTGCAGTTTTTAGCTCCAACCCTATTAAACACACCTAAACCAGCTAATCAAGGTCATCAGGATTGTTGGAACAGGGTGGAGCTAATCTCAGCAGAAGGGTGGCTCTCCAGGACCAGGATTGCACACCTTTAGTATTGAGTTTTAGTTATTTCCAAAACCTTGTCAGGCTTTATGATAGTTTAGTTCAGTGTCTGGAATCATGCAGGCTCACCAGCGGCTTCAGGAAGAACTCATCGAGAGAGGCAATGAGGAGGTTGGCGATCACAGCGCTGAGATCCCAGCAGGACAATCCAGCCACCCAGAACCTGACTGCATCATTGGATGCACAGACCAACAAGGAGAGATCATGTTTCTCATCAAGTGGTAATGTTTCTACACTGGACCACTTGTGGAGATTCTTGTTATTCCACACTGCTTTGTTCATTTTAAATGCAATGTAAATCACAATTTTTTTTTAGATGTTGTAACGATAATCTTTAGTATTAAATTCTGTAATCAGTGCATTGAAATTTTTAACTCGGATCATGCATTGATACACGCCTTAACTTAGCTTTTATGTTTCACACCACATTAATTGGAAAATTGTTGAGAAATGATTAGAATAGAAGCACATTGTTGTCAGGTGCAACAAAATTACCTAATTCAAAAGTAAAAAAAAAACATATATTATCTCAGTAATGCTAAAATAATACTGTGACCATACTCTTTCAGTGTTTAGTATAAAATACTATTATATACTAGTTTAGGTTTTAGTGATTTTGAAAATATTTATATTTAACCTAATTTAATTGACTTTGTTTTATTTTAGTTGCATTCCAAGTTTGTCTAATTTATAAATTCAATTTTATTTCAACTTTAATTTTTAATCCTTTTAGTTTTAGTTAACAATACTGTTCTGCTTAAAGTTAATACTGATACCAAGGAATTCCTTTCATGTCCATGCTCTTCTTCAACACACGAATAGAGATGAAGATCAAAAACACCCTCAAAGCAAAAAGATGGCGTAGTTTACAATTCTGTTGCCACTAATCTGCAGCTGGTGATTATGTGCTTTTAATTTGCTGTATTTGTCCATTAACACTGATCATTATTTCATCGCAGGAAAAACACAGATGAGGTAGCTTTACTGTCAGCCAGGGAGGCCAGTAAAAGGTGGCCCCAGATGGTAATCCGCTTTTACGAGGACAAGCTGACCTGGCATGGCGAAGACGAGCAGTGAGAGGGAAATATGTAGCAGTGAATCCTACTGTATCTCCTGGCAGCTTTACACATACACAAACACTGTGGCATAAGTTTACTGTTTGACATACCGTGTTTTCAAAGTGTGTGAATCCACAGCCCAATGTGAAGCTCTTCCTAACACACTAACCTCTAGAAATGTGAGTGGAGTATTAAAGTGCTACTGTAGTGTACAAGTGGTTTATTAATCGAATGTTGTTGTGTCTCTTGGTCTGTTGTTGGAAAAATTAACTTGCGATGTTCATTCTTCAGTCCTCTTTGTTACTACGATCTGAACTGTGATTTAACATAGGAGATGACGACGGATGTACAAAACCTGCTCGAGAGGAACTGTTTGTTGTGTAAATGTACTATTAACCCCCTGGTTACGCACTTACTCAAGTTATACTGTGATGGATCCCGTGATCTGTGAGAGCATAAAGTGTGGCTCATGCAGGTATAAATCCTTAGATTTGCACAAAACAGATTCTAGAATGTAGCCTATACAATCACATTTTTGTGAACATCGACACGCTTCTTGTTGGTCAGTGTCACTTTCATAGCAGTAGTGTTATTTAGGTTTTGCGTTTAAGACCTTTGTCTTGTAGTTTCACTCTTCTGGCTTCCTGTTTTCTGTAAAGATCACTGTTAACATTACATCTCGAGTGAGCAATCTATAGGTGCTTTAAATAAACACAAAATTACCTCAGAAGTGTTGTGATCATTCTTATAAACCTGTTAATTTGCAGTCCTCTGTGAAAAGGTGTTTAAAAAAATCTAATAATATTTGCTACATTAGAGATGGATGAAGCAGCCTTTTCTTACCAGTTTGTGCTTTTAAATATCAAAATGCTCAATTCAGTTTTAAAATAACCAGTCTGTAATATCAAGAGGTTTGAAAACCTACAAGCAGGGCCTAAAATTAACTTTTTGCCAAACCTGCCAATGGCCGGTGACTTTTTATTTTATTTTATCAGCCATAAATACTTTTTACCAGCTATGAAACATAGATTAGGCTGCTGTCACTTTAAGAGCTAATGCACGGGTCCAATATACTGTTACACATGCTTTTTTTCTCAATTGTTTACATTGACTTAACTATTATGTTTACAGGGACACTTGCCATGACAGGCATTTTGACTTGATTTAGTTTGAATATGTCTGTTCAAGCGCAAGAAGACGCGAAATTCATTAATTGCCGCGCTTCTTGACGCACAGAAAACTTTTCTCACAGCGCGCAAGTAACATTAAGTTCCCTGTCTCGTCTTCTTGCACTTGAATATTTAAATTGGCAAGTCTTAAACATTCGTGACTATGCAGCGCTGGCCCGAGTGTCATTCACGTTTGTTCACGTTCATGTTCTGTTAGTGAATTAATATTAATGAATTAATATTAGCATTTCTGGAATTTATAAAAACTAGTGCAAAATGCCCGTGAAAAATCAGATTTTAGTAATTGTTGGTTTGGTGTGTTTGAGTGCTCATTGTTACAATTACACAGCAAAAGTTCAGTGACATTTTTATTTGTGCATGGTAGAAAGCACACAGTGAACTCCGAGAAAACGCTATGCTTGAGGAAACAGTTTGTGAATAGGCAACTACAAATGATGCCCGTGAAAGAGACTGTGAACGCATTGAATAGGATATGTTTAGTTGGTGAATAGCATAGGCTACTATTACACAGTAGCGATAACGTTAAGCGCACCAGAATGAAATATAATATTCAGAAGTAAACAATATTCAGAAGTAAACAGCATAGCTGACTTACAGATTCAGATAACATCCACAAATGAATAAGCGCGTCGCGATTCAGGGAGCAGTGCAAAGTGCCCGTGCAAAATCAGTTTTTGTGTGTGTTTTTAGTAATTGTTGGTTTGGTGTGTTTGAGTGCTCATTGTTACAATACAGATTTCAGGGAGCAGGCTACACAGTGAACTCCGAAAAAATGCTACGCTTGAGCAAACAATTTGTGAATAGGTTACTACAAATGATGGCCGTGAATAAAATATAATATTCAGAAGTAAACAGTGTAGCTGACAGAGTGTTTATATTAGAATGTTTATTTTTAAACCACAACCTTCTTGGGGCTTCTTTGACCGATACAACCCTCTAATGTCAGAATGTTTATTTTTAAACCACAACCTTCTAAGTGCTTCTTTTACTGGTATTTTTAACGATATCTTTTGCATTTCTCATCCAAACAACGTCAAACTTGGCACTGCACTTACTCGTGCCCGTAGCGAGACACCTGTCAAGTTTGAAATCCATAGGAGTAACGGTTCGAGAGATATGCGAATAACAGACACACACACACACAGACAGACAGACAGACATACAGACAGACGTTTCTGTAATTTATAGATAGATGTTACTGGCCTACTGGCGATATTCTGTTTCATATACTCTGCAACACCGATTTTTACTCGCATTTGGCGCTTGACGAGTCCTTGAATAACTGTTTAAGTACTGCTAGTTGTTTCAAACATGCAGGTGTTATGATTATGGTACCATTTTTTCCAGCTGCTTTTTCCTGCTCCTTTTATTTTTAATGACGCTGCTAGTCTGCTATGTCTCTGGTGGCTGGTAAAAATGAAGCACCGCTGTCAGTCAGAGACACAAAATGAGCTCCGATGTTTTTCCCTAGTCTACAGTTCCCATGAATCAGCCCCAGTTGGTCAATAAGACCAATGTCTCATGAAAATACTTCCTTCTTTATTCTTCCCATTTTTAAACCTCAAATACTGGCTATGTGTTCATGTGAGTTTGTGAGCGTACGTGCAAGGTCTTTTTTGTCACGTTTGGACGCATGCAGGAATTCACTGGAGTGTGGGTGAGGGACCCTCGCATCCAGAAGGAAGATTTCTGGCATGCCTACATGGATTATGAAATCTGTATACATGTAAGTGGAATAGATACATATATATAGGACACAAAATAGTCAAACAAGAGGGCAGAAACTGATCATTCTCTGTATTTTATATTCACTTAGACAAACAGTTTGGCCTTCACTAAGAAGTGTTCCTGTGTGCGGCGGAGATACAGCGAGTTTGTGTGGCTAAGAAAAAAGCTACAGGAAAATGCCATGCTCATGTATGTAAGCGCCGAGTCATATTCCTGTTATTTACTTTGTTCAGTAATTGTGCACTGAAGGTTATAGGTTTGTAACAGAGTTTTAAAAGCAAGTTTAAAATATACCAAGTTCATATATTTGTATTCATGTTGGTTTCTCAAGGTTTCATGCCATTTTCAAGAAAGACTAAAAATCTCATGAAGTGTACCCATCAAACTGACAAATATACACTGCCTGGCCAACAAGTTGCTGTTTGGATTTAAATAGGCAAATGCTTAAAAGTATATGATTGGATCATTATTGCAGTGATTATTATGTTTCTAGGATGTTATATGTTTGGCAACCGTTCTTCAGTAGTACACAAAGTACACAACTTCCAGATACTACTGGTCAAATATTACTCTGTTACAAGTAAAAGTTGTAAAGACCAATTTTTATTTAAGTAAAAGTACAGCAGTACTTGTTTACTTAAAAAGTAAATGTCAATGCATTGTTGTATGTAATACGTACAGTACCTTATGCCTCCAATATGCCTGCATACCTACTCTCATTTCAATATCAAATTTATTTCTAGAACACAGTTCCAGTAGTGGGATTGAATCCACAATGGTTTCGGACACCCAAATGACAGTTTCCTCAAATAGTGACCTATTTAAAGTTTTTTGCCTTACTGTTTCCTATAAGCTAGTGTGCACCAAAACAATGACAAAATTCACATTTAGAAGACCAAACCCAACGTTGAAAATTAAAATGTCCAGCCAACGCACAATCCAACGCCAGATTGATGTTAATCTCCAACGTTGAACAGACGTTGTATTGTGGTTGAAAATGAAAAAAGGGTTGACATCAGAAACCAACATCTGCAACCAAAATCATCCCCTAACTGACGTTACTACATTCTACTCAATGACCTTGACAGAATTGTAGTGGAGTAAAAAGTACGATATTTGTCTTTCAGATGTAGTGAAGTTAAAGTAAAAAAGTTTCCAGGAAAAATAATACTCAAGTAAAGTACAGATACTCAAAAAGTGTACTTCAGTACAGTACTCAAGTAAATGTACGTTGTTACTGTCCACCTCTGCCCAATATACATCTCAGTTCATTCAAATATAATTTAGGTCATTTATTATTATTTACAAATGACTAATTGTTGCTAATTACAAGGGTTATTTTAGTATTATGTATACATTTTATTATTTATTAATATTTTGAATAAGCTGTCATTTTTATATTTTCAGTGTTCATTATGATTTTAGTTCAAGTTTAAATAATTTTGTTGTAATTTTAGCACTTTAACTTAAACTTCGTTGCCAAGAGATAATATTTATTTTGTGTGCAAATTAGTTTTAGTTAACAAAAACAATGCTGCTAATTACCATAATGGTTGTCTATGAATTGCAGAACACATCTACCCAAACTTCCTCCAAAAAACCCGTTCTTCAGTCTCAACAATGCCAGAGAAATTGGAGCCCGTATGCAGGGACTCCGAAAATTTCTAGAAGGGTAAGTATCAGAATAGCCCTAAAGAACATGTTATATTAAAACATAAAACCATGACTGAAAGAATGCATTTAGCTTGAGAACATGTGACATATCTCAGGTACTGTATATCTCGACTCATAGAAAATGCAGTAAATGTAATGGTGATCAGTTATATGCTTACATCCTCCAGCGTGGTACACAGTCCGGTTCTGCTGTCGGACAGTTGCTTGCACCTCTTCCTACAGTCCCAACTGAGTGTGAAACAAATGGAGGCCTGTGCTGAAGGCAGGAGTCGCTACACAGTGTCTGAGGCCATTCACAGTTTTGGCTCAGGAAACAAACGCTTTGATTTTCAATCTGAAGAGAACATGGAAGAGGGTGATGGAGTGATTTCTTGCCAATAAAATGGAGCAAATGTACTAAATTTACAAAGGCATTACTGAAGTGCAACCCATGCTTGAAGAGGGACAATGAAACATGAAAAAGTTACTGTCATTGTTGAGTAAAACAGTGTTTTGTCTCCGTGCTGATTAATCTGTATTGAAGAAGATAACCTAATAAATTAAATTATTTAATCCACAGTTGCGCACACATTAATGTCTTGCTTGGCAATCAAATTAATGTATAAAAGCATAATGTGGCTTGTGTGGAAGACAGTTTGTTGTTAAAACTACAGATGTGTGTGTTGAGAGGTTTACGAGAGGGAATTTATGTTTGCTTGTGAAGTCCCTTAAACGCAATAACCACATCCTAATAAGCAAATACAGAGCATTAGGACATTGTGTGATTTAGACCCGACCCCACAGAGCTAAATCCAAATAATAATCTCTACTCAAACAATTTTACTGCCATAGTTAGCTATAAAAGATCATTGTCTGGATGTCATACAAATTGTGCCTTCTCGTAAATATTTAACAATCGTGTGAGGCCGTACTTGACCGGCAGATGGCGCCGCTGCTCTTCTGTCTTTCCATGACTGTCGGTCTCATCCCTGCAAAATCATAAATGTTTAATCAAACGAGTAAAAGCCCTCAAAGCAAGCAGTATTTCCTCTTTTCAAATCATCCACTGCTCTCTCACAGTCGTTGACTGGGGCATCAAATCACCAAGACATTCTAGAACAGGAGGATAAAGGAATTACGGTAACGTTATATCGCCAAAAGCAAACAGATCAAAATAAAACCATCAAAATAAGGGCTGCAAGCAATATTCAATAAACTGAAATCATCAAGGCAGAAATATATTTTACAAGGGGTGAAGGGTTGGATGGTTTGTATCAGGGCTGTCATTTTTTGAGTTTAGCTTGGAGTGAGAATTATGATTCGATTAATAAGCATTGCGATTCGATTCTGATCTTGATTCAGTATTTACATTTATTTGGCTTAAGATCAGGTGCAGTAGACTACATGTTAATTTTTCTCAAGGAAACAATCTCTCTCAACTATGTAAACATAGAGGGAAACCTGTCAGCTGGTATTATTATTAGCACAGGCCTAGCAAAATGCTCCTCTAAAGTTTTTTTTTAATTTTTCTAGCTAACTAATATGATATGGTCATTGAATGGCTTTACGTGATATTGTTCACAAGCGTTTTATTCACGTCTTTCCACGGTTGAATTACTCATTGAAAGATTACAAGACATGAAACATTTCAGTAAGCTGTAGCCTACTGTATCTTTCAACATAACATTACCTTCTGATGTGTATTCATGTTTATTTGGTCAGGGTTCCCACACTTCAAATTCAAGGACCTTTCAAGGACTTTCCAGGTCCAATACCATCAAATTCAAGGACTTAATGTGGGGACACATTTCAAGTGAGAGGAAGGTTACATCGTGTTACCTTGTAAGACACATTGTTGCGCATGTTCTCTAGACTCCGTCGCTATGGAAACAAAAACGCTAACATGCAATCACCCGCAAATTAATGTGTGTGGGTCTATGTAAAATACATAATTTTACCTTTAAAGTCGGGATGTTTCCGTATTTTACGGGACGGGTGGCAACCTCTTTGGTGAGCCAAATATCTTGAAATTTGCATTTTCCAGGTCATCACGTTTCTGCGGTTTCAGTCTATTTTTGCAATGTTTCACGGTGTGTCTGTGAACCGTTGAGGAACCATCGTAGTAGTTTCGAGCGCGCGTGAGTGTCATGGCAACGTACAACACAAAGTACCTCACGCGGGAAACACGTAACACGTAACAATGCGCGTAACTAAAGTAAGCTAGTATGCATAGGCCACGAAGTGTTGGCGAAATAAAACATTAGCGAACCAGATGGATTAATATGGATTTTTTTTCGAGAAAACTTTCAAGGACCTGTATCTATGTATGTTCATTTTCAAAAACTTTCCAGGGCCTTGAATTTTTTTTTTTCAGATTCACAAACTTCCAAGGATTTCAAGGACCCATGGGAACCCTGTTTGGTGCTATAGGCCTATCTAGCAATAAAGAGAACAGGTTCACATGCAGCTAGAACTGAGGTGGTACAGCGTTCTGTCATGCCACATTAAGGTTAGTTCACCCAAAAATTAAAATCCTGTCACCATTTACTTACCCTCATATTGTTTAATTTAGGCTTTTATTCACATATAAAAACATTCATGGTGGAAGCTCATGCATGTTTGCTTGACGTGCGCACAGCCAATGAGGTTCTTTCTCATGTCACGCACCACGTTTGAGTTTCAGCAAGCACCAATGAGGTTCATTATCATGTCAAGCAGGTTCCTTTGAGCTTCTGTTTGTTCTCTATCTATGTTTATGTGAATAAAAGCCTATAATTCAATCTGTTCAATATAAATAATATAAATTCTGTCTCTTCAGAAAATTTTAATTAAATCACTAAATTCATGGTTTAGTTTTACAGTCTCTTTATTTACTTTTTGAAGCATCAGTTAGCCAAGTTGTCAATGGGGAGTAGCCTACAGAACGCTAAGATTTTATTAAAAAAAGTTACGAAGATAGGAAGGTCTTGGGTTTGGAACAACACATAGGGCTACTGACGTATGACAGAATTTTCACATTTTGGGTGAACTAACCCTTTAAAGAGTGCCAAAAAGGTTTTATTTTTATTGTTTTGAATTTTGTTATAAAAGTGTTTCATAACAAAAGTAACCTGCTCTGTGTCTGCCGGGCGCGTTGTCAGTGTCATCTTTGCTCCAATGCTCCATTTGCTCCAAAAATGTTTTTTAACTGCTTGAGAAAATGGATGTGTGGTGTGAGAGTTGGCAGTCCTGTTAGTATGGTCCCGTCAGAGACATAAGGCAGGTTACATATCATATCAAATGAGTGAGAGAAATTGTAATGCTCAATATGGTACCAATGGTCCTGCCTCACACTTTAAAAAAGAACTCGATCAAATTTGATAGACAAATGGAAGTCCTGTCTTTCAAATAAAGGAGCCAAATGAACTGTTTGCAGTTGCTCTTGAACGCGTTGATTTGTTATTATTCTACTATTATATTTGAAATATATTTATTTGAAATATGTTATTTAAATGTGACATTGACAAACACTTTCAGAGACTGCAGCTTTCCCCATTCAAGTACATGACCTGTACTGAAAATATTAGCTGAACAAGGGCATTACGTTGGCTGCTGAGTGAGATGTTTTACCAATTTTGTAGGACTTTTAAAATAATTTATTATTAAATTATTATCCATTATTTTGGTCTTATTCTCTAGGAAGATCTGGAAAAACGAATGAAGGGAGTTTGAGGTGGGAAACCTGTTTGGAAACCATCATTTTTGCAATTTCGTTGGTGATGCTAGAGGCACAGAAATCACACACTTCAGCTTTAAGAGAATGAGATTTTCACTAAAAGGAGATTCCATTGCCCCATCTCTTCCTGCCTTGCTTGTACCTTTCAAACTCCAGACAGAGGTTCATATGTGAAGACTCGCCCAACAGGTTGAAATGTTCCTCTAATCGCCTGCCTCCTGAACATCACTCGCCATGGTTCCCTAAAGAACCCTGACTGCCAGCTGCTGCTGTCTCTCTAACGATGGAGACCGTCTTAATAGGCTCTGCACACACTCAGCTGCCTGATAGCAGTGCTGGCAGCACCGGGCCTGAGACTCCCACTGGACGCACAAATACCAGTAAAAGAGACCGGAGGTGTGTATGCGTCAAACAGACAAGCCGCTTCTACGGTTGTATGAGGGCAATACCACGTTGACAGGCAGAGTCCCAGTGCAGGCTGCTGTGTTGGTTAATGTCAGCGGCCTGTCATTCTGTCCACCTTCCAAGATGACGTGCTTGGCCCTTGCTGTGACATCTTCATGAGGTGTATTATTTATTCAGCAGGCCAGTCAGAACAACCGAAAGGTGACATTTGTATTATACTGTACCATCTAAAGCATCTGTTTTTCTGTGAGCTCCTTCAGCTGTTTAATCCAGTTGTGAATCATACTTGTACACCAAATAAGGACACAAGAAGATAATAACCAAAAATACATATGAGTCAGCAAAAAAAAAAAAAAAAAAAAAAAAAAAAATATATATATATATATATATATATATATATAAACTTTATGGTTTCATTCATCTCATTAATTCAGTAATTTTGGCAAGCAGCTTTTTGAGATTTGGATTTTTCCTCATTTAATTATACATGGGCTGTACTTAATTATACATGGGCTGCATGAATGAAAATAGCTGATTGCATTTTCATGATGGCTGCCATGTGTACTGATTTGCCTTTTCCTTTGTAAAGATGCTTAATTGCTTTTAATTAAAAAAGCACTTGTAGTGTACTAAAATAAACTTAAAAATATATTTTTTAAAAAATGTGCTTGCAGATAATATAATATCAGTGAAATAAAAGTCCACTTAAGTGTACTTAAAGAGAATAGGCTACACTTTCTTAACACAATTAAGTACACTCAAAGACTTTAGATATAGAAGACAGTATGAATGGGAGAAAGTGCAACGTGCAATATGGTGGAATAAGTCCCACCTACTAAATAAAAGAGCAAATCACCAAATGGTAAAGTCGATGAGTCACTGCAGCTACCATTAGAAGCTCCAGATCAAAGCCACTTGAAGGCAAGCCTGCAAGGTTGGCAAACAAAGCTGTAATGTGATTGGTTATCAAGGCACATGTGATCCATGTTGGCCGTTACGCTTTCTCCAACGGTAGAGCTACGGACCCTCGTAACTCCCAATAATAAGACCATCTCTGTCCAGATGCTTTAGAAACAATCAGTTTTCTGACAACACATGCTTGTAACGCTAAATCCAAGGAAGACGAAGATGAAGCGAATATAACACAAGGTTTATTTAAACAACTCAAAACTAAACAGCCAACATGTAAGCTTTTGAAAAAGGAACAATACCGAACAAATGAAGAATGCATGAGGAGGAACTTAAATACACAGTGATGATGACAAAATAACGAACAGCTGTGATGGTAATCAGTGTCCATTGAAACTAATGTGTGGTGGGAAACAAAGACAAAGAAACACATGTGACTAATAAAAAAACAAACTAAAAGTCCATGGATTGAATATAACTGTGACAGAACGCCCCCCTCCGAGGAGGCGGCTTTGGAGGAGGAAGAAGAGTTGGTAAACGGATGAAAACAGGAGGAGGCAAAGGGCTGCTGAGGGTTGGCGGCGGCGGAGTGGCAACCTCCGAACGATGACGAGGGCCCAGCGGCGAAGATGGAAACGGCCCGATGGCACAGACCCAGAGCTTTCCAGTGCCAACAGCCCACGGCAATGTCGAGGGAGGGAGGAGCCAAGATGGTATTGTGGTGGCAGATGTCATCTAGGGAACGACCGACGGAGACTGAGGCATAGAATCTGAAGGCGCAGATGGGGGTTCGATGGAGCCGAGCGATGGTGCAGGTTCAGGAGACCTTGGTGCAGCTGCTGCAACAAGCGTTGGAGGCGGAGCCAGAGTACCCGAGGATTGGGGCGATGCTGGTGTGACCGAGGACAGAGGTGAAGCCAAGGGGAAGGAGGAAAACGCTGTAGCCCCAGGGGTGGAGGGATGGAGCGCAGCAGACGGCCCGCATGTCTGTGGCAGAAGTAGAGTGATGACTGACCAAGGGGGAGCCAGTGGTACAAGGGAACCCAGTGAAGCCACAAGGCCGAGGGTCTCCGGTGAAGCCGAATGTGGGAGGAGCCAAGGCAGAGCTGACAGGTCGACGGGTCGAGATGGAATGAAGGGAACAGAGGCTGGAGGATCCTCTCGCATTGACGCTGCTGGTGGTTGCACGAACTGCGGGTCGACGCCACTGCAGGCCATCCCCATAGATGGCACAGGTCTGTAAACATCTGGCAGCGGCAGGACTGGAGGATTGGCATAGCTTCGCGGTGATGGTGGCAATAAGAATCTTGACAGAACGATGGTAAGTATGACACAGTCTATGCAGGTCGATGAAACTAATAGATCACAGTCCTTAAACAGTGGTGTTTCAGAACAAACTGACTGATTCTGGTCCAAACAGGTCGAAGAAATGGTTGAATCTTGTCCTCGGGCTCTGGAAGACTCATCGCGGAGGGTGGTCCCTCAAGGTCTGCGGGGGGCTCACACGATCTATCCGCAGTCGAAGGTGATAAATCTGGCTCTGGGTCTGACTGTGTCCTTGATCAGGGAAGGACGCTCTCTACACACCGGATGATGGCTTCCTTCCAGTTCAGTCCAATGGTGTCTGGGAGGTCAACGGGATGATGGTAACAGATGGTAACCCGATCCAGAACAGTGATTTCAGGGTCTCATCGTCATAAGGGGAGTTGACTGCGAGACGGCAAAACTCCTCTGTAAAAATTAAGAAGTCGTTGCTCTTCTGAGCCACAGCAGCGAATTTCGGGGTGTAATTCATTTCTGGTCCGGTATTCTGTAACGCTAAATCCAAGAAAGACGAAGATGAAGCGAATATAACACAAGTTTTTTTTTAAAACAACTCTAAACTAGACAGCCAACATGCGAGACAGCGTGTGAAACACAAACAATACCGGACAAATTAAGAATGCAAAAGAAGGAACTTAAAGGGATAGTTCATCCAAAAATGAAAATTAGCACATTATTTTCTCACCCTGAAACCATCCTAGCTGTATATGACATTCTTCTTTCAGACAAATACAATCAGAGTTATATTTAAAAATGTCCTGGCTCTTTCAAGCTTTATAATAAGAGTGAATGATTTTTTTTGGAAGTCCATCAAAGCGCATCCATCCATGATAAAAGTAATCCACACGGCTCTGGGGGGGTTAATAAAGGCCTTCTGAAGTGAAGCGATGCGTTCGTGTAAGAAAAATATCCATATTTAAAACTTTGTCTACTAAAATAACTAGCTTCCGGCAGACGGCCGTACGCATCGATTTACGGCGAAAGAGTAACCCTTGACCTGACGCACAACGTAATGACGAACGCGGTTGCCCAGCCCTGTTTGTTTGAACTGCGAGAGGCATCAAAGCTTACGCTACTCCTACATCCTACGTCATACATCGTCAAGTGTTACTCTTTTGACGTAAGTCGACTTGTGTATGACCGTCTGCCAGAAGCTAGTTATTATAGACGATAAAGTTTTAAATATAGATATTTATCTTTCACGAACGCATCGCTTCACTTCAGAAGGCCTTTATTAACCCGCCAGAGCCGTGTGGAGCACTTTTATCATGGATGAATGCGCTTTGAAGGACTTCCAAAAAAAACACATACCCATTCACTCTCATTATAAAGCTTGGAAGTGCCTGAAAGAAGAATGTCATATACATCTAGGATGGCTTCAGGGTGAGTAAATCATGGGGTAATTTTCATTTATGCATGGGTCTTGCAGAAGAACATTGTAGCCGGAGCTACTTCTCTCTGTTTATGTCTATGACGAGTCACGCAGGTTCTGGGCTACTCCGCAGCGGTACGACCCAAACCCGTCTAAAATAGTCCCAATATACACACTTATCATAGGTGTACCGTATTCAGGATCAGACATAAACATGATTTGGAAAATGGATTCATAATGTACTTGCTCATTATATAATTTTTGTAAATTTTAAACACAAAAAAGTTACAGACTGCAGCTTTAAATACACAGTGATGATGACAAAATACAAACAGCTGTGATGATAATCAATGTCCATAGAAACTAATGCGTCTGTAAACTAAACACAAGTGACTAATGAAAACAAACTAAGAAGTCCATGGACTGAACTAAACATAACGGTGATAAATGCTTTTATACACATTTTTTGTCATAATTTGAGTATTTAGAAACAAAATTTGAGTCAGATGTTGTCAGATTTCATTGGTGATTTCAAAAATGAAATTTAATTGTACACTTGGTGAATAGCTCTGGAGAATTTGATGTTTCCCCATTCAAAGAGATAGGAGCTGCACTTGCATGACTGAAAGAGCTGCCCGAGAGATGTTTCAAAGATGGCCGCAGAGTGAAATGACTTGCCTTAATGGGACTTTGGCACACATTTAAAAAATACACTTTTATGTCAAATTAAGTGCTATTTTAAATACATTATAAATAATTTTATATATATATATATATATATATATATATATATATTTGTGCTTTAAAGAAGTACATTTATTTTGATGTGTCGACTAAAATACTGTAATGTGTCATTTGATATTACATTTAAAGTTAATATATTTGTAATGCACTAAATTGCAACTTCAACATTACAAATGTGTAATTACAAATATATTTAAATACATGACATGAAACTTTCAATAGAAATCACATTAAAAGCTTGTCAGTACACTCGGCGATACACTATAACCATATTTCAATGACAAAGTAATTATGAAATTGTAAGTAAAGTTGCACGTTTTCATTGAATTGTACTTAAGATGCAATTAAGTGTCCAAAAACATTAAGTGAAAAAGTGATTCTTATGAAACTTTAAGCCTTGTTCACCATCTGTAAAGACTGCTTATTCAGACTGCTAAAGGAAGCTATATGCTATGCTAATGTCATATGCCGTTAGCTAGAACACGTCTGACACATTTGCTACATTAATTAGATTACCGTGTCGTCCGGAGGTGAGGGTGATATTCATTATAAATTCATAATCGGGGAAACAAAGGGCTCCCGGCTGCATGACTGACAGGTAAAGTCACCTTTGGACCTCCTCTACTCAGCATAGACCAGCGAGGGCAGCAGGGAGCACACCAAATTGGGGTTGAGAGGACACACTGCTGAAGCTGTCTTATTAAACCACACAGGGTTTGTTGAGTTGTCTGTGTGTGTGAGAGAGAGAGAGAGAGAGATTGTGGGTGTATGTGTGTGAAGGCAAAGCGTACAGTGGGCATGAGTGTATGCATTACCCCTCCCGTCACTTTCACACATGGCGGTAATGAAGCTGTCATGGCTGCCAGCATGTGGATATGGTTGATATTCAAATGAGAGAGCCATTCACCTGCTGAAGACAGACCAGTCCAATTACGGGCTCAGGGCAGAGACCAGGCCCAGGAATAGGGCAGATGCACTGTTCCACTGCCGTTATTTCCAGTCTGGAAAATAATTTTCTGGGAAAATTCCCTCGCATGGTGTCTAGAACACAAAGTAAGGAATATTTGATGACGGGCTGATGAATTATTATAAAATAATGCACACCCGAGGTGGTAATGTGGCCATGACACGAGTGTGCATTATTTTCTAATAATTGAATGGACCGGGGTCAATTATTTGGCTTAGATTATACTATGATTACCACACCTCAAGACATTGTTCAGATGTTGTATTTCAAGACATTTGTCAGGTTTTTGTCCCTAAAATGCTCTTGTGTGTAGGACTAATTTCTTAAGCATCTCATCCAAAGCCTCCGTTGCTAATTCCACAACGTCATTTTAGAGCAAGAAACAGAGGTTTGAGCATTGATAGCAGACTAATGTTGTTATTAATGCAGTTATTAAAGAGAGAGAGATTGATTAAGCGTGTGTAAATTAACCGAGTCTGTGCGTGTCTCAACAGTGTTTGGCAGTAACGTAGCAAAACTGTAAGTTTATCTGCTTCAAAAACAGCACTGTTTTTACCTCGCTAGTGAGAAATGTCATGTAGCATTTAAGTTGCTAAACTATTTTACTGATCAAAATTGTCAGAGCAGCGCTGACAATACGTTTCTAGGCGAGTGTGTATCTGTACTGTATGTGTGTTCGTTTGAATGGGGGAGAGAGCGGGAGAGAGAGAATAGCCGCGTTTCCATTACCCTTCAAATAGCGCAAATTGAAATTGCGAATTGAAAATATGCCCAATGGAAACACGTCAATTTCGCAAAAACTCCCATTTATCGCACAAAAGTTTTTACGCTCGCATGAGGTGGTTTTTCAGTCAATTCAAAAAAGGAATATTTCGCAAAACTGCAATGGAAACAGTTTTTGTGCATTTACAGGTCAGCTGATGTAGATGACGCGGTATGTTATGGGCAGAAGACGAGACAGTTCTTTATGAAATTCATAAAAGACAAAAGAATTGCAGAAATACTGGATTCTAAAACTCAAAGAAATACCTCAACCAAGAGCTTGAAGCAGATCTGAGGGAGAAACACCTCATATGTGCCACTCAAGAGTATAAGGGGCTTTCCTTACTATTAATGATTGGATAACATGCCTACGTCTCCTTCCATTAAAAATAATGACTAGTGCGGTGGCTGGGATATATATAAACCATATAAACCGAAAAGAAAAAACGTTTTAGTCGCATAACATCGATTAATGGAAACAGCGTCATTTCGCAATCTGTAATGGAAACACACCTTTTGTGTGTGTTTTTATCCAATTGTTTACTAAATTTATTTGCTTGGTCATTGTTATAGTGGGTTTTGGTTATTTTGCTGTTGTAGGTTAGCCTGGCTCCACCCTCCTGCGTACTTCCGCTCAATTTTATTTCCCTTCAGTACTACGTCTGGGATTGTGGTGTATTCTTTGGTTTTCTCCAGCCAAATTTTTGGCGGCCCAATCAACGAACAGAGGGAGTGGCTGAGAACGATGACGTTGATGTCATGCGTTAGTTTGAGTTGTAGGGTTACGTCACGACCAAAGGTTAGCGATTGGTTATGGCAGATCCAGAGTGACTCTGGGCAGATCCAATAGTTTTAAACTTCAACAGAATACCCGCCTACAAGGAAGATAACGCTTGTCAATGGAGAGAGGCCAGACTCTCTGTACAAATGAAATGTATGAGAGTCTGGTAGAACCAGGCTAGTTGTAGGCTGTAAGGACCTTTGAAATAACTGAAATCATTTGGCGAAGTGATATGGAACTGTAATGCGGTCAAGACCTGCCTGGAACTACTTTAGCCGTGCATTTCCCTGAAAATAATTGCACACCTTAGATGTTCGTAAACCAATCAGATTCAAGCATTCAACAGCCCTGTAGTATAACTATGGATAATGCATTAAATAAAACTAGTGCAAAATGCCCGTGCAAAATCAGTTTTTGTGTGTGTTTTTAGTAATTGTTGGTTTGGTGCCCGTGAAAGAGACTGTGAACGCATTGAATTCAGGGAGCAGGCTAGGTTACTACAATTGATGGCCGTGAATAAAATATAATATTCAGAAGTAAACAGTGTAGCTGACAGAGTGTTTATGTCAGAATGTTTATTTTTAAACCACAACCTTCTAAGTGCTTCTTTTACCAATATATTTAAGAAAACGCTATGCTTGAGCAAACAGCTTGTGAATAGGCAACTACAAATGATGCCCGTGAAAGAGACTGTGATCGCATTGAATAGGATATGTTTAGTTGGTGAATAGCATAGGCTACTATTACACAGTAGCAATAACGTTAAGTGCACCAGAATCTATCTATAAATTACAGAAGTAAACAGCATAGCTGACTTACAGATTCAGTTTACATCCACAAATGAATATGAATTACATCCACAATGAATTACATCCACATCCGTCGATTCAGGGAGCAGTGCAAAGTGCCCGTGCAAAATCAGTTTTTGTGTGTGTTTTTAGTAATTGTTGGTTTCTTGGTAAAGAAAACTATAATATTCAGAAGGAACCAAACTATAATATTCAGAAGTAAACAGTGTAGCTGACTGAGTGTTTATGTCAGAATGTTTATTTTTAAACCACAACCTTCTTGGGGCTTCTTTGACCGATACAACCCTCTAATGTCAGAATGTTTATTTTTAAACCACAACCTTTTAAAAATGATATATTTGACGATATCTTTAGCATTTCTCATCCAAACAACGTCAAACTTGGCACTGCACGTACTCGTGCCCGTAGCGAGACACCTGTCAAGTTTGAAATCCATCGGACTAACGGTTCGAGAGATATGCGGTTAACAGACACACAGACAGACATACAGACAGACGTTCCTGTAATTTATAGATAGATAAAAAAAATCTTGTAGTTGATACTGAATATTCTTTGGTAAAACAGTAAGTTATTCCGTAATGCACCATTTTTAAGTTTGTACAATTTAAAGGTCCAGACATTTTTGTTTATGTCGCACTTGAGGATACTGTGATCTCATGTGTTAGCCTGGCACCTAGTGGTGTGGAATACAAAATCGCCACACAAAAGCAATTGTTTTACAGTACATTTGCTGTTGTATACTCTATTCACACAGGCATATTTGTCACCAATGAATTATTTGTTTTACAACTGAAAGTTAATAATAACTAGATGGGTTACTGAGATAGTAGTATTTATCTCAGCATGGCAGCCTCTGTGAGATGACCTGGTAATTAAAACAGCTTTTTCTAGATTATTGATATAACTGGAATCTTTACCTCATGTGAATGTACATCATTTTACACATCTGTCAAACAAATAATTTTGCAAATTTGCCAATTCATTTCTTTAGCACTTTTTAATGAGGATAAAATGACTGATTGCACCTTTCAGGAATAGTCAATCCCAGGCCTGATGAACCTCTTTTGCTGTTTCCTAAATGAGAGGAGTATTGTGACAGTAAATTTCTTTTTAGCCATTTCAGATGCTGCTATTGACTTCAGCGGTATAGTGCTCCAGTCTGAGAGAGCTATTGACTAGTCTGTAATTGTCTGTTTTCCTCTTCTACAGACTGTTAACCTTGAGCTGCCACAGGGGGAAGCGGAGCAGGAATGGCCATGGCTGTCAGTCCCGCTCCACTGTCCTGACAGCACTAAAAACCGAACAGACCTTCACCTTAACCAAGTTTGAAGCAAACACTGTCTTATATCTAATGGAAGGGTTTTCAACAAGGGGCCCACCGGGGATCTATAAAACAGAAATGTCTAAATATTTTAAATCATGACATTTCTAAATTAGAACTGATTACATTCTAACTGAACAAAGTTAGTTTATGTTATGTCTGCTGGGTATGAGGGTTTTACCTTGATACAATAAATGAAGACAAAATCTTTCTAGATCTGCAAGTCTGTTTAAATGAAAAGGTCCCTGAAAATGTCAATGTGCTTCTCGCCAAATTAATTCCTGTATCATTATTATTATTTTTTTTGACATTTGATATATTTCTTAATATTCTATTTCAGGCCTAGTTATATATGTATTATGGCATAAAATATTAGATGATTCTGATTTAATTTATTGTGAATAGGTAATAAATTCTCAGTCTAATTTATCTGAATTTGAAACTTATGTCAATGAATTTACATTGATGACATAAAATTATGTTTTTATATGGTTAGAAAAAAAATCCCCATGAAAAATAAATTCAACCAGGGAGCAAACATTGTCCCTATATAAATGTTAATTTCTGATACTGCTGATGATTCTGTTGTGTGTGTGTTTCTGTGTTCATCATAGTGTGTGGAGGTCATCTGTTCATGCTGAATGAGCAGAATGAATTCTCCACAAACAGAAGCTGCAAAAGGTGACGGAGAGGGGGATGACTCCACTGGGGACAGCACCATCTGCTTCAGGGCTTGTCAGCACTTTTTATGATACCAACTGCATATTGTCTCACAACATGCACATGTTCACTCATATACAGATTAAAGTCACATTTAACATTATTTAGATTGCATTTGACCTTTATTGTGCTTTTGCATGTATTGTGTAGTTGATCAATAGTGACCATTGCCATACAGCCCTGAAATCACATCAAGATACATAAGTTATTGTTGTTGTAAAATTAACATCTAATGGAGCAAGTGGATGTTCAGAATTGACATTATACATTTTGAATGCAACTTACCAAAACTGTATATTTTAAAACTTATATTCCAAATATAATACTATTTGAAACTTGTATGACCTTTTCTGTCAAAGTTGTATATTATAAATATAATATCTGTGATATTTTTTTAAATATTTGATTTTATTAAATAAATAAAAAAATAAAAATATATACTACGTCAGAGTTTGAAAGCTCGTGTGTAAAAAGTAAAAACTACTGTTTCTTTTTCCCTTTTTTTTATCATACCCTCTTACAAGAAAAGGTTCTATATAAAACCATAAAGGGTTCTGTCAGGTGCTCCATATAGAACCTTTAGGGGTTCCCATCATGGGATAATTTTATGAATTTAGTTTTAATTCATTAATCTGGTTTTAATTCTCTTTTAATTTTGATAAAATTGTATTAATTAAACAGCACGTAAAAATACTTAATCGCTAGAAAAATGTAAATAACCTGTTAAACATGAAAGTAATGTAATAATTTAAGACATTTCTCCTTCTATAGAACCTTTTTGGCATAAATGGTTGTTTAAAATTGATTACAATATTGCATTACTTCCTAAAAAAAGTAACTAATCGTGTTACTTAGTTACTTTTTCTTACCTGGGCTGGGCTTGCTTGTTTGTTTTTAATAACAATTTTTTTTTATAAAAAGTTATATTTTTGGCAAATGTAAAGGCCCTTTCACACCAAAAGTGAAATGAATAAGCCTCAGGATGAAGGGAATGCAAATTCACTCCTGTACAGTAGAGGGCGCAGCTCAAACAAACCTTTCATCTGTACTGCCACAGGGACGCATGAGAAGAAAGTTCAACACTTACTTCAGCAATAAAAACAAAAATGAAACACAAATCTGATGTTTATCTAAAGTAATGTTTGCTAATTATTATGGTTGAATTGGATTATCAAAGGTTAACAGCAAAGAAAGTGAATTGTGTATTTAAAGTGAGATTAAATACATAAAGTATATTTGTATTATTTAAATAACACACAACACATAACTTTTATTTATTGCAGGTTTGCGTAATAATCTGAGTTTGCATTTTACAGTTTGTATTCATTTTTAAGAATACTAAATCTGTTTTTGTGAGATGAGAGATGAGTAAATGCATGCTCCCATTTAGTCTAGAACTACAATATCCATCATGTTTACACACCGCACTTACTCCCGATTGCTCTCAACATGGGGATGGGAGAGGTTCCAGTCAATAAAAGGGAAAACAAAGTAACCTGGATTTCGTTTTTGAAAAAGTAACTCAGATATTTTGTTGTAAATATAAAAGCAATGTGTTACTTTATTCGTTACTGGGGAAAGTAATCCGATTACATACCTCATGTTACTTAATGCATTACACCCAACACTGGTCAAGAGTCTTCTATATAGAACCCCATTGAACCTTTTTTTATCTTATCTTGTCTGGTACAACAACTGTTGCCCTCTCCAAAAATAGGTGCAATATTCCCCTTATGAAAGATAACGGGTTGTTGGATAAGGTCCCACAAACTGTTGTTATAGGATGCCAACAAACACACACACATGCCATCTTGCTGTGAAATTGAATTATAAACATACAGTGATCTACAAGCAAGATCCTCTTGAAAGGCTTCTTGTGTCTTTCATACAATATATACGCTCTATCACCTTGCAATAACTCATTGTCTTCCATCAGGATCTGGACTGCAGTGAAGGGGAGGGGACTCGTCTATGTGTCCTGTCTCAACATTAAGCTCCATCTGAAAAACAGCCCTCCATGCCAGCGCTGCCAATGCCAGACATCTTCCCCGTCACTCACTTGTCGGCCGGGAAATGAATCTGGATGCAGCATGTCCCCCATTCATCAGCCTTGACAGGCTACCTTTGCCTGGTTCCGCTCGGATGGGGTCCGCGTCACTGCGGGCAGGAGAGCATATTTCTGCAGCAGATGAAGAAATTACTGTGTGTGCAGTGCTGTGAAGTGACTCGTGAATGGAGTGTCATTTGGCTGGGTATTAAACGGCATCAAGTTGCCCTCATCTCACAAATACTTCTAGAGGGCAAATGTAAAAGATTCACATTTTATATGGCAATCATCTTTTTCAAATTCTTTCACATTATAATGGGTTGATATAACATCCTCCTGAGAGCAACTACATATTATTGTGTGTACCTTAAATGTCTTTGAATAAAAGGTACTAAAGAAATATGTGCTCTGAGAGAGTACCTTCACAGTCATATTTAACCAATATCACACAAGCAAGTCTGCTGTTGTTCCTGAATATTGGCAGTGCCACAGATAATTAAATAAACATTCGTAAAAACAGCATGATTGTTATATTGTTTTTATAAAACAGTTCAATTAACAAGAAGTTAATAGTAAGTAAATTACATTTTAGACACAATATTGCCCGTTCCTTTGTCTTACTTTGTTTTTACCTAGTCAACGAAATAGTTTCAAACAAAGCAAACATTACGTGGTATCAAACACATTTGGTGGATTTTCGTAAATTTGTTCCTGAATGAAACAGCCTTTTTGAACGAAATGGTCGAGTTAATGATTCAATGACTCATTCATTAAGACATTGGCTGCATACGAAATTGCATACTTTTCTACTAGGTGAAAAAGTAGAAATACAGTATATGAAAGAGTAGTATGTCCGAATATTCATAATCAAGCGTTAGTGTTAGTTCTGGCAGGTCACGTAAGTCAAGCTCGCATCAGCTGACTCTCAGCTGATCCACATCTACCTATAGGAATACGACGCCTATCACCATATGCATGTATAAGCTCCTTCAGTATTATCAGCAGCTATCGCGTTTCTCAGGAGCTAATTATCCTCCTCCATCCCCAGTTCCACCTCTCGCCCAGTCAGGATTTGGCATTCTGATTTCCCTTGAATCAGAATAAATTCTCGAATTATGTTGTACTTTAAAATCTTGAATTAAATATATTTGCAAACATTCATGTTGGTTCTGTTCTGTTTAGCCTAAGGGGGGTTATCGCTGCTCTCCCTGCTCTTATCCATGCTAGACTGCATGGATGCGCAGGGAATTCTCGCCCAGAACGGAACCATACCGCCAATCCAAACTGTATGCTAATTGTCAATCGTATTTGACGGTAGTGGTCCTGACAGAAATACAGTAAGCAAAAACTACCCGGATGACCTACTACTTCCGTGAGGTGTGCATCTGTTGGGCACTTTACTATACTATTTCGCCAGGGTAGCACCATATTTAATTTTTGATAGGAATGAAATGGAGGCTCTGGGATAGAAGTAAACTCTTTGAATAATCAGATTTGTGTACTCACTGTTGTATACATGGTTTAATTGGCACTCAATCACCAGCTTTGAATCATTATAAACAATGTTTTTTGCTTCACACATACATTCATTGCAATACATTTTTGTATTAACCGACTCTTTAACCTGTAGCTATTCATCTATGGCCCATTGTATCATACTTATTGAGACAAAGAGCCCTATAACAGGCAAACCAACCACTCAAAACTCAAAAAGGCATCATTGTAACCTGTTCCTGAATGAATGGGCATAACCGATTTCCGCAGACACATTTTAAATAATCATGTGCAGTGCTTAAAAGCACAGTTTCACACAGCCCCCACGACGTGACGGATAACAGTGCCAGAATTGCCCCAATCTAATATCTTGTTAGAGGAAGAAAAGGGAAGTGCCCAATGGGTGAGCTCTATGTGTGTGTGTGTGTGTGTGTGTGTGTGTGTGTGTGTGTGTGTGTGTGTGTGTGTGTGTGTGTGTGTGTGTGTGTGTGTGTGTGTGTGTGTGTGTGTGTGTGTGTGTGTGTGTGTGTGTGTGTGTGTGTGTGTGTGTGTGTGTGAATGTGGAGCTTTGGGAGGGAGGGTTTGGTCTCTTGAGGGTCCCTTGTATCCATGCCAGACCATATAAATCAGCACGTGGCCCACGGCCGCAATAAGCTAGAAAATAAAAAAAGCATAAAAGTGTCGGAGTGAAATAGAGGAAGGGAGAATTCTTTTATGATGAAACTAAATTCTCCTTACTCTGCAGTAGATCCACTTCCCATGGTCTGATTGTTTACTCCTGACACCATTCATCATTACGCTGCCACAAATGACTCAAATTACCACACCTGCTACTCGTATAATACCCACACAATCAGGGCTTAACACTCAGGTAATTGTTTCAGAAGGAATTCCTTCAGTAAGACCTGGTGTGACGTCGTGTAAATGTGGGAGAGAAATTAAATCCACACATTTTGGACCTGTGGTGTTGAATGTGGCTACTGTAAGATTCATGTTGATGTAATGATCTAGAGTGGTCAAGAATCCAATTTTAGAGAAATGTATCAGTGCATCTTTATTTTATTATATTTTTCATTTGTTAGGGTCATTATTGATGAATACATTGAAGCTGTGTGCATTGATGTGACCATGTAGATAACATGAAGGCATGTGAAAACCATATACAGTAAAATTAGAAATACCTCAATGTGAAAATTCTAGCCAATACAGATAAGCTGATAATTATTTTCATGTAATGCCCAATAACAAACCAAATTAAATTCAATACTATTTTGTCTAAATGAATTAAAAACACTGGCTAAAGTATAGACCCCCAGGGCCCTATATGTTGATTTTCTAAAAGAGTTTGCAGATTTTAATGTTGATAAAGTGCTGAAATGATGCATTAGGAGTTGCGTTTCCAGACTTACTAAACTCCTTTGGGGTCAAGCAAAATGTCACCAGACCCACTCATCGTTTTATTCATTCACTACATTTAATTATAACAGATGAAACCGATCTTACTGATATAGATTTCCTACCGCAAAATGATGATGTCACTACCTTGTAATGTGCGTACTGCTGACATTTGCCATATCGCACCACGTTATCAACCAGGTACAGGCATGTGATCAGATGATGACAAAAAGACAAAAAATATTTTATCAAATTAAAAAATATTTACTTATTACAATAATACATACTATTGTACTGTAAAATAAAAAGAGTATTTAATAATCATGATATAATAATATATTATAGTATGATACAATATGTTATAATAAAAGTATTAATAGAATTGTTATTATTATCAATAATAACAAAGTTAATAATTATTATCATTATTTTTTTATTTTTTTATTTTACAGAATAACAGTAAAAGTACAATACTAACATTTATGGTCATTTCTGCTTTCAAACATTAAACAATTGAGTTTTTATTTTAGCGGAAAACCTTCACTTCGCTTTGTTGACAACAACAGATTTATAAACAATTCTCATGACGAATGTTGCTTTCCCATATGCAGATTTTAAGCGACTCAAACACAGCACTTGCAAGCTGCATCCCAGTTCAGAGCATCCATCGAAGGACTCCGACTTCAAAGGCCGAGCGTTGTTAAATGGGACGGTCTAGCCTCCGGAGGATTGTTCTTGTCACCTAGCAACTCTGACAGCTTCCGTTGACGCGCGGCAGTAACGTTTGTACTGGACTATTTATATTCAACTGCCTAAAAACGAAACTTTCTAAATATGTTCACCTTGGTGCATTTATGTACGTTATAAAGAGAATAAACTATATAAAATCACATCTTGGTAAGATGCAATGAATTCTGGGGTAGGGTAGGACGTAAAGGATCCATCTGTCGTATCCTTCATTGCCCAGGAAACGAAGGACGCATTTCAAGGCCGCATTTGAAGGAGCCTTCGAATACCTTGCCTGATCTGTCTCAGCTGCTCATACCCAAACACACAAACGAACTTGATGAAATGACTAGCAGAATAGGCACTATCTTCTCTAGTACATTTGAAACTGTTTCACCCATCATAGTAAAAAAGGTTGGAGAGAAATGTACTGCACCATGGTACAGTATTACTCACGGTCTCAAGAGAGAAACTCGTAACCTAGAGTGCAAATAAAAACAAATTCATTTAGAGGTCTTCATTTAGAAAAAGCCGCCAGGGCCGAGCATCTCCGCAAACTCATAGAAAATAACCAAAATGATCCAAGATTTTTATTTAATTCAGTGGCTAGATTAACAAATAAACCGATGTCACCTGAAATGAATATTCCAACACAGTTTAATAGTAATGAAAAAATCAAAACCATTAGAAATACAATTGTAAATGCACAACCTTTGGCAGCGTTTTATGATTCAGCATCAATTATTGCCCCTCAAGAACAATTGCAGTGCTTTACAACTATAGGACAGGAAGAGCTCAATACACTTATCACTGCATCTAAACCAACACCATGTTTATTAGATCCAATACCCACTTAACTACTGAAAGAGTTGTTACCGGTAACAGAAGAGCCTCTTTTCTTCTTATTAACTCGTCTATATCTCTGAGCCATGTCCCAAGATGGTTCAAGCTGGCCGTTATTAAGCCTCTCATTAAGAAACCACAACTAGATCCAAAAGAATTGTCAAATTGCAGACCCATTCTAGAAAAGGTTGTGTCTGCTCAATTAGGCTCCTAATTGCAAAAAATAAACAAATAAATAAATATATATATGAAAAATTAGGATTCAGCCCCATCTTAGCACAGAAACTGCACTCGTTAAAATGTTTAACTACTTACTTCTAAGCTTCTGACCAAGGCTGCATCTCAATACTAGTTTTACTTGATCTTAGTGCTGCTATAGATCATTACATACTCTTAGATCGGTTTCAAAATGGGGAATTATCCAAGTTAACATCAGTTAATTATGGAGTGCTGCAAGGGTCTGTTTTAGGCCCTTTGCTATTTTCAATATACATGCTGCCCCTTGGTAATTAATATTATTAGAAAACATGGAATTAGTTTCCACTGATATGCTGATGATACTCATGTTGATCACGACCAGATGAAATCTCTAAATCATCCAAGTTGACAGAGTGTGTTTAAGATATACAATATTGGATGACCAGTCATTTTCTTCTATTAAATTCAGATATCAAAAACAATGTTCTATTAAAAATATTCTATTAAATTCAGCATGTTACAGAAAGCTAGGCCTAAGTGCAGTTTATTTACTATAATCCAAAGTGAGCAAAACAAAGACTTGACTTGACATGGTCAATAACATAAACATGAAAATAACTCACCAACAAAGGTAACACATGGAAACATGAGGGCTATATATACTGTACAGAGACTAACAACTAAACCAGGGACACCTGTGCACAATCAAACAATGATCCAATGAAAACAAGACACGTGAACAAGGGGAAACACATGACAGGATCACATGATGGGATAAGGGAATCACATGACAAAACCAGGAACATGACAATGAGACAACTTCAAAATAAGAGAAATGAAACCATGGACATGAATGGAAAACCCCAAACCAAACATGACACAGACAATACATTGTCTGACAGTGATAAATAACAAAAATCTCTAATATTGGCCAATAACGGAAATGTTTTTGTTAATGTTACATTGGCTGATATGTTAGTTGTCTTGAACATATACTGACACCTAGTGGTGTGGATGCAGCATCACACAAAAGAAAAAAGTTTTGTAACTGATGCCATGTGCTATTCACAGTCAGCCATGACTACTTTATTCAGAGCTTTAAAAAATATCCAGTATCAAGAAGGTATAGTTTTCAGCTGGTCATGTGATCTCAACATGGCAGCCACCATGAGCCGACCATCTTCAGGTACAATAATACGCTTTTATTAGGCTACTGATACGTCTTCATCTTCATCTCATGTGTGTACAGTATTTTAAATATATTTTTCAGAGGCACTATGTGAACATTTAAAACATTGCCTCTGAATTGTCTCCTTATATTGGCACAGCACAGCATCACAGGGAAATGATCTGCTTGACTTCTCTCGACTCAGACATCTGAGAGGCATTGAACAGTGTTATATCAAAGAACGCAACATGCCCATGACCTCTCCGTGGCATAAGTCACATGCCAGCACCTCTCCAGCAACCCGTGACAGATGTGAGCACCCTCTGGGGCTTGAGGTGCTAAATCACTTCAGGGACACAGTGGCAGGACCTCGGAGGAGCACAACCCAACCATGAATGACCAGCCATTCCTCAGATTTCCAACCTGATCAAAATACATGCTCCTAACTTATCCTAAATGCTTTCTTCCTGGACACAAATCCCAGCTGTACTGTGAATCACAACATTGAGCTTAATAGCTAAAAATGTGTGTGAGTCTGGATGCTGTAACATCGAACAGTCCAAATAGAGTTTGGCAGCTGCCTCTGGTCTCAGATGACTATAGTATCAGATTCTGGTTTGTCTTCTCATTGGTTAGCTCACACACACAGGACCATCAGTCATGCACTAACAAGCGTTAGCATGCCAAGCTGGACACTTTTCTGGCAATCAGAGTCAGGTGTGCCATAGCAGTAAACAGGGGAGCAGCCCAGTAAATATTCTGCAACGCTGGGACAGACGAGCGTGTGGGAGAGATGTTTATAGCAGGTGGAAAAACGCTTGTCATGCTGATGGCCCTGATTTATTCTGGGAGAAAATTTGGCACATATATCAGCAATGATGGCCAAGCAAGGCTTCATTCTTACACACACACACGCACACACGCACACACACACACACACACACACACACACACACACACACACACACACACACACACACACACACAGGCATTCTCTCAATGCTCTCTCTCTCTCTCTCTCTTAAACATGGGATGATGACACCCACCATGCTGAGAAGTTTATGCAGATATTATTAAAAAAAAAGATTTTACTACATTTTAGATCCAGTTACATGACACGACTACAAAGAGACGATTTAGTGAAAGATTTAGTGGCTAAGATCTATTCAAATACAGCCAAAAATATTTTCTTAATCAGCATTTTTTTTTTTTTTTCTTGTTTTCTGGATATTTACTAGTGTTCACTGTAAAAAAATTCTAACCTCCCCAACTCAAAATTTTCTAGTGACTGGTCAGATCTAAATTTTTCAATTGGCCCAAGTAAAATTGTACATTTAATAATAAATGTATAATTTACAGAATTTCACTTGGGAGGTTAGAATTTTTTTACAGTGTTGTTATTATGTTATATAATGTTTTCAGTAATTGAAATAAAGGTGAAATATAAATGAAATATAAATATTAGATGAAAAACTTTCTTTGTTTATGTATATCATTATAATAAGCTGAAGTATAAATCTACTAAAACTGACAAAAGCATATTAAACAATGCTTAAACTAAAATTAAAATCAAATTAAATTAAATTTTTTAGATAAAAGCTAATTCAATACATAAAAAATAGTATATAAATAATACTAAAATAACACTGTAATGTAAATTTCTATGGACCCTTTTCACATTTATGGGTTCTCAGAAGTGGAAGTTGTCATAGTTGGGTATATAGTGGTGAATGGAAACTGCAATAAATATAATTTTTGAGTTCCCATTTGCCAAAATAGTAAAAAAAAAAAAAAAAAAACTACAATAGCATTTTCTATGATAAAAAACAGGAGAGAAAAAATATCAAGAGACTGATTACATTGGTCAGACAAGAGAAAGATGCCAAATTTGCCGTCACTCCCTCAGCCATTAGAAACATGCATGCAGCAACGTTAACTAGTTTTCTGTAATTTAATGACAAGGTATATTATGTACATATGGTATATTTAAAAAAATAATAACTTTTTTTGCTACATTTATGATACATCATCACAGCGTGTGGTGAAAAAGGTCCATTATTACTTTTTTTGTTGTTTTAAGCTAATCAAAACAAGACTGATAGTTTGTTAAATCTTGCTTCTCAGGTATATTGAAAAATTTAAGAAAAAGACTTAAATGACTTAAAAGAAAAAATATTATTAATTTTGAAGGAAATTATTTTTGCAGAGTAATACTATAAAAAGACTTGGTGAATTAAACTTATTTATTCCCCTATTTAGAGTGGATGATATTTATTTAAACGGATCTATCAGAGAACCATATTTTTACTGTAAAAAAAGCCATGGGTTTGAGAGCAGCGGTTTAGGTCGCATTTGAGACGTAAAACTTTGATAGGACCTTTTGAAAAGTCATTGGAGGGATCTCTCTGTTCCTCTGATAAATGAGACCTGGCTGTACGCTTCCACCACCACGGCCAAATTAACAAGCAGCATGACAAACAACAATTAATAATGGCCTGGGGTCTGCAGGGCACTGTGCTTTTAATGAATTACCCATCCCTTTCCTCTGCTGCCTCGTCTCAGACAACACCTCATAAAACCTGTTCCTCAAATCACCCTGATACTGCAAATGGAGGTAGTCAAATTTGACTCATTCTTCCAAAGTCACTGTAAATGTTAAAGTTGTGAGTGATAATAAGGTGATACACTGTTCACATGATAACTGAACATTCACCACCAGCAGGTTCAAAACTAAAGCACTTATGTTGCATCCTAACCAAGGAGGTCTAAAATATGCAGAGAGAGCGATCTGTTAGCTTTCTCAATGGCAGTTGCTCAGTTGGTACATGACCCCTAGAATTATGTGACCTGCAGGTTTTCATCTCTAGCAGACAGGGAAAAGTATTTTCACAGCCCTCCAAAAATAATGAATCACAGTTAAAATATCCACTATAATACAAAGAAATAAGTTTATATGTTGTTTGCATACTTTTGAATCATATGCAAATATGATTCTTGCCATTAAAAGTGGTACAGTATACGAATACCAGCAGGGGGTGCAACTTTAAACTTGACTTACAAATGAACAAAATCACAGCCACTTAAAAGATATTTAATGTGCTTTATGTGGAGTCTAATCGTAAACCAATGAGATGTCTGAGTGGGCGGGACCGCCTGCACAACATGAATTATTGCCCGCCCATTTTTCCCATAGGGATTGTTTTTTAAAGTCTTCCTTAAAGTGTTATTAGCCATGAACCAAACCAACTAGCATCAAGGTAGGACTGTATATTTAACGGCTTTTGTGGGGGAAAGCAATCCCATGAAGCACTGCGAATGACACAACTGAATTATCGGTTCAAGTATTAAACTATTAATTTGAATTTGTTAGAAATTATATATTTAGTGTTTATTGCATATATGTATATAATATATATAAATAAATAAAATAAACTAAGACTATAAACTATATCAAAAATATATATATCGCTGCGAATGATTGGTGGAGTTTATGTACAGCATTATGGGTAATGTAGTTTTTCACCCCAAATTCCACTGTTAAACAGAATTCTTTTAAAAATAAGTTATACCTGAAATAACGCTAACCTAACGGCTTCAGCAAAAGCATGCACCATCAATTAACAACCTTGGAACTCACAGTAAGTCTGTCTTTAAATTTTTATAAGTTATTGTTAAAAATGTATTTCCCTATGGCTTTTACTTCGACTGTTTCACACTATGTTAAGTTGACTGTGCAACTTAACAATGGGGTCAGTCTGAGGCAGTTACACAGATCTAAAGCTAAATCCTCTGTGGCACTAGGGTAACATCACAGCATTTCCTTTAATTGATAAAACACTTGCCTGGTAAAATATGAAGGCCAAGCGCTGCGACCATTATGAATCATCGCAGCCATAGCCAGCATACGTGGAAAATGTGAGGCGTCAGCACCCCGCTCTGTAATGCCACGGGTCCACAAAGGTACTTTACATTAGACGCCTTGCATGAGTTGCATCTGCTGCGACTGACCCCAATTAATATTTGCTTACATTTCAGTGGTGTCTGCATCAGATTTAGAGGCGTAAAATGAAGACAGGGCCTTAATGGGATGCTGACAGGAGGCCAGTAAGAAAAGTAGTATATTTCCCTGAGGAACACCCGGGGATACCACATAAATAAGCCCCTGTTATTTCCAAGAGAGTTAGTGAGGTGTGCCTTTCTGTAAGTGTATGTGTGAATGAAGGAAAGTGAAATAGAGAGGAAAAAAAGGGGGGCAAGTAATAAAGGTGCGAATAGTTCTGGATAAATGAGCAAAGAGGTCTTAAAACACCACAATGCTCTTCAGTTATACGGTAATAAATCACATATACCCCTAAAAAGGCATTTTTACTTTTAAATTGATAATTGAAGGTATGACGTTTTGTATGAATTGATATTTAAAGGTATGACTTATTTATTCGGTAGAACACAAAATAAGACATTTTGAAAAATGGGGCTCAAAGCAACATTTAACATTGTACCCTATGGACTTTCATTGGGACCCTTACTTTTTAGTCTTTATTTATTCTTGCTTGCTCAACCTTTGGGTATCGAGTAATACTTTTATTCCGGTGACACACAAATTTATATTCACTGTAAATTTGGTCAGAGTGAGGCTGTCTCATTGCTCCCTAAATGTAACTCATAAAATAAAATCATGGATGGCTAATCATTTTCTATGTTTAAACAGTGATGAGACTGAGGTTATGCTTATTGGTTCTCCTCATCAGCTCAGTAGGACTTACCAAAGTCTTCTTATCATTGATGGTTTTGTACTTGAGTTTCAGAAGAAATGAAGGAATCTAGGAGTGATCTTTGATTCCCCATTAACATTTGACCCTCATGTCGTTAAAACTTATTTTTTATATCTCATAGATATAGCAAAATTGCACAACATGCTATCCCTCTCAGCTGCAGAAAAGTTCATTAACATATTTGTTTTCTCTCGCATTATTGTAATGCGCTTCTTATTGGGGTTTCGAATACTTTGAATAAGTTATAGTACCAATATATAGTACCAATTATAGTAAGTTATAGGGCCAAAACTAGAGATCATATTTCTCCCATTTTGAAGTCACTGGCTACCAGTTAAGTACAATTTTGATTTTGAAGTTCTCATCCATTCAAAGCTCTCCACGGTCCATTTGTCTTAAATTTTAACACCTTATATTCCAAACCAAAGTCTTCACTCTTCTCGGTAAAGGTGTGTTGGTTGTCCAACATATAGAGTGATATCATGGCCACGAGTGTGATATTGCTTATTTAAAGCATATTATTTCCATAACAAGTACTCTTTTTAAAAGTATGCTAATTGACTGAAGAGTGATTAAAAATATGCCTTTAATATCTTAATCCATTTTATACACACAAATACATAAAACAAATTCAGTATCGTGTCCTCTAACTCCAACACAAATAACGACATAATCCATCTGTGAGCGGTCATTTTCTTTTACAGTGTTAGCTCATATAAACGGCATCATTACTGAATTGAGCAGTTAAACCAGAAGGGCACCTGCTCTCCACTTTGCACTCTCTGCACTATTTTCAACTTGACTCATCAAACTTCTTGTCCAGTTGCCCGTTTTAATTATTAGCGTTTTAGCATCATTACTAGAATTTAATGCGCCCCAGATTTACTTATGAAACCTATATTTTTCCAACAAATTGTGATAGGATACGCAGCTGTCCGAAGCATAGCAGGGGAAGGAGTGCAGATCCATTAACCAAATCATTTATTAGCCTATAAAATCAAATGGTAATATTTAGCAAAACGGGCCTAGACGACAGCCAGCACGGTAGCTCTTTCATCACAGGATAAATTTTGCTGAGAGGAAAGACGATGGCAAGATTGCCCCCTGTCTGCAGGATGTTTGCAAAACCTACACTGAAAAAAGTATTACTAGTAGAAAATGTGTTTTTTTGTACTTATTTGTGAAATTTACAAGAAATTTCTGAGTGAAAATTGATTCTACACCCAATTTCTTTTTTATAGCCACCAGAATTTTGATCTAGGAATCACTCAGAGGAGTTTAGAGTGGGGAAAAAACACCAGATTACGTCCTTATCGCCCATTTGGGTTTGAAACTTAAAATCACTGATTAGACAACTGGGGAAACTTCCAGTGAAATCTCTGCTTTCAACGAACACAGATTTCCGTCCCCCATGATGGACTGCTCCCTGCGGCACACACACCTCCCGTTTAATGTAAGACCGCCTATGACTAATTATGGTAATTCATTACATCTCCAATTAGGTTGTGGGATTTATGGCAAACTGGCCCCATAAAGAGCAGGATTTATGGAGCCTTTGAATGTCACCCAGAGGACAGAGGGTTGGCTTCATATCATTCTGCTCTCAGCCTCCAGCTCACTATATCATCAGCTCAAGAGACAAAGACACTCCACCCTGCTTTGTTCAAGCACAAATGCTACCCATCACCGAGGTAAAAATCAAGGCCTAGATGTCTCTACAGTCACATATAGTTTAACTATATAAAACTGTGATTCAAGTGTGACCTCATTAACCTGAGCTTTAATCTTCAAACGTGTGATCATTAGTGACCAGTTTATTTGGACCAGCTTATATAATCAATGCTTTAATATCTGCAGTGCAGTCCTTTCCACATGGCCCTGCCATCTGCAGCTCCAGCTTTGATTTTCATGACTATCATCTGCGAGAAACACAAGCACAGAGCTTGTAAACACTGACAGCCAGGCAGTCCTAAAAACGTGAGGACCCTTTGTGCCCTGTTTTTTTTTTTTTTTCCCTCGGAGCAGAGTCGTGTTCCCTGCAGCAGAGCCGCGGGAAGGCTGATTTGTTCCCTGGCTGGAGCTGACAGGAGCTGGTGATGTTGTTATGAGTCGGCTCCAGCTTCTGTGTTTCAATCAGGCACACAGCGGGACAGCCCATCTGCTGCCGCAAACCTCCCAGCCGCTACAAAGCAGGACCTGAATGGAAACGAGTGTTCTTTCAGCATCCTAGAACACAATGTGTAAACGTTCACAACTGCAATCTTGCACTTACTGTGTTGAGTTGTTTAGTTTACTTTTGTTGCTGACAGGACTAGTAAAGGGATAGTTCGATCCAAACCAGTGTGACTTTCTTTCTTCTGTAGAACACAAAAGAAGATATTTTGAAAAATGTCTTTTGTCCATACAGAGAAAGTCAGTGTCATATTTATATACTATTGTAGTATTAATATTTTGAAGTAGCTTTTATTTTTGTTTTAATTTTTAAATAAATGCTATGTATTTTTGACATTCAAGCTATTCAAGCTTTCAGTTAATGTGTTAATACACTGTAAAAAGTGAATAGTTGGATCAACTTAAAAAAATTACTTCAATTGGTAACACATAAAGAAATTAAGTTTTCTCAACTTAAATTATCATGTTTTTCACGATAAAATGTGATAATTTAAGTTGAGAAAACTTAATTTTTTTAGGTGTTACCAATTGAAGTAATTTTTTTTAAGTTGATCCAACTGTTCACTTTTTACAGTGTAGCAAAACCGTTTGGACCCAAAATATCTTCATTTGTGTCCTGCAAAAGAAAGAACGGAACGACACAAGGGTGAGTAAATGATGACAGAATTTTCATTTTTGGGTGAATTAACCTTTAAAGTTCACCGACAGGGAGCCATTATTAAAGCAACTCACTGAGGAGGAAATTCAATACACCAAAATCTTGTGCTGAATCTTACTTAGTTGGACGCTCCATTCGGCTGAACGTCCTCTATATATGAACAGAGGCGCCTTTTGCAATTCAGAGGCCCGCTTCAAGGAAACAGTTGTGCTGATATTTGGGAAAACAGCACATCCTGTAATAAATATTTAAACAAGAACTCATACAAGGACATTTTTGCCCCATGTATCTTAAACTCCGGGGCAATTTGTATTCATTTTGGTGGAATTTTTGCCCCTAGCCCCAGTTCATTTCCACATTGGCAGGGTCTTTTTCGAGCGCAAGCGGAGGCCCATTTCAAGTGAGGCCCATTTCAACATAGCAAAGGCCAGTGCCGTCTATGACATCACACTCCTCTCTGTTTCTGTATATCTCTGTGGAGGAGACGGATGTGCCCCTCCTCTTTCCGCTCTGCTTAGGAACTGGTGGGAAATGTATAATGAATACTAATGAATCCCCACCTCCCTCGACAGGTGTCTTACCTCCACCCCTCTCACTACTAACATTCTGTCCTCTCCTTTCCTCTCCTTCCCTGACAGAGAGGAGTGAGCCGCTGACATGTGATGTGGATTTAACACACACGAGGCTCAGCGGAAACATCCTCTCCACCCTGAGCTCCTTCATTAGAGCTGGTTCTTTAACAGACTGGACGAGTTCAATCAGGAAAGTCACTGTGTTCCAGATTTCACCCTTCCAATAAATGATCAGGAAACACAGTTAAAGAGTGAAGAAATTAGTACACCTATATAGCAGAATGTTTTCTGCAAATGGAATAAATATAATTTCTTAATTAATACTGCTATGTTTTTAATTCATTTCATTTATAGGCTATATATTAGAAGAATAAAAAAACAATTATAATATCATATAACAATTCAAATAATGATATAATACAAATGTAAACTAGATTAATCACGATTAATCGCATCTAACATAAAAGCCATAAAAGTGTGTGTATATATTATTATATTTATATATATTTCTGTGTATGCTGTACACTCAGTCATACATATATATATATATATATATATACATGCAAACGCAGACTTTAATGTTAGATGCGATTAATCGCAATTAATCGATTTTACAGTCCTAAATATAATATAATATCATATCATATAATAATATAATATAATGTAATATAATAGCCTATTTTAGTAACATTAAAATATGCATTCTGGCATATTTATGACAAATAAATCCATTAATTCAGTCGGTTGGTTTCAGTTATAAGCCAAATGTAATGCAAAATAAGATCTAATTTTCATTACTTTAATTTGAAAAGTAGGCTAATCAGTCATTATGATTACTTGTAAAGTAATCAACATGCACTATTTGATGTACTACATTTATTTTATACTTATTTTACTTTTAAAATGTCAGACTGATTTGACTTAAATGACTTTTAAATGAAAATATAATTATTTTATACTTATGCTTTTGGCATTATAACAAATATTTATTCGTGAGATTCTAGTATTCTCAGATCTTGCTGATGTTAATAAAAAAAACCTTTATAACATATTTCTATATCAAACATGGTGTCAACATTTGATTTCAAATCAATTTAAATTACCTTTAACAGCAGGTCCAAGTCTAATTGTTTATCAACTGGTATATAATATATTATTGTAGAATGATCAAATTAAAATGTCTTTAGTATTTATTGTGTGAAGCTTGACTGAGCAAGTTAATATGCAAATAGTAACACTTCGTTTGGATACGTTCTTCCTGGCTGGCAGAGAAGGTAACGGCCTGACATGTGTTTTAATTAAGTTTCTCACTTCAGTGCCCAGATATTTGTGGACGTCAACGCAGCGGTCCATGAAGACACGATCCGATATGCCAAACACCTCTCCTACAGCAGATAATTAATTCCACATCTGAATAACTGCTTTTTGATTTGTTTGTTATGTTCTGCATAAAAGGTCAGAGATTTTGTTTCCCATCAGTTCGCTACGTACAGCTACGTTGTGACTGTACGTACAAACAGCCTGTGTAGAAACCTGTCTTCTGTGGTCTACTCTGCTCCTCTGGAGGAATCAAATGGAGTTGCAAATGAAGACATTCCACACATCTGCACTGAAATATTGTGACGCAAGCTTATTAAAAATAACACTGTACGCTGCTGCCACCTGGCGGCTACAATCCAAACTGCTACAAAAAGACTCCAGAACGTTTCGTCATGCAAGCTTTATTTCATGTCGTTTTTGCTTACAACATCATGCATTTGAAAGAAAGTCACATTCAATCAGTCATCTATATTACATACTAGAGCAAGTTAGTATTACAGTATTACATTCTTCACTAAACATAGGCTGCTTTACAATTAATTGTGCCTTTTAACAGGCAGTATGCTTTACATATCAGCTACATAAAATAATAGAAACACACAGAATGAGATGGCAACTTGTGGAACATGAAGCTACAATGGCAGGTCATCAGAGGTTCCTAGAAATGAACAAAAAAGAAAAATATTTGATGTAGACTTTGTTAAATTGCTAGAACACTAGAAACGCAACAAGTGACACATTGAATTATAAGTGAAATTTTGAAGTAGAAAGACTGAAATAGTATTTTCTTGTGAAACATATACTCTAATAATCTTTGTTTTATTTACAATTTTGAAAAATCTTTTTTTTTTACAGTGTAATAAAACAAGGCATATGGGCTGCCATTCAGTTTCTCACCTCAGACCCATTACAGCACATACAGTTCCATAAGATACTCCTTAGGCACGATTCCGATGACCCCTTTCATCTCCCCCACCCACCAACCGAAGATGTCGTACTCCTGTGGGGGGGGGGAAACAGAAAAACCGATAACCGACGTTCATTAAACTCACTCACCGTTGAGACCAATCAGAGCAGTGACACAATCAGCGAGGTCAAATCTCATAGGTCAACGCCCAGGGGAATGAAAACTATCAATATATATAGTTCATATTACCCGTTCATCTTCGGGTTTTGCCTCATTTTCTTCTCATACTGTCTCTATCCGTACATCCCTACCCCCTTTTCCCGCACCCCTCCCAATCTCCTCCATTCTGTCTGTCTTTCCAAGGCCAACTCAAGGACACAAGGCCCGTAGGACCTATAAAGATTACACAAGAGAATGTGAACGGGCGATATATTTCTTACGAAGCACAACAGATCTGTGAGCCTGAGGACAGAGTCCTTTTCTTTGCATACAGAGACAGATCAGCTCTTCACCAGCTCACGGAAAAGATAACCATAAAGATAAGAACCAGATAAGATCCGTCAATCCGTCTCTCTTTCTTTATTCCATAATTACAAACAGATCCCACGGTGCCATTCACTTCAAAGCTACTAAACCCTGTGGTTTTTTTCCGCCGCTGTTTCTCACAGACAAGGCTAAACTCTGAGGTTATACTGAGGCGGATCTGTCAGGCCACATCAGGATTTCTTTCAAAGAGGAGAATGTCGGGAGGCAGTGAGAGGAGACCGGATTGAAATGGACGTTAGATGCACTGAAAGTGTGTCTGGTCTCCACATAAAACTCCATTTCCCAGCAGACCTTTGGAAGAACAGGGGTTCATGGACCCCCACTGAACTGCAAGGGGGCCCATGAGAAACATTGATGATTAATATACAAACACAGAAATAATGAGATTCATTGCAATTATGTTTATTTTATTGACTAGAAGATCAGTTTTAACAGTAAGCGGAAAAATTTATAATTATAAAGTAAAAAAATATATATTCTCAGATATGCTGTCAACTTTATAAAAACTAACTATATTCTAGAAGATATTTAACAATTTAGCACGACAATAAAAAAGCCAATTACCGTTTATACACTACGGTTGCATATTGTTTGTGGTCGGAAATGTCTTTTATTCTCATCAAGGTTGCATTTATCTGATAAAAATACAGTAATAGCAATACTATTGTGAAAATTTAAAATATTTTTTAAAATATAAAATATTCAGCATCATTACTCCAGTCTTCAGTGTCACATGATCCTTCAGAAATGATTCTAACATTTATTATTATTATCAATGTTGAAAACAGTTGTGCTGGTTAATACTATGAGAATTTTTTCAGGATTCTTTCATGAATATAAAGTTCAAAAAGTTTGAATTAGATCTATTTTGTAACATTACTCATGTCTTTACTGTATTCACTTTTGATTAATTTAATGCATCCTTGCTGAATAAAAGTATTAATTTCTTAAAAACAAAATCTCACTAACCCAATACTTTTTTGACGGTATTGTAATTTTCAGAAATTTCTGATTATTTTATTAATTTTGTTACAAATCACACGTTTCTCACACAGTATAAACTGATTTATATGCTTTGAAATATATAGCTGCCTTTATATTTTTAGTCCCATAAAAAGCATTCATTATATTGGCATCAAAAAAAGAAAATCCCGGGGTTATACTATACTATCTTGCAAAGACAGAACACAGTAACACATTTAGTCAAAACTGAGTTATGACTGAATGGGGTCTCTTAAACTATGATCTGTCCTGAGATAGATGAGTTTAGCACGGGACAGAAGTTCAGATTCTGCTTTAGTTTTAGTGTAGTTGCTGTGCTTTGCCTTCGTAGGGCAGCATAGAGGTATACGCAGATGGCCCAGGCTGCGAATCTGCAACCTCAACTGTGTTTCTGAAAAGGTTCCCACATAAACACGGTCTCTCGTTTGTTGCTCCTGAAAAGAATGCTCAGCTACAGTGAAACCCTGAAACATCTCAATCCCGCGTACTCGGACTGACATTTAAAGCCTTTTTTCTCTCTGACATTCAAGTCTTTGATCTCCCCAAAGCTGACAAGACACTCACTGCTCATCTACCTTCATCCTTCACCTCACTATCGGAGAAAAAAGCCTCTCTGAATGGCTCGGAAAGAGCAATGAGGTTTGAATCATACCCCATCTGAAGTTAAATATGAAGTTTGTGGGCCCTACTTGACCCCGGTAGCCTAAGTGATTCCTGCTGTATAATGTATAGTGCTCAGCTCCGGCCAGCAAACCTCTTACTGCCTGCGTCCACGTAACTGTCTATAAAACACAGGTCTGGTTATGCAGCTGCTGACAGCTGCCGCAGACACACACACACTGTCTCTCCACCGCCGACTGTCCTCAATGTGCACCATCCTCCTCACAAGACTAAAAAGAAAAGGAAAAACTTGCTGAAAGACCATAGGGTTCAATAAATCTTTCTTTAACTATCTGTAAAGCTTAAGAAGTAAGAGTATAGCCTAAAATATATTACATTTATGCATTCTAATTAAGTCAGGTCTGTAGATCAGTTGTTTTTAAACTGCTTGTTTTCAGACTTTTCTATTAACAGAATATGGGAGTGTTGATGTGTTAAAATGCATCGTTTGAATCTTGATTTTATGATAATTAACTATTTTAATATATTAATATGAATTTATTAATTTAAATACTTTAAGTCATCCAGGGGCCCCTTGGTAGTTTGCTAGCCTCCACAGTCAAGAACATATGTGCTATACAAATACATTTGATTGATTCATAATGATTTGTAATGAAGTAATTTTTTGATTGTCAATTTAATGATGATCTTTAATTATTTAATTCAAATACTTCATTTTAATTAATGTTTTAAATAAAATTTTAACATTAAAATACATTTTAACAAAACAATAATTTAATGTTTTTATATCACACCTTTTAATAAATAAATAAAATGTGCATATATATATATATATATATATATATATATATAAAAAAAAATATGTTTAAAAAAAATATGTTAAAAAAAAAAAAAAAAATTATATATATATATATATATATATATATATATATATATATATATATTTTTTTTTTTACATATATATTTTATATATATATATATATATATATATATATATATATATATATATATATATATATATATATTTTTTTTTTTTTACATATATATTTTATATATATATATATATATATATATATATATATATATATATATATATATATATATATATATATATATATATATATATGCACATTTTATTTATTTATTATATATTAAAATAAATAGATAAAATAAAAAAAATATGTATTTAAAAAAAATTAAAATATATATATATATATATATATTTTTTTTTTTTAAATACATATTTTTTTTATTTTATCTATTTATTTTAATTCATGATTTAAATAACATTTTACAAATACATTTAATGTTTTTTATATCACACCTTTAAAAAAACAAAAATTATATATATATACCTCAAAGACCCACATCATTACAGTTGAATATGACATGATAGCTTTATTTTAATAATGCAGGATTTTAATTATTCATCTTATAGTAAATTATACGTAAATGACCTTTAGAATATTCTTTTGGTCTGATAAACACTAATTTAGCAAGTCTATATTGTGACCAGGTTCCTTAGATGGGTGCCTTAGATGGGCGCTAATATATATATATATTATATATATATATATATATATATATACACACACACATACACATACACACACACACACACACACACATTTGTGTTAAATTATATAGCATTCTTTATATTTTAAAAATAGGTTGGCATTAAGTCGTTTGAAAACTCCTGCTGTACACAACTGCAGAATTACGCAAGTAGAGATAAAATGTGCAATGTGATTCACACACCTTATCCCACACAGGCTGCCAGATATAGGGCAGTTGTCCGAGCTGTGTGAAACGAGACAGGAAGTGCACATGTGAAAGCTTCCTGTAGCCGTCCTTTGATACAGACACACCTCGCTGACAGAGCAGCGTCTGGTGCCGTGTGTGTGCGAATATGTGCGCGTGCAGGAGGGTCAGATTAGAAGGCGAGTGTGACAAATAAGTCAGCAACAGGAAAGCAATGCAGACCTCACACTCCACCAACATGCCCACACACACAGCGCCCACCTAAGGAACCCGGTCACAATATAGACTTGCTAAATTAGTGTTTAGCAGACCAAAAGAATATTCTAAAGTTTGTTTACGTATAATTTACTATAAGATGAATAATTAAAATCCTGCATTATTAAAATAAAGCTATCATGTCATATTCAACTGTAATGATGTGGGTCTTTGAGGTTTACAATGCTGCTGGACCCCAGACGGACCATGTGACGCACTATTTTGACCAAGCATCATTTACAGCACACACTGGCCTGCTTTGAAAAGAAGAGAGCTTGGTGTGTGTGATTTAGGGCCCTGACACCTCCCCCTGGTCTGATGGTCAATACCCTTTCAGAGCCACTGAGGGTCTGGACAGGGGGGTAAATGGAGGGAGGGGGGTCGGGTGTGTGTGTGTGTGGGGGGGGTGTTAGACTTGCAGCTGCTGCATGGCCAAGGGGAAGGAGGTAGGCCACTAATAGCCCCACTGGCCCGTTCCCCAGACTGCTCTGAATGGCCTGTGAGCCACAGCTGGACACTAAACCCACACCAGCTTTACGGTCATCCGCAAGCCTGGCTGAAGGAAGGGGGGAAGGGGCTACGCTACAAAAGACAGCCTGCAATATTCATGGTAAACCAAAGCCGTGCAGTGCCCATAAAATAGCATGAGTACAACACAGCATCACTGGACTGTGTCGAGCAGATCTTTCCTAGCATATTTTGGCAACATGCTGGGTTTATGCTTATCTGCAAAAAAAAAGAGTGCAATACATTTCATGTGTATTTCATATGCATGTATATATGTTATTATTTGTACAGAGACAATGCTTTTTACAATTTCAATCCAACCCCAAACAAACCTGGAAGTGCCTTAGAAGATATTAAGAAAAAAATGTTACAATCAATAAAATTAAGAACATAAATTAAATATAATAGTTATATATATATATATATATATATATATCACTACTAATATAATATATACAT